>NW_005054299.1:21995953-22004702 GCF_000277835.1 Geospiza fortis | reverse complement strand
TGAAAAGACAGAAAAACTCAAATTACAACTTCAACTGCAGCTCCTGCCATCCCTCCCTGCATCTTGTTGGAGTAAGGTTCTTCAATTCAGCACAGAGTTAGAAAAATAGATCGATTCTTCTAGGGCAGGCCAAATGGACCAATTCATCCTGAAGCTGTACCATCACTAGAGCGCGCTCCAAAGAAGCAGCAGAAGAACACAGAGAGAGGGAGAGGAGCAGAACATTGTTTTTGGCTGGACCATTTAGCTGTAACCTGAAACCGTATCATAAATTAGGTGCCTTAAAAACAGAGAGCAGGAATTTGCCCCTTCCGACCCAGGAGCTCAGACTACAAGGCAGGGACACAGTCAGCCATGAGCCTGCCCTCTTTGCTTCCTCAGCAGCTCATGACATCCCTGCTTTCAGGCTCTCTGTGGGCGCACAGAAGAGCCATCTTTACCATGGGCATCCACCATGCATCAGTGCCAATGATGCTTCCCTCCTTTGAAATGGAGGATAGGCCTGGATGCACACATATGGGTATTTATGGATGAAGTAAACTGATCAAGTTCAAATACTTTTGGGAATACTATTTTCTGTTTCAGAGAGGTGAGCTTGCAGGGAAGAGAGCAGCTAGAGAGCAAAAGTGCTGTAGATATGTGAAATGACCTTATGCCTGTCAGTCCAGGGACACTGGACTGGCTTTCTACACCTGACATGTGACTGAAAGCATGACAAAGGAATCTCTATTTACTTAAAAGTATTTACCCTACTTATTTTTACCCCTGCAGAGTCACAGTAAAGTAAAAACCAAAAAAAACAAATGATGAGCAGAGATGGCCATGTAACTGGCACATGCATGGTGATTGGAAATTACTACCTTTTTAAATTTCCTTACCACTCTTTTCAACAATAAAAAAAAAAAAACTGAAAAAATGTATTTGTCACCTGAAAGGAAGAAAAAGACTGAAAGAAATATGGGATAGACATTATAAAGTGCTATGTACCTTAGTATGAAATTTCTCAGTGGCCTGAAAAGGAAGATATTACAGCATAAGATGCCTGGTTGAAGTGCTTTGGCCTCTTCAGAAAAGGCCTCTTGCAGCAGCTTGCTCATGTCTACATGACCAAGAGCTATGTTTGGGGCAGTGTCCAGAGCCCACTGCGCCCCCTGAGAATGAGACCCACCCCCAAGGAACTTCAGTGCCAGCCGGACTTCCCTCTGCTAGAGCTCAGCTTTACCACTGGAGATGGCAAGGGGTAACTCTAAAAGCTGCTTTTAATGCTACTGAGATGAGTATTTCTTCTGTCATTTTAATGGAAGGAAGAGAAACAGCTATTTTTAAAAAGTAGGACTCCTCTGTGGGATCATTTCCAAGAGACTGTGGACATCATCCCCCATGGAAAAAAACAAACAGGCACACAAACGCCCAGAACTCAATCCTCAAACTTGAATTAAAAGATTTCAAGAATCATTAACAGTAACAGTATTTATGGGACATGCAAAGAATTAGAGAACACTTCCTACCTTTTACAGATTTTGAACGATTTTACATTTTGGAAGTAACTTTAAGTGAACCAGGCTGACTTGTGTTTCTCATCTTTACTTGATGTATGATGACAAAAGGAGATAACCTTGGTATAGATAGCATGATTTATTCAGAACTGAAGTCAGTGAGACATGCTTACCGTCATTGCAGATTAGCAACCCCTGTGTGTACATTTTTTTATTACTTTTGCCTTTTCTCCACTTACCAGCCATCATCTCCAGCTTTTACTTTGTCTTTGCCTGTTTCAAAGTAATGTCCTTTCTAAAGGACAGAAACCAATCCCACCAGGGATTATATTTCACAGCCACATTCTTTATTTACAAGGGGGTTTCAGTGCTCCAGACTTTTTATACTTATAAGATACCTAAGTTGTTTTTATAACTTGATGAAATGTTTATAATGTGATGAAATAGCTTTCAATACAGAAATAATTTAATGAGTTCCAGCAGACATTTTAACACTTCCAGGCAGCCTCTACAGCTACTGAAGTTTGGTGAAGTGTGATTATTATTTCTTGATATAAGCTTTCATATCAGCTCTGTTTATTTTCAGGAAGAAGACTTTTTTTTTTTCCCCTGAAGAATGACAGGTTGAAACACTCAATTCCAGCTAAACTGTTTTGTTCCGGCAGTAGAAGAAGCACCTCCCCCTGCTGAGACAAGAAAAATACTAAAATAGGCAAGAGCTCTTATGGCAAGTGAGCAAGCCACTGACCAGAGTGGTGCTGCTGTGAAGGGAAGGGGCAGAGCCCTCTCTGTCAGAAAGAGGAGGGCTGTGTGGAGGTTGTGGAACACCTTTGAACCTGAGACCCATTTTCAGAGGCAAGAGCAAATCCGGACTAACTCCACCCTTGGGCACCTACCCAACCACTAAGCAGGAATTTCTCAGGAATGAGGGGAGATCTAGATGCCTCTTTTTCTACTACACATAAAAGTATACTCTGTGGGTGAAATAAATCCCATACTTGAGGCACTTTTCCTAATCTCACCTCCTGTATGTACAGATATCACAGCACTCTTCCCGGTCATCTCTTGGCTTTGCACAGGAGCTGGGAATTCATTCAAACACCTTACTCAGTGCCAGGTAAGGTGATGAGGAAGAAAGCCAACAGGACCTACACATTATTAATTTTATCCAGAGCATGATGGAGAGAAGAGTATTCATGGAATGTGTCTGTGCAGGAGATTCACACTGCACAGCAGAAGATAACGTTTTGTGAATTTCAACAGCATGTTAAGTCAGGTAGAGGCAGGGACTTTCCTTCATGTTTGGATCTGTTTTGCCCCAAGTAGAGCAAAAATTGGATTTTGGGGCATTTACGTAAACTTCCCACATTTGACTTCCATTTTCATTGACATTGTTGTAAATTCAAATTATTTCATTCTAAGATTTTAATTTGCTAGAACATAACTGACTTCTCATGACCATTTTTACAACCCTTTGTTTACAGATTTCACTGGTTCTTTCCTGTCATATTATATTCTGCTTGTGCTGCCTGATTTCAAAGCTCTTGCTGCTTTGACACAGCATACCAGTGTTAATACATAACTGATGCATTTACTAAATGGGCAGGAGGGAAAAACAGATGAGCAAGAGCACGGTAAGCACTTGACTGTAATTATCTGTGAATAGGCTTAGGTTAGCAGTGATAATGGCAGAAATAGATTTTACACGTCGGGCTAAATTCATCCTGTGGGTAATTCAAATCATCTTAGTGCCATTACTTCATGGAAATTTTCAGCCTAAATGTGCCCCTTCTCGTTTCTCCTTTCATCCCCCATTTCTCATTAAAGAAGCGGGATGACACAGCACACAAGGGTATCCCTTTGCTTCCCTTTAACTTGCAGGATTGTATGCTTATTTTTGGCTTTCTCTCCATTTTTTCCCCCAGTATTTTCTTATCTAGGCACAAGATTTCCCAAGGTAGGGAAATCTGCAGCACTGCCGGGTAGCAGAAGGTAGAGAAATGCCGCTGGGGCATTTGCAAGCGGTGGCCTCTGTTCAGCCAATTGTTTCCTGCACGTAGGATTTCGGTGCTGGTGGAGCTGCTCCCAGGCACGTTTCCCTTCCCATGCGCTCCAGCCCCCCCCCCATTCCCCCTCCAGAAACACCAGCTCTCCTTTGTGTGGTGGGGCAAGGTGCTCCCCAGGCAGGGGGCTGCAGGCAGGACCCCAGCAGCCAAGATTACATTTCTTCCACATCCCAGTTTGCTGGGGGGTGGGGATCAGAGGGAACATGCAGGATTTTCAAAAAAGAGGAAAGGCCGATGCTTTGGGCATGAAAAAATCAGTGCTTTTGTAGAAAACTCTTTCGTGGCCCAACTGCCTTTGTAGATGGATCTTTCCTGACTCTACTGCTTTTTTATTAATACTCTTAACACTTTATAATTGCAGACATTTCTATTATTAGATCTAGGGGAGAACCGATAAAAACAGATTAAAAAAAAGAAAAAGAAAACCTCCATTTAGTATTAGAAAAAAAACTTGACTGTGGAATATTCTTCCAAAGTTGATTAGTTTATGTAAAAAAATCCACCCTTCCCTATAATCTACTGGTGTTATTTATCCTTTTGTACCAAGAATATATGTCAGCTAGAGAGAAAAAGTTAAAAATAGGAAAACAATATTACAGACAGTAATTCTAATCAAAACAAAAAGCAAAACACACAGCTGAAAGGAAGTAAAATGAAATAAAAAGCTTTTGTGAAACCCACATTCAGAGACAGCAGAAGCCATTTACTCCTTTGCAAGGTATGCTTTGGCAGGATTGTTGTCTTTAGGGGTCAAGAGAGGAAAACTTGCAGGGAACAGACAGCCAGAAAGAATTCTTTATTAAGCAGTGAATGACAATGTGTGTACATATTTGCCATGCCGAGGACATGAAATTATTTTAGCATTGTGATGGAAGCCTATCAGAGACATGATAAGCACTGTGAAATCCTGGGCAGGGATTGCAGGGATTTAACAGCTCTGGCATGGTTTCAAAGTTGTCAGAAAGTAACCAAAACTTCACAGTTTGAGTTTCTGTGTATGGTGAAATCAGCAGACAACTCCTGTCCGAATTTGTACCAGCAGCTTAGGCACTTTGTGTGTATTTAGCTGCAGATACCAACTTGCCAGAGCACCTGTATAGGCAAAGATACATCAAATGGGTTTTGTCAGAGAGAACGCGACAAACTCACTTGGTGGCTGTGCCACCACCAGCTGGGATCTCAGGAGGCTGTGTAATGAACACAGGTTTGGGCTTGATTAGAGCTTGGGTTAGGAAATCTTGAAACCAAGGGCCCTGGGAATTTGGTCAGAGTTAGAATAAAACCATAAGCCTATAATGATGTTAAATGATTTTGTGTTACTGAAAGATTCTGTTTCTCTTTAGAATAAAATGCTGCTTGTGACCATTTTAGTAAATACAGTCCCACAGAGACTCTGCCAAGGGTAAGAGTTACAACCTCTGTGCTCTAGGGCCAAATTTGATTTATGAACCCATTCTCCCTACCCAGATTACCCACCTGGTTTTCAAAGGTTGCTGACGGAGCAACATTATGCAGCTGTTCCCTTACTACCTGAAGGCGTCTCTGTTGAAATGTCAAATGAAAAACTTACTGAAGAAGAACATCAGGATCCTCTGGGATGAAAGATGCAATACACAGTGACATATATGGCACCAGAGAAAACAGGGTATAAAGTAAAATCTCCCATGTCCTCCCCAGTCACATGGCACATCCCTGGCACAGGAGCCAACCTTCAAGTGCCCACAAGCAGTTTATGGCTCCAGACCTGTACCTTGGCCTCACTTGCAGAGTAATGTGGTCAATGATCAGCACAACAGCTTTGACTTTTATTTAATATAAACTGGTGTCTTATACCTCCCCAGTTATACCTATACCTTGTATACGGTGTTCGGTATAATGACTAATTGTTATCAATAATGTAACCAATACTGTACTAGCAGATAAGCCACACTGGAACTTTATTTTTACTGTTTACATGCTATTTTAGATGAATTTGATATTTCATATGTAAAAAAAAATATAAAAATCCTGACCCCGGAGCTCAGAATTAAACCTGATTTTGCAACATGTTAATCATGAAAGCCATAGCATGATGAATAGTCCCACTGAAGCTATTGATTATTTTCTAGGAATAAGGCTAGAGCCAGCAAAATCAAGCTGTAATATGCACTGAGAACATCACCAAATACGATTTTGCTTCAGCATGTAGGCTAACAGAAAGCAGATTGTTATAATTTCATGTGTGACACCTATGATGACTGTATATGCAATGAAAAATACACAATTATTATTCCTGCAAGAGCTGCATTATGGCTGTAAAGTGTCTGTATGCAGCTGATGAAATCTGACTCTGAGAATGCAGTTCTGCAAATAGCCTTTCATGCAAGACATTCAAGTAATTTTTTTAGGGGTCCCTGCCTGCCAGCTTGCTGCAGACACAGTTAGCTCAAACTTTTCTTTAGGATTCATTTCATGCCCTCCTTTCTGCTAATATCCCTGAGATCAGTCCTTTCTCTAATGAATAGCTGACCTATTCTTCTTTGATTTGCCATTGATTTCCTCCGCTTACCTCCCAATGCTTTGCCTGTTGATTAAACGCTAGACATAGGAATGCCTCAAATTTCTGACTTCTGAGTCATCCTCTCATGACTTGAACAGCTTGAAGCCAGCTTCAGCTCCCCGACATCATTAGTGAAAACTCCTTTTGTTTTTAAACTCTACAAGCAACCCATTTCTCTCCAAGCTGAGGTGCTGCTTGTGAATTAGACAATAAATAATGGCAACAAAATTATCTCCTACATGCACCGCAATAATTATCATAAGAAAAGGAAAGGGATAGTTTTTCCGAGACAGAGAAGGCAAGCCACAGCTTTCCCTTTTGCACTAGATCTCTTTGCCTACACGCAATGCAGACAAGACTATGAGTAAAGACACCTGCTTATGCAAACTTTTATTTTTGCATGGGTTCTCTCCGACTCCAGCATGACTCTGCATGAAACATCGGCTTACAAAAGCCACTCTTTTTTCTGAAGACATCAGCTTTTAAGAACCAATCCACAAATCTCCCTCTCCAGCTTCCACTTTACAGAGCAAGCTGGATGAAACTGCTTATCAGCACTGCAAGAAAGAGACCTGGAGTTGATGCTTTGAAAACTTGCAGTGGTATTTCCTTGGAACACAGATATCTTCAGACTCTGACACTTTGATGTCTCCTTCAAAAACAAACAGGCTGACACTATCTCAGTTTTCCTGAAGTCCTGATGTTTCTCAAAACGCAGCTTGTTTTCTCTAGGGTGCCACACAATCCTAGAAGACCAGCTATGTGCGATAATTACTATACTTCCAATTAAGGTGATGCTACCTGATATTCTGTACTAAATTCCATCTCGATCACAGCTACACTGGGAACAGCACCTGCACACGACCCATGCTTTTCTTACTCTCCTACTTAGATTCTGTGGGAAGGAAATAGCTCTAAGGATTCTAGTGCAAATGATGAGGAGAGCAGGTTAAGGTGGGGTGCCAACAGCCTAGGCACAGTGATAGCTAAGGCACCTTTTCACAGAAACTGGAGCCATGAGTGTGTAAGCTACTGTAACATTTTCTTTTTCAAATGATCAAAACCCAGAAGAATGCAGCAACTGTTCAGAGCTGTTTGCTAACATTTCAAGTTCTTCACTAGCTGTCAGAGTATGACAGAAAGTCCTACTGTGTCTGTGCTGGCTCTGCTGCAGGCTTCATGCATGATATAGGGCAGGTTAAACAAGAACAGGTTCAACAACAGAGCCTGCACTTGGGCACTAGATCCTGTGCCCTTGCATTCAATCCTGCAAATTCATGCTGGAAAATAAGTAAGGAAGAGTAGGTGATATTACAAGATGCTGACTCCAGCACTGGCTGGACCACTCCATGAGACAATCAAATCCACCAATACAGCAGACACTCTTCCAGAAAAAAAAAAAAAAACCAAAAAAACAACAAAAAGCAGGATTTTCTGTCCATTTCGTGAGATTGACCAGTTTAGCAATCTGAAGTGCTCCAGTGCTGGCTTAAGGAAGGTTCTACAAATATGAGCAAAGGGAGTGAAGGAGACAGAAGACGGTACAGAATAAAAATGGACAGTGTGACATGTTTCTACGGACAGAAGGAAGATGTCATGCCAAGTCAGCTGCCCATGAAAACATGCATTAGGCAGCTCAGAATAGCATTAGAAACAGCTGGCATGCTGAGAGGACAGCTACATAGATCAGCCTTGGCTTAAGAAAATGACCAGCCATGAAAGATTTCACCTCAACCATTAGGAATTGCCTCTATTCAGTTAGGACCCACAGCCCTGGAAGCACTCCTGAAATGAGGTGCCTGTCCATTTGCTCAGATAATGACACCAATATTTTCTTTCAGAAGATTATTGTGGGATAAGATGTTCCTCTGCTCACAGAGCAGCCTCACTGTTACAGTCCAGCTGGGAAGAGGCAAAAGTAAACTGTCCTCTTTATTACCCATGCTGGCAGGGCTCAGATTTTAGCCAGTCTTGTGTCCAATCTCAAATGCAAGATTAAAACCTGGGGGTCAGTACAGGTGACCTGGTGCCCTGCTCACATCACCCTGTCAGGTGGCCATGCCAGACCAGCAAGTCAGGCTCACTCTTGTGGTTCCTCCCGGGAAAATATCTTTTTTTTTTTTGCTATAGAGTTGAGCAATACTATATAAAAACCTTTCCACCTGCTCCCCTTGCAGCCTGCTGCCAGCCCAGCTCCCATGCCGGCTGCAGCCTCACACGGAACTGGATATGTGGGGAAATTGAGCAACAACCTGCTCGTGAGGGCGCAACTCAACAGAACTTGAGATGATGTCCGCCTTCTTTCAGAAAATTACTGCATTAAAAAGCAGATTATAACACAGAAGAG
This sequence comes from Geospiza fortis, assembly GCF_000277835.1. Lineage (NCBI taxonomy): Eukaryota > Metazoa > Chordata > Aves > Passeriformes > Thraupidae > Geospiza > Geospiza fortis. The sequence goes on along the minus strand of NW_005054299.1, from coordinate 21,996,254 downwards.
GGAGGGAAACAAGAGGGTTTATGCCATGCATGCAGCACAGCACCCCCCTCTCGATCACTGTGGCTCCCAGCGCCTGAAACTCCAGGCGCGGAGTTCCCAGATGCGATCCCGACTCTTACACCGCACCTCTTCACGCTTTGAGCCATCTCCCCCTGTCAGCATCGCCCACTTAACCTGGCTGCGGCACAGCCACCCGGACCGATTCCCAGTGACTTGCTGTGGTCACTCTTAGCTGCAATTCCCCCTACACAAACTTCATTGCTGCCAGTACGGTGGACTGAGTACCCACCAAACCAACACC
>NW_005054299.1:21990344-21991587 GCF_000277835.1 Geospiza fortis | reverse complement strand
CAGCACCTGGGCCGCCTCCTTCCGAGGGGCAGCCTCGGGGCGAGGGGCTGGAGGCATCTCGTGGGGCTGGTCTGGGTGGTCCGACAGCCCTGAGGGACTTGGATGTACCCGTACGGGGCGGGACGGGACAGGAGGAGAGCGTCCCCGCAGGTGTGTGCTTGCGGGAGAAGGGGTGGGCGTCAGCAAGGCAAAAGTCTCCATACCTCGTTGTTCCTCCACCTTTTGGAATTGTTTTTTGGTAACGATTTACAGGGAAAGGCTTTGGGTTTCCTGTGCTGAGAAGTCGTCATCGTCTGCATCGAGAGATGTTTCTCCTGCTGTTCAGCAGTGACAGGTTCTCAGGTTAACTCCCCTGTGGCATTTAAAATGCACATCTGTGTTTTTCCACCACACCAGAAAACTAGCACAGTGTCTGAACCTTGTCCCTTCTTCAGAGTACCGCTGTGATGCCCAGGCCCTGACAATAAATACTTAAAAATATTTTAAAAAACCCAAACCAACAAACCACGACTGTTTGAACATTGGTGACCCATTAATTTGTTTAGCATTTTTAATTTTTATTTTGTTCCTGGAAAATTTCGAATGACAACAGAAAGCCTTGGCCTCACTGTTGTTTATTCCTCCCATTTAAATGTACGATTAAACACTCTTAATCAAAGTGTTCTGGTTTCAGCACTGGTGGTGGTGGGAGTCTGTGTAGTAGCCTATGTTTTGGCTTCAGATAAGAAGTGTCAAATCAGAAAAAAATGGAATCTAAGAGATGAGTGGGGGTTGTGTTTCTTGTAGAGATCACCTTGAGGAAGAAAAGAGGGGAGGAAACAAAAAAGAATAAGACAAAAATAAGTCTACACAATGCTGTTGAAGAACATGAGTTGTAGTGATTTTTTGCTGTGGTCTACCAAAAAATCTGTCTGTGCTTTTTGGACATTTTTCCCTCCTTGAATTTTTGTTGTTGTTAACTGAATTTTTTATATGAACTTGATAAAATGGGATAAATACCAGTAACACCAAAACTGTTTGAATTTACATGTGGTTTTCTCATCTAAGTCTTTTTCTGATAGAAGGTTTCAGACTCAGGTGAGGGCCATATCATTTACATTTTTTTAATGTGAATTTACATTTACACTTTTTTAAGTGAATTTTTGCGAGGTTTTGGTTGTGGTTTTTTTTTTTTTTGTTTGCTATATTTTAGTTTGGTTTTTTTTTAAATCAAAGCTGATAGTACTTTAAAGCTACAGCATTT
>NW_005054299.1:21985404-21990310 GCF_000277835.1 Geospiza fortis | reverse complement strand
AAATTATTAGCTCTCTATCAGTTGACTTTTGTAGTGTAGTCGTTGCCCTACTGTTCCTCCAAAGTGAGACAATGTAAATGACTTGCATGCTTACTGTGCTCCAGGGTCACACTTTCCTTGCAGAAAGTCCCCTGTTACTGCGCTGCTGCTTGATTATCTTGCTGGTGTTAAGCAGTGGTACCTTAATTCCTAGTGTGGTTAGTAACTTTGCACAGACAAACAGTGGGCTCGGCCCAAACAAGATCCTCTGGCAAGGAGGAGCTGCTCCCTGGAGAATCACAGAAGATAATTTGCTTCTTGTTTAGCCATTTGTTATGTTTGCCTTTTCTTTTTTTCCCTCTATTTCCTCTTTTGCACAATTCAACATCGCCTCAAAAATGCAGCACTCTGTAAGGCTGGGGTTTTTTTTGTTCTGTTTCTTTTTTTGTCTGTGTCTTCCCCATTGCTTTGCTGAAGCTGATGTCTGACAGTGCTGTGTGCAGTCTCTGAAACTGCATCTAATCATAAAGACCCTGCTGTTTGTGTTAATTTTATCAAGGTATTGGCAGATTGGCATTTTCACACTAGTAACAGATGCAAGCTGTGTTCCAGGTGAAGTTTTATCTATTCTTTTTGTCCACTTCACATAAATCAGTATTCCTTTCTGCTCTGAATATTTTCAAGACTAGTTGTACACTTTAGGGGGGGAAAAGTTAGAAGCAAACTGATGCAGAAACTGCCTGGTTGGTCTGGATATTTAGATAGTGATTCAAATGCAATGAGATCAGCAGTGGACTTTCCCCTTCCTCGGGGGAAGCATGCCAATTTATTTTTTTTACATGGTTATTACTGGTAGTGAAGCTATTCCTACTCAGAAGAATTTGTTACATCGTTTAAAAAAAACCAACCCATGTCTCTCCTTATTTGTCCTGCAGCTCAAGGTATTGCTTGTGAAATTATAATTACTCTTTCCTATTTATTTATTTATTTAATAAAGACTTTGTAGTCTGCTGCTTCTATAACTGTTACAAGATCTTGGTGAGAATAGTAATGAAGAAATTTTTGGACAGTTCTGCAACAGACTTCTGGAGTCTCAGGGATATTTTCCAAATCAGTCCAGTGTAGCTCAAGTGAAAAAAATATTATCCCTGTAAAATAACTTGTGCAAAGACAGGCTTGTAGAAGAGTATCTCTCATCTGTTGTGCTTGAGGCAAGAATATAATGGATCCCCTTGGGAGCAATCCTGTTTATAGCCTTGGTAGACTAAAAATGGAATATGTTTCCAGTTGGAGAATTAACTGATAGGCTTTTGGGTCAGGACGTGTCATGCATTTGCAATTTGCACGGTATAGAAAGGTGCTTCTCTTCTGAGTTGCCAGTAGAGAATCCAGGTCTTGCTGCTGCTCTCCTGCTCCTCCTAAGTTCCCTGACAGTTGCTGTGCCTGTGAAGGAAGCCTGGCTTTCCCTTATTGTAAAGAACTTGCTGCCTGTACTTTGCCTCTCCTGTTTCCCATAGATAGAAAAGAGGAACGGCCTTTACTAAAGAGCTGCAATTTACAAGGCAGAATTGCCAAGTGTTGGAGTGCTAAATTGAAGTATCTCTGTTGTTGTTTTTGCACAGATTCTGGACCAGCATTGTCTTTGCTGCACTCCTGGCTGTGCACTTGTATGCCCATAAATGAGATTTCCCTAAGGGTCTATCTCAAAAGGAACATGTTGGTGTGTTTGAGGGGTGACAAGGTTGCTGTTACTGAATGGCTATTCCAGCAATTCGCTTCTCTTAACTTTTGCAAGGTCTCATGTGATGTGTGTTGGGGATCCAGCTGAGAAAATGGAGCTTGGCATTTCTGACCAGGCTTCCTTTGCAGCTGCTCTGTGTGAGGTGTAATGGATACTGAGGCTGGCTCATGCCCAATGCCATATTTTGCTGGTTCTTTCTCATGCTTCTGCAGTTGTCTAGGCCAATTGATACCTTAAATTGCCACTTACTCTTAAACTTTAATTAATGTGCTTGATTTATGAAGTATGAGAAAGACTTATAAGTGATTGGTATTCAATAAACAAGTCCATTAGTAGATTATGCAGCAGTAATGAAATTCATTGCAATAGAAACTGTGTGTCGATACTCAGATGCTATGGGGTACAAAAAAAATCCTGTAGTACTACAGTACAAAACATACAGTAGTACTACAGTACAAAAAAAGTACTGTATGTACTACAAAAGTAGTAGTACATACTACATTTACCACTCAGTGAAAAGGAAGGATCAATTGATCATTTATCTTCCCACAGGAAGATTGTTTGTCTTCCCAGGTAAAAAAGTGTGCTGGAAAGGAATTGCATGGTCTAGATGCAGACTTTACTGTTTGGGCATTCTTTAAAATGTGTACATTGCTAAGTTTTGCATGTAGTACTGATAAAATAATGTGTTTTAAAAGGGTGCCTGTTTTTGTGTACAAAAATTCAAAGCCACTTTCCATCACTTAAAAGTGATGGAAAAACATAATCCCTGTGAGATCCTAATTCATCCCTTTTTGCCTGAAGCCTTTAATACTCATTGTCTATATCTTTCAAAGAGCTCCTGAACTCAGTTTTGTTTCAGCTAAATATTAAGTGATTCATGTTGTGCTGTCCTCAAAGGGAGCAAACTGCTGAGGAGCTTTCTTCTTCCCATGGGAGAGGTGGATGGAAGCGTGGCAGCTACCCTGCATGGTCTTGCCATTGCTGCCCTGCCTTCGCACCTTCATGTGCTGCAGGAGCACCTCCTTTGGTGCTCTGTCCTTTGTGTAGCATTTTTTCCTCTCCTTCAGGGCTAGTTAGTGCACCCAAAACCATGAGTCACTTTTATTTGTCTGCAAGAGGATGTCAGCATCCCTGGGTTAGGAGAGTTGTCCCAGTCTTGGAGTTTAAGGACTAGGGCAGTCTACAGAGTGTCATAGCAGCATGGTCCCAGGTTAGGAATGGGTGTCCACAGAATTTTGGGAGATCCCTTCTTCCTAAACACATTGTGTGGGGCTGTAGAGCAGAAGAGTTGCAAGTACTAGAGCATGTTTCCTGTTCTAGGATTCACTTGTACTGCTTGATGTGGGGCAGGAAGACTTTATAGCACAAAGGTGGGGAGCCTGAGCAGTCATGCCTAAGAGCTGCATCTAATCCTGCAATGAAGACTAGTGAGAAAGCATTTTCCTTGCTATTGTTAAAGCTCAGTGTCACCAAGGAGTGCTGCTTGTACAGGAAAAAAGGATGTTGGCTGGTATCTAAGACCAATGCTCAGCGATTTCCCCATCACATCTGCTTGGGTTCACAGCCCTGGAGCTTTTGAGGACATCTTGCATTGCACCTCTTGAAGAATCCTAAAGGAAAGGTGGGGGCCAGGCCCACACTTCTGTCCTGTGAGAGGACTGTGGTCACACCTGAGCAGGTGCAGAAAGCCTGCTGAAGTTGATCTCCCACTTCCATGGGCTGAAGCCAGTTGTCTCTGCTGTCAGTGTTGCACCTGTCTGTCAGCCAAGCTGCACCAGTTCTGGAATCCAGTTCTTGAGTGCCCAAGTGACTGGGATGTGTCTTGGTGTTCCTTGTTCAGTGGCTGTGAATAGGGGTTTCTTACAAAGCAGCGTGCAGTGTTTGAAGACAGGTGTGTATTTTACTCAAAAAGCAGCGTGTGGATACCAAATTTGGTACCTTACCTCCCTGTGGCATCTTTGCCCTTGGATGTGTTGTGCTAGTCATGGAATGATGCTGAGGTAGACACATTTGAAAAGTCAATGTGCTTCTGGGAGTTTGCTGCAGGATGTGACCTAGTTGTCCTAACTGCTGGTCACAGGTGGCACTTTTCACATCATTTTACAGCCATGACATAAAGCTATTTAGCTTCAATCTTGTTTTCTGCCCTGACAAGCAACTTTGTTTCCGCTCCTTCCTGGCTGATGCATCTTCTCAGAGAAATTTTCATCATTGCAGGGGTTAGTCAAAGGAGGTGGGTGGAGTTTTTTAAAATTGCTGAGAAAGGCTTACACATGCCATCATGACATCTTTTACTTGCTCAGGCACTTTATTACTTTCCTTTGCAGATAGTACTGGTGCCCTACCATGTGCATCTGAGGGGACAAAATACCTGGAAGGTGAGGGGGGTTTTCAGTTCTGCGACTGTGTTTCATCATGAGTACAAGGCAGCCCAAGTGTGGGTTGCTGCCAAAGGCAGATTAGTTTCCAGGCAGTTGTCTGTCTGTCTTGCTGCAGGACTGCCTTGATTAAAGCTGCTTAAGCTGTTTGTGAAACTGCAGCCTAAGAGTCTAGTGTTCTTAGAAGCCTAAGAGATCTCTAGATGGTGTCTGGAAAATATTAAGAAGAGTCTTAATGTTTCTGGACAATTTTTGATGGGAGGCTGTAGGGCCACTGTGGTAAGGTTTCATCAGGAGGATGCTTGGTGCTCATTCTCTATCAGCTATAGCAAAAGCAGATGTTTTACTGTAATAAACCTTAAAAAGCATGTTTCCAGGTGTTTGTGAGAGAAGCACAGAATTACCTGTGTTTTTTTTCTTGATAGATAAGAACTTAGTTCTGCTTTGCTGCTCTGAGTTGATAAGTTATGGCTCATTCATCTGTTCCCTTTATCTCCCTTGAGACGTGGTTGTAGCTGTACCTAGAGGCTGAAATGAGACTTAGGACCCAATTTGCTGTGGTGTTATGAACTAGTGTGTAAAATACAGTGGTTCATCACAAGTACCTACTTGCTGTCTGGATGAGACCTTCTCCCTGACAGGCTGGCAGTGGCATGGCCCCAAATTCAGTGGTGGCAGGACGTCCTTGTGTCATTGGGTGTATGATGGGGTGTGAGGTGTTTCAGTGAGCATCCTGCTGATCCCTGAAGCAAATGGCTCCTTCCTTCTCATTCAACTCCTCTTCCTCCCATTGGGGGCTCTGCTG
>NW_005054299.1:21961079-21985394 GCF_000277835.1 Geospiza fortis | reverse complement strand
TGCTCCAGCAAGTGCTGAGGTTTTGGCCCTGTGCTGGGAGGCAACTTGAGGGTCTGTGGATAGAGGAGGGGAAGATTTAATTGAGTTTTTATGACCATGTTTGAGCTGCTTAGTGAGAGAAGGCTTGAGTTAATGACAGGCATGTTTTCCAAAGATCCTCTGCATGTGTGTTTAGGTAAAATAAACACTGCTAAATAAGCTGTGCCACCACTCTGGGCACTAATAAGCCTCCTGTCTGATACCAGAAGAATACAAATAAATAGTGCCTTTGACTGTTTTGATTGATAGACTTGCTGGGCCTTTGACCAAGCAATTGCATCTCAAATGCACTTCTTCAGGAGCTAAAACATGAATGTTAGTTAAAAAAAAGCAACACAACAAAAACAACCTGTAGGGTGTCCCAGAGGCTGATGATTGACTTCAGCTTTTATTAATTCATCTGCAGTGCATTTGCTGGAGCTTTTATGGTGTAATTGAGGTTAAGAGGTTGGAATCTGTGGTAAACAAAGGAATGGCATATGGGCAGTCTGAAATTGTGTATGTTTAAGTAAGAGCATTCCTTCTGGTCACTTGTTTTCATTGGGCAGTTACTCCTGACTCAAAACTTTTTTTAAAAAAAAAGTAAAGGTGTAAACATGCATTGCTAGCAAGTTAATGATTCATTATGTTTTATCACATCCTAACATACCTCTAAAGAGGAGAAGGTTGAGCTGATCTTGTGTTTGACCTCCCCCTTCAGATTAAGGACGTTTTTTTCTTTAACCCCTTACCTGTCGTGGGAGGGTCCACAAGCTCATTTGTTTTGAATCATAAGAAGAAAAACACCTTCTCTTCTGCCTTTCTCACTCCCCTGTTCCGAGGGTCCATGGCTGTTCTCTTAAAATTCAAATGGAAAAAGCAGGTGTGGGGAAAAACTCTCCAGAAACTTTTTATTGTAGAGGCTACGGGGAAGTGGGAGTCAGTTTCTTCAGCTGTCCAAAGAAATCTGTATGCCTGTGTTTGTGTTTTATGGTAACTTTTTTGTCCTACTTTCAGTTCTGTTTTGAGCCCCATGAGTGTCTTCACTGGCTGTGATATCCCTTCTGAGAGGGAACGTGTACTGGCCAGTGCAGCCGTTTGACAATTAAGATAAGTTCATACTTGAGGTCTTTATGCTGTTGATAAAGTTTATGGCATGAATTACATCAGCTGGCAATAATAGTGGTGACCTGTTGCCCTCAAGTCATTCTGTAGACATCTGTAATTTATATACAGCTGTTAATAGTGTGTAGTCCAGACCCGAAGAGAGCACGTGAGTATAATTATTTCAATGAGAGAAGATAAATCAGAATTTTTCTCTTAATATTTCAGTTAATAGCAGCTTTCACGTGTCCCATAAAGTCAAATGTCTTTTTCTCGCTTGCTTTAGTTTAGAGCAATCTTTTAAAAACTCCTAGGTCCTGTTAAAATAAATATTTGTTCTGAAAAAACACTTTAATAACTCCCTTGTCTGCATTTTTTGTGTACTTCTGTCTTATAAGGAATGCTCTACATAGCTTGAATCAAAAATTGCCTTGTTAAGAAGCATTGTATATGCTGGCTCTGGGAAGGCGGTGCATGGAACAGCTTCTGTATTTGCAAGAGGACACTCCTGGATCTATCTTGTATTTGTTTTAAAAAATAATTTTAAAAAAAATTGGTGCTTGATTATAGAATTGAGAGGGATAAATCCAAGTTCTATTTGCTGTACTCTACATTATTGTTTGCTTTTCCCATCTCCCATACAAGAATTTGATTCTGCCATAATTTTCTCCTGAACTAGGACAAACATGATTTTAAACAAAAAACAATGCTTTTTAAACTTATTTGTAGTGCACAGGCACACAAGTACATGCATATATGTGTATGTGTATACAGGCAGGTATAAGCAGGCATAACATTGGCCTGCTTGCCTGCTGCTTGTGATCCCTCATGTTTTATGCATTGTGGAAGGTGAAGGAAAAGCCCATGGCTCCCTTTACAGCCTGTCCCCTGAAGGTGGCTGGGCTGTGGGTGGTGGGAGAGGGTGGCACTGCCAGAACCAGTGCAGACCCCAGCATTGGGCTGCCCTTGCTGGGGTCTGCGCCTGTCCCCAGGTGTGTGGGGACTTTGGGGACAGGCATCAGCCAGCAGCACCTCTGTTGCTGTGCTGCAGGTGAGTGCTCAGGTGTTGCTGGTGGAAGGGAGTCAACCTGTTTGTTCAGGGCAGTTGGGGGTTGACTTACATCAAAACTTGTACAGGATGACCCCATGGCTGGTGTCTTGCTGGTTTGGGTCTCTGCTGGCATTGATACCTAACCCATCCTCAAGGAGCCTCTCCCCTTCCTGATGTATTCATCAGGTGCCACATACTTCCTGACAGGAGTGCTGAGAGCATTGGAGAGGAGAGGGCTATACATAAAATGGTACAAGTTGCTGAGGAAACTGTCTAACCTAGCTGTAAAGTCAAGATGATGTTGGCTTCTCTGCATTTGGCTGCAAAGAAAACATCTCTTATTTCTGTTAATATCTGAACTTCAGCTGTAAGGTGCTTGTGCAGCCTGTGCTCAGTGCTTGAGAGGAGGGCAGTGCTTACCTCACAAAAGGTGTTATACAGTGGCTCAGCCTTTTGGGTTTGTGTTCCACCTCCTCCTTTGAGTTGATGTGTAGAGGATTTCAGGCAGTGGTTTCTCAGGGAGTAGGGATGGAGTGAGGGGAGAGGACAGCACGGATTAACGCCTTTGCACTGGCATGTGCTTGTTGACAGCCCATTGAACCCTCTGCTTTGGGAGTGAGCGAGGTGCCTGGCTGAAGGATGGGCGCTCCCCCATGTCACGGGTGTTTTCAGGCAACGGCCCAAGGTGCCACCTGCCTTATCGCTTACACGAGTCTGGAAACCTTGAGGCTGGTTTGTTATTCCACGGAGACCTCATAGCTTTATGGCACTCTCATGGGACTTTTGAGCTGTTTAAAAGGTTGACGCTGCCTGGTTTGTGCTGTGGTGCTGGTGGAAACTTGACTGGCCCTGGAAAATGGATGACTGTTCGGAGTGGTTTTGTTTTTAAACATCTCATCACATGCGTGCTGTGAACTGCTCCCAGTTCCAACAGAAGCACAGCTCTGATGCTCTCGCCTTTTCAGCAGGTACCTGGGATGAAGGGAGCCTGACGCCTGTCTGGAGAGGAGACCCCAGCCCCTGTGGAGCTGCCCACCATGAGCAGGACACTTCTGGCAGGCAGGATGCAGCCAGAGATCCGGAGCGTCTGCGTCTTCCTGCCCACCCGCGAGCAGCTCAGCCTGGCCGTCGGGGTGAGTGGCTGGGAGGTCGCTGCATCGCGGCCACGGTTCAGATTTGTTAGCTCCTATTGTTCTCCCAAAAGCCTGGTGCTGGTCTGCTGACCAAAAGGCTATTAGCCAGCTTAGGGTAATTGGTGCTCCATTTTCTAAGTGGGCAGCTTCAACTCATTCGCAGTTTGTTAGAAGTCAGGGCTGTGTTTGTAGGGTGGGGATCTCCTCTGCTCTCTTTCTGTTGTTATTTACATTTTATTATTTCTGAATGGTTTTGCTGCTTGTAATAATCCAACATTTTTTAAAAATTGAACTTGAAATACCTTGATTACTTAGCAAGTGTACTCAACATATGAGTTTACTCTTGTAAAGAGTCCAGCTATTCCTGGTTTTGACAGCCTGCAGATCCCTTCAAAGAGTCCAAGGCAAATAGCCATTGAGGGTGGGTTTTCTTCCTTCCTCTTGAGTATTCATACACACAAAAAATCGAGGCAAGTCGCTTCATTTCTTTGATTGCTGCCTCGAATGTCTCAAAGTGTGCATGAGTGACAGCAGGGCCAGCTCAGCTGGCAGCCCAGGGTGGCAGGGTGTCTGCACAGCACGGTGCCTCTTTGTGCAATGCCGGCTGCTCCTTGAACTTGTGAGAAACTGAGCTGACAAGAGGCACTTGGTGTTCAGAGGACCAGCGAGTTTCAAAGATAAGTGCTGTCTTGTGAGCGTGTGCGTGCACTCGTGTGGGCTGGGGAGATTTGGCTTTGTTTTGGGTAGGTTTTTTTCTCCTGCTTTGGGATGGAGGGGCGAAGACAGTTGAGGTGAACTGTTATTTTAAGTACTTGATTGAAACTGTGGCTTTTGAAACTATGCGTGCTAATCTTCAAAATCCATGTCGGAATTTTCCTACCTGCTGTGTGTAAGTGTAGCATCCTTAACTGAAACAGCCTCAAGGGTTGGATGGAATAAAGCTTTAACAGAAAAATCTGGGACACTCTGCTTCTAGGTTACTGGTTCAAACCCAGCCCATCCACTGCCCCAGAAGGCTTCTGCAATCTGCTGGCTTTTGTGCAAGGCAGAAAACGATGATTTAATTAAGTTCTTGGCAGCAGGTGTATGGGCCTGGGTAATGGTCTGTTGCAGCTGACCCTAAATCTCACCTTCTTACAGCTCTTATCAGGGAGGCTGAAGATGGGAGATAGCAGAGCTGCTGGCCATGGGGAAGGTGCAGGAGGGCAGTGCACCAGCCAGGGCTGACACTGTCACTGCTACTCACTCTGCCTGTGTCTAAATGGAGCACACAGCTGTTTCTTCACCATTGGGTCATGCTCCGGTAAATCACAAAAACCTGCAGTTTATCATAAAATAAATTTGGGGTGAGAAAGACTCTTAGGATCGAGTCCAGCTGTAAACATGACACTGCCAAGTCCACCACTAAACCAGGTTCCTAAATGCTACATCCACATGTCTTTTTTAATGCCTCTAAAATATTTAATAAGCATAAGAAATAGTCTTTTGCATTGAGTGCTGACAGGAACAGAGGAAAAGTGCTGTGTCCCTTCCTGTTCCCTTGTCCTGTCCCAGCCTGTTGCTCCTCCAAAAAGCTGGGATGCCTTGTGCATCACTAGGGTGTCCTGCAGAGGAATCCCCCACAGCACCCCTTTGTATTCCTTTTAAAGACATTCGCCCTTGTAATTTCTGATACCCCTTGCTTTTGTGTCTGGGAAATTGGGAAAGTATGTACTTGGAGATGCCTGTGTGTGAAAGGGAATAGCTGCCTGGGCCAAAACATGAGACCTCAACACATGGTTGTGTCCTAATTGCATAGAGAGTGAAACATGACCTGTTACAGCTGGGCAAGTGACCAGAAACAGCTTTTCATTTGGCTTCGGACTTTACCACAACACTCATTCAAAACAGCAACAAAAATTAAGATTTCACAGCTGGAGAGATCTTTCTTTTTTAAAGAAACATCAAGGCAATTTTCTAGTGATGTTGGTAGAACCCAAATGTAATTAGCACAACCACAGATGATACTTTGGGCATTTATTAGAATAATAATGCCACTACTAAAGATTTCCAAAGCCTTTTAACCTCTTCAGTGTGGAATGCAAATGCTAAACAAGCTTGCAGCTCATTGAGGTAGGTAGGAATGGTTATCTTTCCAGCAGAATAAATTATAGATCCTTCCCATGATAAGCCCAGTGTTTATGCAGGTAAGTCCTCCCTCTCCCCTCCCATATAAATTCCACCCTTCCAGATAAGAGTTTACCTATATGTGTTTTATGTGGTCACATACAGATTGAAGCTTGTTCTTTAAAATGTATTTCTTACACCATTCAGAGATAGTGCTGTTGAAGAGGGAAGAGCAGGAGCCATTTTAAATTCTCTTCACCTACAATCAAGTATCTCTTAATTAGCTTCGATGTCTGTCTTCCTTAATGTACAGTGAATCTGGGGGGATGGTAAGCAGTAAAACTGCTTTCTTGGGACCAACTGTGGATGTGAGGAGAAGCAGAGCTGTGAGGGGAACTAGGGGATGCTGCAGCTCACCAGCTGCTCTGAGGAGGGCAAGGCAAAGTGGGAGAAACTTTTGGAGTGGAGGAAGTCTAGTGAGGTCCTGTGGGTTGGTGAATGGCAAGCATAGGTCTGAAGTCTTTCAGTTGTTCTGTGAACAGGAGAGCCAATGTTTCAAAACATACATATCAAGAAAAATAGATATAGACAACTAATACACGTGAATATCTGTACACAGAATGACCTTGGAGTAGCAGTTACCATCTGTAAACTTGCACTTGATTTCACTTTGGACTAAATTTCACGTGTAAAGAAGCCCCGAGCCCGACATGGGGCAAATCTGAGTATCAATGGAAGGAATGAGTCATAACATTTCTGAGATCAATCTTGGCACAGGAACCATATGCATAGGGAGGAAAGTCCAAAGATGAAAAATGCAAAGGGAAGTATTGGTTGCTTTGGGCAGAGGGGAAAGTAGGAGGGAGTTGCAAATGTAATTGGTATTGCATAGCCTTTAAGACTAGGAGCAGAACTTGATACAGAAGGGAAGTGCCAAGAGGAGAATGGACAAGGTACTAGTAACATACCTGTTGTGCAAGAACTCTGCCTAAATCACAGTTTAGAGCTGTGTGCCACAAAACTGTCACTTGAAGTACTCAGTTCCCTAGAATTAAGTATCTTAAAGCAGGTTTTTCTTCCCTTAGGTATGAAAGCTTGCCACTTAGAAAATTCATCTCATTGTGTAGCCTTTACAGAGAGTCCTGTACTGCCAGTGACTCTTGTATGCCCATAACCATTCTGGCTAGAGGTAGGTCGCATCTTTCTTAGCAAATCCTTCCCAGGTAAGAGAACATGCTCAGAACTTGCTTCTTTGGCAAAGGAGATTGCTCTATGCCCAACTTTCCCTTCCAAGTGTGTGTTCTGGGTGTCTGACCAAACACTGCATCTAGGTGTGAGACTGAAAGGGTGCAGTCTCACATGGAGACTCATAATTATAAGACCCAGATGTGGTTTTGGGTCTTATCAGAACTGTGCACTACCTCCTCCCTCCTCAAAGCTTACACGTGTTTGCATTGGTGTAGTGCAGACTTCAAAGCTCCTGATAAAGCAGTAGTGAGTGTCTGGCTACTGATGCCTTGTCAAGTAGAAGAAAATGAGTACTTAAATGACCTCCTGTTTCCCATTGTCCATGTCTAGTGACATGGTACAGCCTGGGGCAAGGAGGTGAGTGCAAGCCAGTTTCTGGGGTGTGTGGCATACCTACACTAAAAAAGCTTTAAAATTAGGATGTTGATTGGTTTGTAGGAGAGTTAAACAGTCGACTTCTGCCCTGTCCTCTCTGTTGCTCGGTAGGTAGCACTGCATTGTACCCCTGCAGGCAGCTGCTCCTGGCACTGCTAATCTGCATGGTCCAGCAGTGGAGTAATGAAATTCCAAGGTCTTGGCCCATTTTGCAGCTGCAGCTGGCTGTACCATGGCCTGAGCTGAGGTTGTCTGTGTCAGTGCTGTTCTGTTCCCCCCATCTGCTCTTTCTCTGGACTCCTTCCCCCGTGCCTCTGTGGGCTGGGAGGTTTCTGTATTTGCCTGTGCTTTGTCTGTCAGTACTCCTGGCATAGTTCAGTGGGACAGGGGGAAATGAGGCTGTGGATGGGGAGATGTTTAGTGGGGGAATCTTCGTATCATAGTACACATCCAGGTCTGCACATGCAGTTAACCAGAACCATGCTCCTTCTGGGGCAGTCTGTGCATTACAGGAGGCAGGGATATCAGAAAGTCTCAGTGTGCAGGGAAACAGGCAAGGTCTTACAGGCCTTTGGCTGCACCTGCCAAAGATAAAGATGTTAATGGCTGTGTGACTAGAAGTCAGCAGGAGACAGAACAAGCTCTTCTGTGTGGGGTACAGAAGAATGACATCTCTAACCTATGAGCTACTCAGTCTTGTGCTTGTTTGGGTACTTTTGTTCCTGGTTCTCCTGAATGAAAACTTTTGGGTTCAGTTTTTTTTTTTTCCTTTTCTCAAAAAAAAAAAATTGCAAGGAAGCAGTATTTTCATTTCTGTAAATATTAATGATTATTATTCTATGATAACAGCAATAGTACTGAAAACAAAGGATGTTCTCTGGTGTGGTTGTGTTTGGGTATTTTACTTTGGTATCCAAAAATGTATTGGCCTGCAACTCTTCTTTAAAACTCTTCTTTAGAAGAGTTGCTCCATCCAGGTGCGTGAGCCATCTGTAATGTTGGATTGGTTGTGTCTTTCAGGTCAAAGCCACTGGACAGGAGCTCTTTCAGCAAGTTTGTGATTTAGTGAAGATTAAAGAGCCTCACTTCTTTGGCCTCAGCATTGTTAAAAGTAAGCAAACTCAATGCACGAGCAAGTGACTTGGCAAACATCCACAGACCCGCTTGTGTATTTACAGTGTGTGCATATATACACAGTGGCTGTGCCTGCAGGGGGAATTTGATTGTAATAAGGTCGCAAAGTATGTAGATTATGCAGAGCCTTCCCAGAGTTCTTTTGATCTTTGGTATGTGGGCAGACAAATTGAGTAAAGGGGGGGCTTTTGTTCTCCACCTTTGTTCTGGGATTCCATGTCTTTGTGGGGCTTTCTTTCTCTCCTGTAGTGGGAGTTGTTATTCAACATATTTGTTACTATATTCAAAAGTATAGGTATTGAACAGGAGGTGGATTTTAAAAGGATTTTGGGGCTGAAAGTGTTACTTATCTTCTGAAGTCACGTGTGAAGAATGTGGCGCTGGGGAGGAAACTCAAATGATTGTAAGGGACTGAATGCATGTGTGGGACACATTGGGTTTTGAAATATCACATGGGAAATACAAAACTTCTAGTCCATGAGGTAAAATCCAGTTTGCTTGGTCCTATGGCTTAGTATTGGCCAGGAAATGGTGTTAAGATGATGCCTTAAAGAAGCAAATTGATATGAGAGATCACATTTCTGGTATGGTGTAAACATTGACATTCCCTCCCACACCCCAACTCTTAGTAATTAGAAATGGATCTGTTGCCTTGTTTATCTTGCCTCCCCATATTTCCAAAAGCACTGAAAGACTTGTCTCTCCTTCAAAAACTGTTATTTACTACTGCAATTCTAGATACTCAATTGAAATTATAGTAGTCCTATAGAAGCCCTTCTAAATAAGGTTTCTTTTGTCTCTTTATAAATATGTAGGATAAAATAAGGTATTTTTTCTAAGTTTGTCTCATTTCCTTTATGCTCTCATTCTGTAAGAACTGCTTTGTTTGAGTGCAGCGTTCAGTCTGAGAGGAGCATAAGCTTTTTATCTCCATAAGGTTTGTAGAGTCTCCAAAAGCTTCCTTAAACCTAATACACCTGTGCTTTAAACCAGCATAGTTTTTTTAATGTGAGGAGACCTGAATGCTCTTAACTTTTTTCACAAATCATCTCTGTTTCTGAGGTCTCCCATTTGCGACATTTTTTAACACCGGGTTTTGCCTATTCCACTTGCAGGACATCTTCGCTGAAATTGGAACCCTTGTCCTCTCCTGTAAGACAGGGCAATGTAATTCCTATTTTCTTTGAATTCTTCTTTTTTTTCCCTGTCTCTTTCACTTTTTTCCCCCCTTCACATGTTTTTTATTTCATATTTTCCATACTCTGCTTTTGCCTTTCCTCACGCCTTTTCTGTGAAGCAGTTTCCTTCACCCTATCAAGCACAGGGCTTCTGGTCCCAGAATACCCAGTAGTGGCAGATATCTTTCAGCCTGTTGGAAATACATTGTAACCACTGCATACCAAAGAGCATAATAAAGCTGTTCTGACTAGACTTTAGAGTATATTGTCCACAGCTTTAAGTGGAAACAAGTCTTCTCACTTCATGAAAGTATCCTTCCTTTTTCTAGCAGCTCTTTCGTCCAGAAAGTGGTTAAAAAATTAAGGAAAAGAGTTACAGGAGTCCAGTAACCTGAATTAACATCTCTTTTTTGTTTGTTTTGGGGGCTGATTATTTGCTTTCCTGGAAAGAAATACTTTTTCTGTTCCACAGCTTGGTTTCTCTCCACCTTGTTTTGGTCAGCAGACTGTTATCATCTCCCTTGCTGCCCAAGCGGAGGTCTTGTCTCTATAGCAAATGTAGCACTGAGTGTGGCATTAAAGGAAGTAGCCTTTAAGGTATTGCCTGCTTCACAACAAGCTCTCATCTCAAAAAAGGGAAGTGTTCAGGTCAGGTAGTGGGGGGGCCTGGGTAAGTGTTGCATTCCCAGGTTGCCTTGTGGGTGCTGAAGTCGACTGCCTTGGCTGAGTACCAAGTCAGTGTACATCCCAGAGAGGCTGTGAATGGGGGAAGCCTGGGCCTGGTCCTTCAGGAAAGGCTGAGCTAGGTGTCCAAAAAATGGAAAGGAGGCATCTACATTTTTGAACAAGGTAATCCTCTCCTTCATCATGCTTTCACCTCTGTGCTGCAGCTTCAAAAAGACATTTTTTTAAAAAACAGCTGCCCTGTTTTAGTAATTATATCTTTCCCAGTTTCTTAATGTGTATTTATTTTTGGTGGTCTGATACTGCCACATGCAAAACAAGGTATTCTAATCCACCTGCATCCATTACTTTGCTGCTAATTTGTCAACAAAACCCTGACTGTCAGCAGTAGCAAGAGAATGAAAATTAAAGGATTTCTTCAGAACTGTAGCCAATCACACTGCGTGGATTATCTGGATTAGGAGCCCATTTGACCTGCAGACGTTGTACAGATACACTAATGCTCAGTTGGTTTCATACTAAGTATGTGGGGGGGGAGGGGAGAGGTTGGGGTCCTTAATCATAAACAGAAGTTTAACCCCTAAATGTGGCGGAAAGGGAAACAGCACCACAAAGCACCATGCAAGCTGCAAACCATTAATGTTGTAAGATCTAAGCTGTAGGTCTTGGAGCGTGTTTCCCAGCATTTGATACCTAAATATGTTGCCTTCTCTTCTGGCTGTTGTAGATGCTGAGGGCAAGCTTCAGGATTAAGGGTAACAGTTATATTGTCAAGATAGCATTTTTGATCCCTTCTGCTCTTGAACTGTTTTTTTATTCTCAAGAGGAAAACTGCTTCAACCCAATATATCTGGGAAGAAAAAAAACTTGTGTCTATAAGAAGTTGATCACTTTGAAAATTAAGTTCAGGAATGTGCATTAATGGGAGGTCCTGCAAACCTTGGGACATGTTGCTCTTCTAGTTTTGTCATGGATCATCAGGCAGGCTATACCTTGTGTGCTCCTGCTGCCGAAGTGCTTGGTTTTTAATTTTTTTTCTTTTTTAACTTGTAGTTTGCTCAGTGAAAGATCCTGCGACCCTGCCAGGTTCAATCTGGTCCCATAGGCTTCAGCAGCTGTGTCTTATATGGCAAATCCTCCTGTGGGGTCAACCTTATCTAGTGCCCTGCGGGAGGTTTCCCTCTTGTTACCAGAAAGTGTGTGCAGTGACACATTCAGTCTTCTAAAACAAAACTGAATGTCAGCAGACAAAGAACAGCCAGGCTTCCTTTGTTGTTATAACCCAGATCCCTTCGATCCTGAGTTTTGGGCCATGCCTTTCTAGGAGCAAACCTTGCTTGACCTAAGCAGATGGAAGCCTTCAATTGGGAAGGAGCAAGACTGCAGCTCCTATACCCTGCCACTGTCTCTGTGTCCTCTTATGAATTTGTCAGGCTGGCTTTCTTATGAAACCAAATTCCTTTGCTTCAGCTCCCCTGCCTCAAGCATAACACTCTGTTTTTTAAAGCTATGGCTGTTCATCTTGCCAGGCCCATGCTTCCCAGCACATGCTTACCAAGGAGCTCAGTGATTAACTGCCAAAACCACTCTGCCTCCAGTTAACTCTTCTGCATCTGTGTATCCTCCAGTACTGAAGTTCGTGGACAGAATATCTAACAGGTTATTTTTATATTACATGAGTATGTGTTATAACAAAGGGTCTTTTAGGGACAAATAACAAAAGTTCTCTGAAATACCTTATGATGATTTCTACACACCAGTCCTTTCTCACTATCCATGCTTCTTGCCTGTCCTCTCTTAAATCTGCTTGCATAATTGAATCTTCTTTAGGAATTTCTCCTAAATTCTAACCTAAGGTACAGCTCTATTGCACTTACTTTGGTACCTCAGAAGAGTTAAATGCAATACAAGAAAAACATGCAGAAATGTACCACCTAGAGGGAGTTGCAGGGGTTCAGATGTCCAGAGAGTATAAAGTACTCCTTGAAAGGACCTACATGGTCTCTTCCTATGAAGGCAATTTTTTGCCTGTACCTGCTGTCAGTTGTTTCTCCTTTGGTATCAGTACAACATCCAGCCAAGTGCTCTCCTGCCTGAGAATTGCAAAGAGTTTGTTTGCCCCGGGATGAGCAGTGCTGGAAATGGCTCTGCAGCTTTTCTTGTGCAGAAGAATCCCCTGTGACACTGCTGAAGTCTGAAGATCTCTGCTTGGGCATGCCTTGTTGCTAAATGTAAGATGCCAACGTAAAATTCTGGCAGTTCCTATCCATTACCAGGAATGACTGAACCTTTAGCTCAGTGTTCAGACCTTGATAGTTCCTAACACCACAAGATCTCAGGCTTCTTGATACTGTCTCTTTTCATACTACCTTCTATAGCCTTGTGTCCATCCCAGGCAAAGTGACCTCAGCCAGGACCTCCCTTGCTATACTCCCAGCCTGGGTTGTGATTCTTCCCTTCACTTAGGATACATGTACTTTCCAGCTAAAGCTAAAAACACAAGGTTTTCCTGAACCAAGTTCTTTTAGACCCTTTAGTAAACATATCAACCACTTATCAGAAAGTGGACAATATTTCTTTCTATTGGCTTGAAAGATAACACCAGGAGCATTTCGAAGCTATGCAGAGGTGGTGGGAGCAGGTGCCATGTGGGTAGTGATTTTCCAAATCACTAATGCTTGGAAGCTTGGGGAGATGCACATGCAAAAGGGGGTGTGTATCCAGCTCTTCTTCTATAAACAAAAAATCCATGCTGGTGTTCAGGTTATGTGAGGGCTGCAGCATGTGTTGTGAAGTATATTTTAGTGTGGGGTTTTGTTGTGTTTTGGTTTTTTTAAGCTTCAGCTCTCCCCTAACCCTAGCATCCCTCTGTCCTGCTCTCTTTCCTGTTGCACCTCAGGGGGCATAGTGGTGTTGCCACAAAGCTTCTTGAAACATCTGGAAAAAGTTAAGCGCAATAGCCATGGGTAATTTTTTCCCTTCTCTTTTAGGCAGAAAATGCTTGCTATGTGGAAATTTGGCTTTGCACTAATTCATATTTTATTTGAGTCCTATTCTTCTGGACTGTCTAGTTGCATTGCTAAAATATACACGACTCAGCCAAATTTGTTAATGGGATCTTCCTGGCTGCCTGTGGGGCTAAGCACTGACTCTTGGTAGGAGACCTTTGTGGAATTTGTTGGTGCTCCTAGCCCACAATGGGCACAGGAGGAGAACAGGTTTTTGGGCATCACCATTACTTAGCTTTTATGCAGAGAACTTATTTTTCATAAAAAATTGGATGAGGAGGAACTGGTTAATGCAAAATAATGGCCTTTAGGTTAACAATGACTCGGAATGATTTGACCCTGTATTACAGCCTTAATTTTCCATTCCCATTTTTCCTGCAGTGTAAATAATGCCTATTGTAAGTCTGCATCACTCACTCGAACTGTGTCACTTTTTTCTAACTGGGGACCAGGCACATTATTTTTTTGCAACAATGCGTGTCCTATATTTTTAAAAATACATAACATGTGCTGAGCTAATTTTGCAGTGTAGAAGTGTTTTACATTTCTGGTAACTGCTTGTTTTGAGATGTGATTTTTACAGCATAAACTTTCAATCTCATTTGAGAATTCTGAAAGGTGAAACTGGGAGAAATGTGTACATTTCTTTACTGCAAAGGAGCTGGCTGTCCAGATGCATTTCTTGGGATTGCAGTGCAGTGCACTGGTGAGTTGTGCCAGGTCTGGTATCTGTACATACGTACATAGGGGAACTTTTCAAGAGAAGCTGATCTATTTGTAAGATCACCTGCAGTGCTGAGATGAGATTCATGAACTCAGCGTCAGTAGCTGCAGGTGGACGGGAGTGTATTTTTATGTGTGCACGCTTCTCAGTCAGCTTCTTGTTACCTTTCACTTGTCCTTCAGATGAGGCCAGTGAAGCAATGACAGTTTGTACCTGCTGAGTATCCAGCCCTGTTTGGATCCACAGATCAAATTTATTCTTCCCTGGAAAGGGGGCCATCTGTGCATTTCTATATTGTCCTTTACAGCACTGCTCAGAGGTGCTGCAATTTGGAGCCCTCATATCTGTTAGAGATGCTTATTTCCAAATAGCATCTGGCAAAAGATCTCTTAGGGTTTCATCACTAATCCAGTGTGAGGTAAAAAAAAAACCAAAGCCATCCACAAAGCAGTAGGGCTGTGGAGGGAAATACCTCTTTGTTTTTGTAGATGGAGGCTTACATTGCAGGTTGACATTCCAGCCATATTAACTTAATTAAGGCAGGGATGCAGTGCTGCATTCTGGCACGGGAGGGAGGATGCTGAGCTGGGCTGGGGAGGACCCCAAGAAGAGATGTACATTGGGGTGTCCTCCTGTAGCCTGGCTTATTCTTGTGGTTTATGTGTATCTCCCAGTAGGCCTGATAATAACCTGGAATCCTCAGGCGTGACATCTGTGCCCTCACAAAATCATCTCTAACCTAATTAACGTGACAGCTAAAGAGGGGCTCTGGGGTGTGGGTAACAAATTGCTTTACTGTGGTGTAACTGCTCTGTCACACTTTTCCCTTTCTGACATACTATTCAGGGGTGATGGGATGGTTTGGGCTATGTCACTGTGCTTGCTATTGCAATTCTTCTCCTGATTGGGGAATAAATAATGTGTTTCTCTAAATGCCTCTGGGCATGGGATCATTGTTGAAGTAGAAAGGAAAACTGACCCTTCAACTTGTTATAGCCACTTAACAAGGTGCCAGCTGAAGACTACAGTGCTGGCAGAGCTGATACAGGCTTTACCCATCACTGCTGTGCCATCAGGACCAGCCCTGTGCTGTGTGGGGAGCCCATAGTGGAGGGCAGGCCCTGCTGCAGGACTGTGAAAGCCCAGGGAGGGACTGGGTGGTGTGCTCATGTTATCCCACTCCAGTCGCTTGCTGTGCATTGATTCCCTAAATGAGCTTTTACTTACTTTTTAATAAAAGCTTTATGGAGTGATGCTTACCAGCTTGGCAGCTGATTAGGGACAGAGACAAGCCTAACATGAACAAACCCTTCTCTCGCTCACTGACTAGGACTTCTATCAGCCTCTTCCAAGCAGTGCTATCTGATCTTAATGGACCTAGAGAAGGAAGGGCTGGAGCCAGTGTAGCCCCTAGCCACCCTATCTTAGACAGAAGTGAAGAGGCAGGTACAAGATGTGATGATAAAAACTCCTCCTTGTCAAAACAGCAAAAATAACTTCCATATCATTCTGTGTGCTACAGCACTTAAATTGGCCACCACAGACACTTTCAGAAATTCTATACAGCCACTTTGAAGGTGCAGTTAAATATTGGTTTGTCTCTCTATGTGATATGTCAAGTAATGTGATAAACAGAAGTGTAGGTATATTAAAAGTACAGCTGCAAGCACTACAATGCAGGAAAGAGCATGGAGACAGAAACAGGACTTTTTTGGGTGTTGTCCTTTTTGTATCCAGTGTTAGTGCTATTTTACAGGAGATTTCCTAGTAGGATGATGTGTGGGCCAGTTCTGGATACACCAGATGTGGTTTCTTTAACTTGAGGCGGGAGCTGAAGGAGGTGGCAATAGGAGGTTGTTTTGCTTGCTTGTTTTTTGAAAGCTAGCAAAGAAAGTATTTGTTGTATCTGCCCCTGTAAGGATCTGCAATGCTTTGGAAGGGCTGTGAGGTAGTTCAGAGCCCCCTTCAACACCTACCATAACACTGGCCATGCCAGGCCTGCATCTGCCATAATACAGACATGAGTGCAGGCTCTCATTTGGAAATCTGGGCTGGTCTTAAGGGGCAGGAGTTCGTTTTGTGAAGTGTTCTTTTTTCTTTTTTTTCCCTCCCCTTTTTACTCCTGTTCCTTTCATGTTTAAGGAGCAAGCTCTTCATCTTGGCACTTGTGTCACCTGTCAAAACACTGTCCTAAGCAAGATCAAAGTGTAGAGAGACTGGTCAGGTGAATGTGCTCAGCTGGCATTGCTATTGCAACCTGAAACACCTGTCAGGTCTTGTCTTTTATTTTTTTCTTAAGAGACTTGAAGACTCAGGGAAAAAATCTTTCACTGTCTGAGTTGTTTGTATTCGATAATTGGTAAGCAGTGTTATGAAACATCAGCTTTGAAAGCAGCACAAACCTCTTTCAAGATGATGTGCCATTCAGGCTGTGTCTTGTTCACTCTCACTAGGGTGGAGGGTGAGTCCTGGTCCTTTAGTGTTTTGAGGCAGGCCAGGTTTCCCTTCCTTTCATTCATCTTTTCTCTATATGAAAGAAGTTGGGTGTGAGCAGGATGCACCAGACTTTGTGAGAAAGGCGTTTGTGTTTGGTCCTCTCATTTCTCACCCTTTCAGAAGATCCCCTTCACATGCAGAAGATGAAACCTGTCAAGTACCCAGCTCTCTTTACTTTTGCCATGTTGGACCATGGTGCTACATGATGGCAGAATACAAGCTTGGGTAGGGCTTGCTTGTTTAATAATAATAATAAAAAACTGAATCTGGTAAGCTGACAGTACAATTAGCTGGGTAAGATGATGTTTCCCTTTTTTGTAAATGGCGTCTTGATTATAAAGCAGGAATTCTGCATTTCTGGCTAAGATGTTTGGGAACCTTTAGCTCAGGATCTCTTGAAGGAGTGAATGACCTTCCTTCCATGCTGTCTGGAGTAGCACATGTACTTAAGAGTACTTTTTTTTTCCCCTGCCCTGTCTATTTCCTGGTCAGCAAATGTATCGCTTGGAAATAACTTGTAGAGTAACCTAAATGTTTAATGACTAAACATTTCCAATTATTTTATGTTGAATTCCTTTTTTCTTATCTTTCAGATAATGAATATGTTTTTATAGACCTGGAGCAGAAGCTCAGCAAATACTTTTCCAAGGAATGGAAGAAAGACACCACCAAAGTAAGAGAGGTGTTTAACTTTGGAAGCTGCTACTTTTTTATTGGACTGCACAGTGAAATGAAAACTCGTAAACTAAGGTCCACAAAGCATTTTTTGAAGATGGTCTGCAGAATACGTTTCAGTAGTAGGATGCAGTGACTTTTGCATAGTTGTACAATTAGTTAAACCAGCCCCTTATGCAACTTTAGCTGAGCCATAGTAACCACATGGTTGCTGCTTGGCTGCTGCAGAAGTGGAGAAGGTCAGTTGGTCAGTTTTCATTTGAATTTAGTCTGGAGACCTCATTTTGATCCTTAGGCAAAAAAGCCTAAAATAACCTTTTGTGACTTGAATCTGGTACGCAGGAAATGACTGGAGCTGTGACTCTTCCCAGAGTATGTACAAAAGGACACTGGAGGGAGAGGAAGAATATTTTGTTTGAGACGAGTCCTAGCTCTTTAAGGCTAGCTAGCCCTGATAAGGGAGGGAAAAACTACATGAAATAAGGACAAGCTTATGTAACTGTTTAATACTTTTCATTCAGACATGATAATGCCTATTTGTGTGTGTCATTAATAGAGGAGCCATAGTCTAGAACAAAGTATAGCATGCAATTACTTTCAGATATCTTAATTGGGTCGTTGTAAAAGTTGTCAATTACTTTTTTCCCCCTTGCCTAAGCGTTTTCTTTTGCAGAATAGGCACACTTGCCATTTCTGCTGCTTACAGAAATTTGTAGATAACTAGTGAGGTTTGGACATCTCTCTTATCTCCAAGCATGTGCTCTGCTTTTCCCAAACAAGTGAGAGTTACTTCAGAAAGAGCCAGAGTCATGTGGAGGGGCTGTCTGTCCAGACAGTGAGAGATTCCCAAAGCAGGTGTTTGTGGTCACCTCAGGATGGGGTATGCTTTGAGGTCTCTGTGTGACTGGATTCTTGCTACACTATCCTGGTCAGGATAAGTGTTGAACCTCTGGTGTGATGTGAATCACAAAAGACTCAATGAGTTGCTATTGGCAGTACTACAGTCTGAGATGAGTTAGCCTATTGGACTGGGTTAGTTGACAAGAATTTACTTCCTATGAAGAGGTTTCAGGTGGAAAGCCCAATCCAGCTGATAAAATAGGGTGGTTATGAACAACTTCCAGAAATAAAATGGAGATGTTTGCATGGTGAAGAAGCTGTCTGCCTCAGATGTGGAGGGCATGTACCTTGTCCCAGTGAGATGGATCTGACCAGCAAAGCCTTGGAATTGCCTGTGGGAGCAAAGTTACCTGTGTGAACATGAAAGTGGCATAGTAGGAAAGATGAGAGAGTGAGCTAGTAAGATGTTCCTTTATTCTTTTTCCCTTTTTTCTTTTTTGTTCTGTTCAAACAAGCCTGTAAGTCGGAAAGATAGGCTGTAGCTAAAACAACAGGCCTCATGCTGGCTGTCTTCTAGCAGCACTCCTCAGTGTGAAGCAGACACCACCACTGCCTTTTGCTCTATGGCTGCAGGAACATGTGAATAACTAACTAAGAGCCCTGCCAAACAAAGGCCTGGAGCTGATACCAGGCTGGTGCTCCTGAGCCCCAGACAGTGAGTGCTGAACTTGGCAGTGTGTCTGTCCGTACTGGGGGATGTGGTGTGGTGCAGGGATGGATGGTTGCTCCTAGGAGTACCCTGGAAACATCACACTGGCACACTGCACTGCTGCCTCGCTTGGCGCTGTGAGGGAGGCTGGGTTAAACTTGCTGCACTCAGCACAAATGTGTTTGTGGTGCTGCCAGGTGCTGAGCCAGGTAATTTTGGGCCAGCCTGGGTGTCCCCAGGCTACTCTGGGACTCTTACACCAGCTCATCCCTCCTATCCAAAAATCTTCTGCTCTTCCTAGGAGATTTTGTCGTTCAACCTGTCTGATTGTTTGGTGATGCCTCATTGTCATGAGCCTCCAAGACAGTCAGACTCCCTCCTAAAACTTGCCAAGAACTAAGAGTAGAAAATGAAAAGCAGTATGGGGAGTAAATTTCAGAGGAGAGAACATTACCAGATAGGGTAACAGGAATTTTGGATACTGATCATAATTTAATTTGTCTTCTGTCTTTGCTCTAGGGGACAGAGAAATTCAGCCCTCCATTTGTTGCATTCTTTAGAGTACAATACTACGTAGAAAATGGAAGAGTAATAGGGTAAGTTCTCTTCTGTGGTAATTACTGTGTTTTGAATTATTCAGTGTGTTCTTAAAATGAAAGAAAAAGAATGTTTCTTTGTTAAGCTCATCTCTGTGAACTCATTGAAATAAGCTTTAAAAATCAGCTTGAATTTTTTTAAGACCTTCCTAGATGTCCTCACTTAGCTATGAATGTTTTCTGCCTGAATCATACTCCATATCCCTTGGAAAATTGTGACTGCTTTTCCATCTGTGTTGAAAATGCAGGTTGAATGATGACATTATCAAAACACTCTTTTGCTTGTGTCTTTTGGTTGTATGAAAGGCACTGGATGCATATACCAAAAATAGTTATTTATACTCCAAAGCACATGCTTTGGATCTATTTTTTGTATTTGAGCAGTGCTCTGTGCAGTCTTATCCTGGAAATGGACTTTCATACATGGACAAAACAAATTACTTCATAAGTTAGACTTTTTCATTTGTAGTCCATTCACATGGAATATGGGCTGCACTCAAAACAGCACCACCCTCACCCATGGTACAGAACAAAGGATGAGGTAGTTAAAAATGAACAACTGACAGAGTTAATTTACATCAACGCTTCTGGTGTGGCTCTGTCCCTGGGGGAAGCCAAGAGCTGGGATCATTTAGGTGGATTAAAATCTTTACCAAATTTTTGGCATTCGTTCTTGTCTTGAGCAAAGCTTGTGGTTTTCTATGTTTTCTCTCTCCATAGTCTTTTCACTTTTGGATACAGGGGACTCTTCCTTATGGAGTCTGTCTGGCTGATAAGTGTTTTTTGTTTCATTTTGCCTTTTTTATACAGAGAGAGATTACATACCATTCTGCCACTCCCAAGTTATGTACTCTACACCATCACAGGCATATTTCTCTTGCACTAGTAGTTTAACTGGAGAGGTTTGTAGAGCCATGCAAAGATAGTTATCTGGCCCCTTCAAACTATACTTGCACACTTTTACTACACAGTCTGCACACTGCAGTGTCCAGCACTTCATCTACATACACATGTCAGCAGCCTGCTTCCCATGATCTCTGAGGACAGGGGGTGTGTGGGTTATCAAGGCTATGCCATAATAATTCCTTATCAGACAATCCCTGTTTAGCAGCTTGAGGAAGAAGACAAAAACAAGCCCAGGGCTCCCATGTCTTTTGATCTACCTTGCAGGGAATTAGCTGTTAAGAACTATCATGAGCCTAAGGCAAGGTGAAACAAAAAGCAATGCCAAGTTTAGAGGGAAAAGGAGGACAGGTGTGCAAGAAACAGGACTGGGAGTCCAAGGGAGTTGACTCTCCTGGCTGCTACAGGCTTTCCAGGGAAACAGAAGTGCTTGACTGTAGTCAGTCTGCAAAACAGCTGTGATGTGATTTTTCTTTCATCTGCCTTCTGCCCTAACTTCTTAGATCTCATGCTCCTCAAGGTAGAAGCTACCATTTCTTGTGTTTGTACAACACTTAGTGGGAGAAGACCTTGATCTTGGTTTGGTGCTCCTTTTACACACAACTGTATCAGGGTGGCATTGGCACACATCAGACATGTCAAAGTTTAATCCCTCTTCTCAACAGGATGATGTTTTTGAGGGTCCTTGTCTGAACTTTGTTCTTGAAGTAAATTTGCCTTTGTCTTGCAGTGATAAGGTGGCACGGCAGCTCTACTACTGCCATCTCAAAGAGCAAGTGCTTATGTCTCATTGCAACCACAAAGAAGAAATCTACTTCTTGCTGGCTGCCTACAGCTTACAGGCAGACTTGGGCAACTACAGAGAGAAGGTCCATGCTGGCAAATATTTTGAACCTCAGGCTTATTTCCCACAATGGGTAAGTTTGGGGGGAACCTTTCTGTCAACAGATCATGCATGCAGCAGGAGCTATGCCAAGGTGGTACTTAACTGCAGCCATGCAACTTCCCCCTCTCCCACTGCAATGATCAGGCAGATGGGTAGAGTATCAGCCTGAAGGTCCCTCAGGAGATCTCTCTTGTCTTTCCACTGAATGCAGGTACATGTTCCTGGGCTCACTTGTCAGTGAGGTTGGTGGTACATCCTTCCTTGGTGATGGAATGTGTTGGTGTCACATGAATAAGTCTGACAGTGGAGATGTCTTTGTTTAATTCTTCTATGGCTTAAAAGGTTGTGTGTTTTCAGTGGTACATCAGCAAGATCTGCACAACTCAAGCTCTCCAGAAAACCTCAGGGCTGCAAAGCCAAGCCTATTTCCCTTTGTTCCCCTCTCTGTAATGCTTGCCTCAGGGATGGATAGATCCAAACCCTACGGGGTAATACTGCCGTACAGTCCCTCTGGTGCTTGCTTTGTCATTAATCTCTGCCTCAAGTGCAGTAAGAAGAAAGAGAACGCATTTGCGTGTTTGTTTATAAGCATGTGCATGTGACTTGTGCCCTTCAGGACTTACAACCAAGAATTGATTTAATTGTCAAATGAAGGCAAATTAGCTAAGACTTTGTTAGTTGGCTGCTTGTCCCAGGCAAGTTGCATCTCCCCTGTAAGATGGCA
The DNA here is from genome assembly GCF_000277835.1 of Geospiza fortis. NCBI lineage: Eukaryota > Metazoa > Chordata > Aves > Passeriformes > Thraupidae > Geospiza > Geospiza fortis. The sequence continues at coordinate 21,963,802 of NW_005054299.1, read as the reverse complement.
CTGTCCTCTGCTTTGGGGAGAAGGTTCAGATCAGTGACAAGACTTGTCCTGAAGACCGACAGTCTCTTCTATGCACAAATCCTAGCCTGGCTGCCTTGCTGTGCAGCAGTGTGCCTTTCTCCCAGACAACAGGCCCTCATCCCATGCCATTCCTTGTTACGGGGTGCCTGTCAGGAGGTACCTAACAAAGGGCTGGAAATGGTGGGTCTTGTGTGCTGTTTCTGAGGCAGTTAAAGGGCTTATCACAGACTGTTGCTCACCTGCGCTGAGCCACAACCCCAAGCAAGTGTGTGGGTGATTTATTACATCATTACAAACAGCAAAATCTGGCAGGCATGGGGACGCTTCTCTCCCTGCCCTTGGGGAGATAGTGAGCAATCTCCTCCTCCAACAGAATCACTTCCTTCAATACGTGCTTCATATCATTTGGCCAAGGGCTGCCCCAAGTCTCGTGCCAGTGGGGAGAGGCACTGCTGCCCTGGGCTGAGCCACCCAGCTTTGAACTGTGGAGCTGGCACATCTCTTTCTGCTGACACTGCACAGCTGATGGCATCAATATTGTCCTCCACCAAGGCCAGCCTTCCTCGTGGGAGGGCAACCAATCTGGCAGGGCATGCAGAGGTGTTAGCAAACAGAGTCAGCAAGGGCTTTAATATTCACTGTAAGTGGGAACTGGGTGGTGATGGGGTCTGGTTGGTTTGAGCCAGGACAAATTGTTTCTGGCAGGATGTTCTCAGGTACCTGGTGCAATCTAGTTTTAAATGCTCCTGGTGGTGGGGGATGTTGGGAAGTGAATTCAGCCAATCATCCCTCTTACCTGTCACTGCCACTCATAGCCTGAAAGGAACCAGTTGAGTATGGGAGAGGGCTGAGCTGCCCAGTAGCCTTGTATGGAGAGGGCATGTGGGTAAACGTGGGAATTGGGCACTTGCAGGGCAGGAGCAAAAGGCCCAGGGCAGGTTTTTCCTACTGCTCAGTGAAGCCACGTGCCTGCCAGCCACTCCTAATAGATAAAAAAATACCTTGAGATAGTGTTATCCACCCTTTGAGAATGGAAATGCTAAATAAGCCGAATGTGTAGTTTCTGGTCTTAAAAGGAAAACCTAGTATTTCTGCCTCTTCAGAGATGTTGCTGCTGATTGTGCTGGCATGCAGAGGAGTATTTGTTATCTGCTCATAAACATTTATGGATGCCAAGAGTTAGGAAAACTAATTCCAATACTTAAAAGTGAAAAGAGCTGACACGACCTCTGTAGTCTTGGTCTGTTACAGTTTTGCCACTAGGATCTGTTTGGAGACATCAGTGTTATCTGGGCTGCTTTAAATGCTTATCCTCCAGGGAGGCAGAGGCAAACACAGACCAACATATCCTCCAGGGAGGCAGAGGCAAACACAGACCAACATCTTGAGGGAATATATGAACCTCCTCCACCTCCAGCCACTGCTTTGCTGTTGATCACAGCTGCCTCTCATGGGGATTGCTGAAGAGTTGCTGACCTGTTTGTTTTCTTTGCGGTTTAGATAATTGCAAAGAGGGGGAGCGACTACATCTTGAGACATGCCCCAGAGATGCACCGGGAACAGCAAGGGCTGAGCGCTAAGGAAGCGGTGCTGAAGTTCATTAAGGAGTCCTGCCTGCTGGAAGATGTGCCCGTCCACTTCTACAGGCTGCAGAAGGTTAAACAAAGAGCTTCTTATTTTGAGCTTCTCTCCCATCATTAATTGAGTGCACCATGGCATTTTTCTCTTTCTGTTTGTTTGAGGGACGGTTGCCTCTGATTCAGAGAGGCCAAACAAATCTAAAATGCTCAGCCAAATGAGGGCTGTCCCCACAAACAAATCCGTCGCCAGTATACAGATGTAGCTGGAATTTAGTTTTGTTCCTCAACCAAGAAACTGGCCACAGGAATGGCAAAACTTCATATTTGTTCCTGTCTGTCAGTAGAATTGCACCAGGGAAATCAGTGAAGCCTCTTTTTTTCCTGTTGTAGTTCATTGAAATTATGACAAGAGGTCAGCCAGCTTTCACACAAATGTCCTGTAACAACTGAAGGTGACACTGAGTCATTCCAACTTTCGTATCCCATTCCTTGTCCAGCCCTGCCAGAGTGTTTGGTGTTTTTTCAGCTATATGCTTTTCTTGGCAGTTTTGGATTCCTACACTGTTGCTTGTTAGACTCTTTACCCAAACCTGCTTAAACAGAAGATGCTTTCATTTTCATAAGCTGAGTGCTTAGATCTAGAAATCTAGTTTTCTGTTCCACTTAGGTGAGTGAAACCTGCCTGTGCAATTAGGAATGGCTTGGGTTTTTTTTTTCCAAATGGAGATACACTCCTCTGTCAGCCTCATAATTAAACTTCTTGGGTTTTTTTGCTCAGTGGCAATTATGTCTGAGAAGTATACATGTCGTTTGAACCTATCTAACAGCTCTAGTTACTGAAGAAACGTGCATTTTCTAGAGAAAATAAGTTTTGAGCAGTAGTCCAGGCTTAGTTGCTTGCAAACCAAAGATGCTTGCCTACCTTTCTTCTGTTCTTTGTTTTAATTCTTAATGCTGTTAGTGATGCAGTCATGAGAGAGTTAGTTACACTTGAATGCCATAAGAAGTCCAGCTGGCAGGACATGATACATTTTAAATCCAAAAGCATCAAGGCTGTGAAATTGGTTGCTCTTAATATTTAAATTCCTGGTCGACTTGGAATTTAGGCACCATGTACTCTTC
>NW_005054299.1:21950029-21961059 GCF_000277835.1 Geospiza fortis | reverse complement strand
ACATTTATCTCATTTTGTGGTGAGAGGTGTTCCTTCTAGGTGATGCTTGGGTCACCGATTGCCTGAGCCAAGTGCAGAGGAGTTGGTGAAGGTGTTGGTGGGCTGGTTGCCCTGAGATTTCAAAAGCAGTCACTTTTGTCTTAACACCCTCCTCATGTCTTCTACTGAGGTTGGGAGCTAAAGAAAACACAACACACCTCCTATCTCTCATTCAGACCAATACTGATTTACAAAGTTCTTTGTCCCGAGGAGCAGAAAATATTTCTTATTATTTCTTGGTATTTCTTACTTTGAGCTGAAGACAGAGATGGTTCCAGGGATAAAGGGTGGGGTAATGTGATGGCATAAGGCTTGTATCTTGTAAGCCAGATGAGGAGAGACATGAATAAAGATGAGTTGTGACATAAAGTTTGAACTTTGTGAGCCCAAATATTTTTACCTCCAAATTTTCTTTCTCCTTTTCTTTCTAACAAAAAAAAAAGTATGCATTCCGCTCACTAACTCTGTTGTGTTAGGAGAGGCTGAAAGAATTAGCTTATGATATTTTTGGTCTTCAAGCAAAAGAATATGAATAGAGACTAAGTATGTCATACCAAGATGCAGCAGGAGATAAAAGGCAGTATTTCAACCCAGGTAACAAAACTCATGTAAAACCACCTACTCCCAACACCAAGATTGAATGCTAGAATGAAAGTCCCAATAACTGGGCATTGATTACCTTCCCCCCCACAGCCAAAAGCTGCCTAAGATCTAGCAAATCCCTGGATGGGAACAGCAGCGCTGTGGCAAGGAGAGGGGAATGGGTTCCCCTTCTGTTTTGGGCTCTCTGTCACCTGGAGAGCAAGTGTGGTGCGTGTTCATGGGGACAGCGGAGACAGCACGTGGTTACAAGAGAGGTTACAAGGTACCCCTGAGAACAGTAATTGTCTATATTCTCAAATCACTAAAGCTACAGGATTCTCTGTCCAGGACAGCTAGGACATATGCTGGTGAAATGCCTGAGCCTCCCAGCATGATGGGATTTTAGGTGTAGGTATTTCAGGGGTCAACAAGGCAAGGTGCACTTTACAAACATAATAAAAACCAAATGAGCTGATGGCATCTGTGTGATGAGGAGTCCTGCTACCTCTCCTGCAGTAGGTGCCAGAACAAGAGCATGGTCTTTGTAGATTAACCTTTGACTCCTCTGTTCTTTTAGGATAAGAAGGAGGATCGACCGACAGTTATCCTGGGCCTGACCCTGAGAGGAATGCACATCTATCAGGTAACAGACTGCTGTGAAAGCCTTCTGGTGTAGCATTAACTCTGCCCAGTTCCCTGTCCTCCCCCCTCACCGTGGCTCCTCTGCCTCCTCTGCAAACCCCAGGCTCCACATATCTCAAATTCTTGGTTGTTTGCAAATTCTTTGCACATCGCTGATTCCACCCTGTACCTGCCAGTCCCTGTGTCACTCTGGGTTTGATATGTTGCAGGAGGTGAATCACGTTCGCCAGCTCCTCTACGACTTTCCCTGGTCACACATCGGGAAGCTGGCCTTCCTGGTGAGTATGATGGAATGGAGGCCATCTGCCAGTGGCTGCCAGCCTGGGATGTGGCAAAGCTGTCGGCCTGCCTGTGCTGCTGCGTCACGTCCTGTCAGGTTCTGACACACAAGACCACAGCTATCTCTGGGAGCTGCATGGCTGAAAATGTGCTCCTGCTCATTTCTTTGGCATCTTACCTCTTTGTGCAGGGGAAAAAATTTGAAATCCAGCCAGATGGTTTGCCCTCTGCACGGAAACTGGTTTACTACACGGGTTGCCCCTTCAGATCACGCCATTTGCTGCAGCTACTCAGCAACAGCCACCGGCTCTTTCTGAATATTCAGCCAGTTTTGAAGCAGATCCAAAAACTGGAGGAGGCAGAAGGTATGTTAGGGAACACCCAAGTGAGTTTAGTAGAGTACAGTGTGTTAGTCTCTTCTGTTGTTTCATGGTGCCTACTCTCATCTAATTAATGGTGTTTCTGCCTTATTGGGGAGCCAGTGATAGAAGCAGAGGTGTTAGGTACCTTTCAAGTCCATCCCTAATAAGTAATTGTGGCTCCCACATTGTTGACTGTGATCAGAAAGTGTGTTTGTGTGAGAACAGTAGAGGGATATCTCCTCTCAAGTGGTTTCTGTCTTTCCCTTCAGTGGGGTTACGGTAGTGGCCTTGAGCTGTGTGGGTGCAACCAGTGGCATGTGCCAGTCACCTGTAGAAAGGCTCACTGATCAAGTGCCTGTGGGCAAAAAGCCCTCAGTTGTTTTGTGTCTGTTAGTGTCAAATAGATTTCTCAACCACCCTCAGCACATACATGCCATGGGAGAAATAATCATTACTAAGTACTAGCCACAGGAATCTTGTTCTTAGCTGACTTCACGTAGTGGTGGGTATTTCAAGAACCAATCAGCACATCTGATTTTAAAGATTGAGCACCAACCAAATTTCACTAAGTAATTCCCTTTTTTTGTTTGCTTTTGTTTTGCTTTGTTGTAATTGACCTTCACTCTGAAACCTACTGTTTTCTGTATCATAACTGCCTTTACCTGTCTGTTCTAATTTAGGAGATACTGGGTTTACTGCAAATATGAGTAATTCTTTTACAACCACCTGAGCATCCATCTGTTGAGCAAAAAAAATTACAAAGCTGTCCCTGTATTTGTTCAGTAGCTGCAGCGGTTGTTTCTTAGTTGTTGGCTGATGCCAACAGAACTTCCTGAATATATTTTGTTACCCTTCCTTAAAGTTCTCGCTGGTTTCCCCCTCAGAGAAGAAGCGCTACCGGGAGTCCTATATCAGTGACACTCTGGACATGGACCTGGACCCATGTGACAAGAACTCCCGTGGCAGCGGGAGGAGTCACAGCAGCTCCCACACCTCGGGCATCGAGGCTGACTCCAGGCACCGCGTGTCCGTGGAAATGTCGGTGGATGAGCCCTTTGGCATTGACCGCGTGCATAGGAAAGAGCAATCCTGCAGCTCAACCATCAGCTACGGGAGCTCTGGCATTGACAGTGGCAGCAAAGGGCGGGCTGAAGATGATGCTCAGGATGATGGTAAAGAATTTGGACATGTGGAGCAACTTCTAAGCCAACTTTTGTCTTCTCCTGCAGGAGGGCAGGGAGTAAGAGACTGTACAGCAGCTTGGAGCACAAGTGTAATGCTAACTATTCTCCTGCTGCTCTCTTCCTCCTAGAGCTTGAGCTGGCAGTAGATGAGCCAGAGGAGATGCCTGTAGATGAGCCTTTAGAGGGAGACCAGTTAGAGGAGGCCACTGTGGGAGAATCTGTTGAATCCCTGCCTCTAGATGCTGCTAGCTGCCAAGGTGAGATGGCTTTCCACTGCTGCTCAATGCTGTTCTTTAAGGCTCTAGCAACAGGCATGATCTGAGGGATCTAGAACAACTCTTATCTCCTTCTAAACAGCTGCCACTGCTATTTACTGCTCTACTGCAACAGGATTTGCAGGCAGCTCATCTAGAGTTTACAGGCCAGCATTCTGTATTGTATGTACAGTGCTGCTCTCCTCTGTGCTCCTCAGTCTCCCTTCTCTAAATGTGCTAAGCTTATATTCAGTTAATGACAAAAAGATAATTGAGATAAACCTTTTGTAGGGAAGGAATATGCTTTAATATCTTGTATGCCACAAAACAGCCAAGGGGCTCAACCACAGAATAATGGGATGGTCACAGGAATTCTTAGGTAAAGTTTTGTGGCTTGTGATGCAGGGAATGCTAGGCAATAGGGTTATGCAGGAGCTGACTGGCCTTAATATATACAGCCTTTATAGGAAAGCGAGAAGGGTAAAAAAATGGAACAAGTTGGCAAGAAACTGTTTCCTTGAAAGTTTTCAAATGTTGATCTTTAGGGCCAAAAATGAGTACTTGGGAGCAAAACTCCTGGAGCATTGAGGGTGCTTAATGATGTATATTTGTCTTAAGAGGACAGTGTTTGTCACTGTTTGAATGTGACCTGTGAGAACAACTTCCCTTTTCTATTGCCCACAAAACCTCAAACTTGCAATGCTTTTCACTTCCTGCTTCTCCTTTGCAGCTATAAATCAGGAATCTCTGTCTGTGGTGCAAGTCACACTAATCAAAATGAGAGGCCAAAGTGTGGAATCCCTTCACCAGGTAAGGGAGAGGTTGCTCAGCAGGAGGGTCTGTGTGTGGGCATTGAACTGAGGTCTAGTGTAATGGAGACAGCTGTAAATCAGGACACATGGATTAGTTTGGATTTGACTGATTTTTACATGGTGCAATCAAAACCAGCTGCTGCTGGTCAGCTACTGCTCTCAGGAATAGGATAAGAGCAGCATTTGGGGTCAGAGTAGTATAGAAAGGTTTGGAGCAATCAGCAGGGAGATCATGCAGACCAGTTATTATCTGCCTTAGTCTTCTGGATGAGACATGGAAAATCAACCACATCAAAATTTCTGGTGCAATACAGAGCAAAAACCATCTATGCAGTTCGGATGTGAGTTGCAAAGTTGATCATCTTGAAGCCAGAAGTAGCTTACATCAGAGCAAAACCAGATGCTCAAGCTCTAGTTGTTATATAATTTGTGTGATTATAGTCTGTGTGTACTGAAGTCTTTGTTGTCAAGATTTTCTTTTCACCAAACACTTGAGAAAGGGAAACTATATATGGTAAAGTACGTCAGAGAAGAAGATATATTTGGAAGAAGCTCATTAAAATGTCTTTTTAAGACTTCTTTTCAAAGTATTGCTGTACTCACTGGGGTAAAAATGTGGTTTTTGTAAAAAACCCAACCAAACAAAACAAAAACCCCAAAAAAGCACCTCTACCCTTTCTTCCCTCTCTTAATCCAAAATTACCTTATCTGCTGAGAGAATTCTAAAACTCTTAACAAGGTTTTCAGTCACTTCTTAGGACTTTGTTTTTAATTTTCCATGTTTCTTTCTGGACCCAGTCAAAAATGATAAGAAATTTTCATTTATCAGCAAAGTAGTCCATAAAGTGCTGTAGGAGATTTGAACAGAAGCTAAAGACCATACAGCTAAAGACCATACAGTACAAATCATAATGAATTTATTCCTCTGTTGGAGTGGAAGACTTAAGAGCTCATGGCTGGAAGTGGGCATCTTGCTTAAAGCTGTAATGTTTTTAAAGTTACTGCTGTTATCATGCTTACGCTGTAAATGATCATGAGACATCTGTTTTATATAGGACTGTCAGCACTGTCTATATGATTGCAAAGACCTGGCTGCCACTTTAGTGCATCACATACTTGGTGGCTCCTTAGAAAACTATCAAAATATTCCTTACAAGGCCATGTAACTAAATGCTGCAGGGTTTCATTAGCATTGACCAGACCGTGCAACATATTCCTGTTTCTAGGAGTACAGCTGAGCCAGCACAGGATTTCCTCAGGGTAATTTTTTAATTCCCCTCCCATGGCAGTGAGAGAAATTATACTGGGAGTAAGTTTTCTGTGGTGCCAACAGAAGTGTCTTGGTTTCAAAATTATATTCTTGAAATTAGCCTTAATATTAGCATGTAACAGGTGATTATTAAAGAGCCAGAGCAAGAAAAAAATACAAGTGTTGAAGCTGGAAATACTCTCAAATGGTCAATAATGCCTTCACAGAGGCTTGTGTAGCAAGATGGTGCCTCTGGGAATTACTGCTGATTTGTTGCTACTCTTTATGGAACAGTGTTATGTAGATGAAACTGTTTGTGGCAATTACTGGACACTGTAACCCATTAGTTTGCATGGTTGCCTTCTGAACCTTCCTTTCAGCTCATTAGACTTAATGTGTTCAAGCACTTGGGGTAGTTTTTTGTTAAGTGCACTTCGTCCATTTGAGGACAACTGCTTGGGTCTGCCAAGAAGTGCGAGGTCATTCAGGTGTCAGTATCTGTCAAGTGTTTCATCCATTGTACTGGACACTTGAGGACACAGGGCAGACAGATCAGGATCCAGCTCAATATGGCATGGCAGCTTAATGCACTTGTAATTTCTGAATTGTTCAGCTCCTTGTTTAAGCCAACATCTTTCAGAAGGCTGGTGGGGCTCTTCTGAAATTGGGGAAGAACAATTTTGAGGAACTTTTAGCACAGCCAACATCCTTAGGCTGTATCTGAGCTCATTGTTTTTATTCGTGTGTGTCTTGCTGAACTGGCAGGTCAGATCGCCCAAAAGCCGGAGCGGCATGGAGCAGCACAGCCAGAGTTTGGATGACATCCGCTTGTACCAGCGCCGGCACCCATCACTGAGTGCCACGCTGTCTTCAGACACGTCCCACAGCTACACCTTCGGCTGCAGCCTCGAGGATAAGCTGTCTGTCTACGGCTGCGTCTATTCCACAGCGGACTGCAAAACCAAGTCTGCCCTTTATGGGAAGCGATCCATGAACTGCCTCTCCTTGGATCTTCTGGGAGAGGACCAGCTCCCAGAGGAGTTTGTGGTGTAATGAGATTGGAGCTCTTCCATACCAGGAAACAGCTCATCATGGCAATATATACCTCATTAACACGTGTGATGTCACTCTGGTTCTTGCAGGAGGTGGTGAGCGGCTTTGTTATTCAGCACCGTATCAGTAAGTGGCATCACTTCTGCAGAGCTGGCTACAGGGCAGATCAACTGGAGTGTAGCACTTAACACTGGCATTGGTAGTGTCTGTCTGAGGAGAAAGTGGAAGTGGCCTGCACCCTTGGAAGGGACACAATCAACACAAAAACCAAAAAACAGTGGACCAAAACTGACACTGAGCTAGTAAAGCAGACTTTGTCTAAATGGATTAATTAGAAATTTCAAGTTTGTCATGTTCCTGCCTTGTGATCCATGTCTCTTAATTTTAGTGTACAGATAGTTTGTCTTCAATTTGTGCTGCTGCAACATTGCCAACAGCTGTCAGGCCAGGATATACTCTAAGCACATTTGGAGGGCTGTGTATGGAAGTGTCTGGCCTGTTTCAGTTGTAATGAACACAAGTTGCTTATTCACTGCACTGGGAGCAAGACCTGCTCTGTCAGGTCTTCTTCTTTTGTTGTTGTTATTTTGTTGTAAGCATCCAGCCAAATACAGTGTGTGGTCTTTTTTTTTTTTTTCTTTATTGCAACAAATGGAACTGACTGTCAGCTGCCTACCACTGTTGTGATGCAGATTGGCATTATATCCTTGGGGAGATAGGGAGGAGATAAAGCAAATGACTTGGCTGCTTCTGGGAGTACAGTGGGCAAGAGCATTAATTGACAGGCTTTTGAAGAGAGGAGTGTGACTGGAGAATTTGTCCAGGCATGATCACACCTTACATTGATTCATACTTTAATGCTGTTCTTTTATTTGTTTTTAATAAATCTGTTCCTTAGATTTTTTTCCCTTCTGCTTAGGAGGCAAGTAAGGATTGGAGAAAGTCACTTTGCAAGGACAGACAGAGTGGCTGTGTCCTACTTAGTCATGGATAGGTCATGCAAATATGTGTGTGTGGTGCTGCAGGGCTGATGATGGTGCAGGTGTAGGGTGTTTGTGTGCCAGACCAAGGGTACTTGTTTTGGTGATCTTGAGAGTGGTGGATCTGGCTGTGCTGGCTCTCACTAGGGAAATAATCATAATTATGCTGTTTGATTCAAGCATTTGGTGTGGAAAACATCTTGCTACCTTGTTATGTGCAAATGAATATGTGTTTGGTTTCCTAACCTTATCAATTGCCAGCAATGGGAAGCTTGTACTTGAAGGCCCAGCTTTGTGCCCAGCTTTTGACAGCCATCTAGGTGTGTTCTGGCAAACTCTAGAAGGAAAGGAGTATTGTTCTGCTGGTTGGGGAAGTGTGTGTTGTGCAGTGTTGGTCATCAAAAGCTGAAAATAGCCTTATTCAGGAAAGGAAGGAAGCCAGACTATGACAAGAAAGGTTTGAGCTGCTGCTTTGCTGGTGGGCATGCAAGCTCAGTAGTTGTCAGGTAAATTTCATCCCCTTAAGTCATTAAAGCAGCAAAACCTTGAAGTCCATCATCTTGCTACTTCTGTGTGAATGCCATGTAGAGACAGGCCATGCAAGTGCATCTGCATTCACTGAAGTGGGACCAGCTGCTCTACATCCTCTGAGATGAATCCAGCACCAAACCCAAGCTGTGTGCACTGTAGCCGTGACTTAATTGACTGTGCCCTCTTTGATCACACTGTTCTTCTGTGTTGTAATGAACAATCAGGAGCTGTGTGTTCACTGTAGCCTCTTTTCCTTTGTTCCAAACAAAGCCAAAATGCCTTTGCAAAGTACTTGAGGTATGTTTACTTCATCCAAAATAAATTCTTCTACATGGATCTAAATGGGTAAAGGAAATCTGGTTGGCTGCTCTTGAACAGTGCAGCCAAGCCTCCCTCTGTCAGTCATTCCCTGTTACCTGGGTCCTGTTTGGCCATAAGCCACAGGAGATGGGCATGGCCAGGATCCAGGAAGCCAGTGGCTGTACAACAGGCAGCAGCCTTGCAGCAATGCAGGAGCCTTGCTCTTGCAGCCACCACAGAGCTGGAGGGATGGCTCTTACTGCAGCAGTGCCTGTCCATGAAAAACGTGAGGGGGAGGTGTGGAGTAGGGGCCCCACTAACCTGTTGCTCTCTCACCCATGTAGATGTACAGTTACTTGTGATTCCAGGAATGGTTGTTAGCAGGAAAAAAAAGGTCAAAATTCAGTGGGTATAGTTGTTTGGAAAAGGGTCATAAAATGCGTGTGCACCATGTGCACACTTCTCTCAAAGACAATCACATCCTTATCTGCTTCAGCCTAACCACATCACAGAAGTGTTTATTGCCACCAGGCAGCTCACTGTTCTGGTTTTGCAGTTAGCAGGCATCCAAAGGATTTGGTGAAGTGCTGTAATCCTGTAATCCTGCTGCTGCTGGTTACAAAATGCACCAATGCCTGAAAACAGCATAACTGACTCTTGCATGAGCATCCACTGCCTTGTACATTCCTGAGGAGTTCTTGTATTTATTCATGGCTGGTAGGGAAGGCAAACTCTGCAGGTCTGACTGTCTTCTCTCTGTGGTCTGTGCAGCTCCCTCCAGTACTGTAAGTGACGTATGCATATGAAGGGGAGACCAGACACTTTGTGTATAGACTGAGAATGAATCAATATCTTACGAGCACTGTGAATATATATTATGCAACTTTTGTATTCTTATTAAAAAAAATCCACCTGTTTCTGCTAGTAATACATTTATTTTTTGTTTGGATTTAGAAGATCTCTTATTTTTGGGTTTGATAGTTTGGTAGATGTTAGTGTGTAAGCATTTATCAGCTGATGTTAGAAACTAGCTGCCAATATTTGTACATATTTGTAAAATACTCGTGTTATAATCACTCTATTTTAATGGTAAAAGTTTCTCCTTTCCATGAAAGGATTTTCTTGTTTAAAATAAAACATAAATAATTATATATACACCTGCAATAAAGTATGGATAGAAAAAAGGTAACTGTGTAGCTGTTTTTGTGTCCAAGGAGGACTGTGTCTTCCATTTGAGATGGGTTGTGGAAATTTATTTGCTGCCAGACTCATCCATATGAGCTCAGCTTGTGATGACAAACCCAGAGGCATTGCAGTCACTGGAACAACTCCTGTTCCTCCTTCCTGTTCTTGGTAGCACAATGCCAAAGGGTACCTTTGTCAGGTATTAAGAGCACAGCTGAGCAGGTTGGAGTCAGCAGGACACTCAAGGGGGCTGAATCTGACTGAAGAGACAAGTTAAGCTGCTCCTGGTGGTTAGTCAAGAAAACCAAGCATGTGAACTCTCAAGGAGGTAGAGAGAAATCCTGTCAGCATCCTCCAGGGCCTGCATCCAAGGACAGCTGCCAGCCCACAGGATGCAAAGTGCTGCGGAAGAGCACTCCACCAAAGTCACCTAACCTGCTGGCCTGGAGTCTGGCATGGATAAAGGAAAGGTTTCTTTCCTTGGGTCATAAATCTATGAAGGAGTGCTGCAGAGCTATCTGGATCTCTTCTTGAAGAAGCTTGCTCACTGGGAGCCTCTTATGGTTTGTGGTTTTTTTCCTTTTCTCCGGGAAAAATTTACTTTTTATGTACTTTGATATGGTAGTATTGCCTCTATTCTTAAGATTTCCTTTCTTGTACTTCATATTTTTGTCCAGTATCTGCTATGTGTCCAGTATACAAATTTTCAAGGACTTCAGAAACTCATCCAACTTTGGCTTGGGGATGCTGGGAGAGGGTGATTTGATTACACATGGAGCTTTGTATGAAGATAAAACTAAGTAGCAGATCGACATTAGGTCACCCAAATTTGAAGGACTTGGTCACTTCCCTTTGTTTCCTTGTTTGGCAAGTAATAGCACTCTCTTGCCCTCTAGGGTGCAGTCCTGCTGACCAACGAGTCTGTCTCAGAAGATGGGGCTTCTCATGGTAACAGCAAATCCTGTGTGGGTTCAGTCAAGTGCTGCAGTGTGGGATGGGGACAATGTGGTTACTGCACTGGATCTGTTTTGAGGCATGCCTCCTGTGGGAGCTGCATGGAGGTAAGGCCTGAAGGTGTGTGCTAAAGCTGATGGGTAAAACAACACAGGTGTTTTGGGTGAGGTGAGAGCAGATCTTCAATGGATTTCTTGGCAGCAGATTCGGAGACACTGGAGGCTGATACTGTATTTTAAAAGTATGAAAATTTTTGAGCAAGAACTGGTCCTAAAGCCTCTCTCTGGAAAGCTGTAGCTCCTTGTTCCCCAGCAAGGTGCTTCCTCTGTCTGGGTCGGGTGGCTCCTAGGGCCCAGGCTTCTCGTGGCAGCTCTGTTCCATCATCCCCACCCTCGTCTGCTCTGCCTCCACCTCGGAGCCTCTGATATGACGCCTCCCCTTTCTTGGAGCGGATTCCCGGGCTCGTGGTGCCCAAGGCCTGGCTCCTGCCTTCATGTCTCTCCTGGATGCCCACCAGTTGTGGCATGAGGAGGAGGAAGGGACCCATCGTGTCCCCTAGCGGTTCTGCCCGGCCCGTGGCGGCAGCGGCACGCCATGGGGCACCGAGGGCCAGCGCGGCCGCTG
>NW_005054299.1:21909411-21949955 GCF_000277835.1 Geospiza fortis | reverse complement strand
TTCTGCGGGGTCCAGGCTGACCGTCTCCCCCGGGACAGTGCAGCCCGGGTGATCGGTACTTGAGTGAGCAGAGCCCAAAGCCAGCGGTGGCCATTCCTCACTGAATGCCGCACAAAAAGCCTATGAAGTGGTTCGGGTCTCGGGGGTCCAGCTCCTGCAAGGAGGGATGTGTACCCAAACTGAACTGGGGAGAAAGCTGATGCCCTTTAGCCTCTGGTCACCCTTGGCATGGGATAATTTAGCCGTGAAACGCTGATACAAGTTCAGACCCTTCCCTCCCTCTGACAGCAAACGCAGATGGGTTTAATGGGATGAGAACTCCCAGGGGCCTGGGCAGCTGCACCCTGCGATGCTGTAGCTGGGACGGCATGGAGATGTGTGTGTGCTGAGCCTTCTGTGTCACACACGGGCCATGGTGGGAGACAGGACGGGTGTGAGGAGCCCCAAACACCACTCAGAGAAGCGCCTTTTCTCTCTGACTTGGACTGAGCTTCCTTTCTGCAGAACCTCTGCAGTGTCAGGGCAGCACCACTGGGTATTTCCCTTAGGTGCACCCAGGAAATCGGATGTACTGAAGTTTTAATTCCATACTGAATTTTTAATGACATCTGACTGCCATTGCAGTCACTTGCCCACCCTCCAACTCCACCTCCATGGCCCCCTTGGATAGCTGAATATTAGGGTTGGGCTGCTGCCTGTTCACATCTGGGCCCTTCTGCCCTTGCCTTTGGCCCATCTGGAGCAGGGGCAGCTGGCACGGTGGCTGAGCCCACAGCTTAGCAAGACAGTTCACAGGTGCCTCTTGCACAACACCCTCCTGGCATGGCACACACACCTGACTGGTGCAGGGCTTCAGCAGGAGTGGAGCACAGGAGAGGGTGAGTCTGGTGTCAATAAGAATGCCTTTGATCAGCAGGGATAGGCTGGAGGGAGCAAGGAGATGATGGAGAAATGTACAGAAAGGGTCTTGTTTCACTTCTGTCATCCAAACAGCATTTTATATAAAGTAAACCCAGCTCAAAGTAGTTCCTGTCCTTCCTTTGTTGGCACTGAAGCTCATTTTTTGGGGGGCACACTCCAGCCTATGGCCATGCTGTATTTTCATGCTGCCAGTCAGCCAGTCAGATACTGGCTGTATCTGTCCTGAACCCTGAGTTTGTCTCTGCAAGCAGGAGATTGTAGTTATTAGAATAAGATCCAGGTAGCAAGCCTTGCATGGGAAGTCTGTTGTTCTAGTGCAGAGATGTAATGATGAAAAATTATATTTATCCTTTCTGGCAGACTACAGGGGCAGCTGAGTATGGGTTATTGAAGAGCATAGCTGTGGTGTTCTAAAATTCTGCTTTGTTTTTACTCCTGGAAATATAAACATTTTAAATCTCACAAATACATTTATGCCAATCTTTGTTTTTCTTTCTCCAATCAGTGCCATTCTCATATGCAATGAGATAATCGGATATGGTATATGCTGCTTTCCAATCTGCAGCCTTATGTCTCGAGCCACCATGTGGAAAATACCTCTTCAGTAACAGTAGAGCATTCAGTGTAGGAAAAATCATTTTGTGTCAGCCACAGAAAGCATTCAGCCCCTTTGCTACAACAGATGGCAAACAGTCTGAGCTGTCTGACAATCATGGCAATGGAGACCAACTCCCACATCCATGTTCTCCACCTTTGTAATAAAGGAAGCCTTGACTATGGGTCTCTGTCAAATCAAGGGCTTTCAGACTGGAAGAGTTGCATCAAAGCAGCCCCTTCCTGCTTTTCTGCTGGCTTTGGGGTTACCCTCCCCTCTGCACCCTCTCAAACTCAAGTGCATTCAAAAGAGCTCTGGCTATTGGGATGGACATTCCTGAGGAAAACCTTGCACGGCAGGAAAGCAGGTACTTTCCTCTCCTCCATGTGTAACTTCTGGGGATGAGAGGGAGGAGGTTTTGCCCTGTTCTGAGACACCCACTGCTGGAAATAAGGACTGAGATGTAGTTTATTGTTGTTCCTGACAGTGGTATTGAAATCTTCCCTGTCTGGCTTATGAGCTGCACTCCTTATCTCTAGGGTGAAATGCCTCTCTGGTTGTGTGGGAGAGGCATGGGCAGCCAGCCTGGATTTTACCTGTATTGTCCCCTGAAGTGGATCCTTAAACCCTCTGTGTTTGCAGGACCAGTGACACCAGCAGTGTCCCACTCCTCTCCTCTGGTGCACCTGGTGCACCACTACTGCTGCCACAGACAGT
The DNA here is from genome assembly GCF_000277835.1 of Geospiza fortis. NCBI lineage: Eukaryota > Metazoa > Chordata > Aves > Passeriformes > Thraupidae > Geospiza > Geospiza fortis. Next base: position 21,947,722 of record NW_005054299.1, on the reverse strand, counting down.
TTTCTGCCCATGTGGTCTTTCTGTGGCTAATGCAAACTTTCTGCCCATGGTCTTTGTAGTCAGATATGAAGAGAGGGCTGCCATAATTCCTATGTTAAAGTGCTATTGGATTATGTGATGCATTTTTGGGAGCTCCTGTTCTTGGGATGGTCAGGAAGGACAATCCAGTCGCCAGAGTGGGTGCATTAAGGCTGGCCAGGCATGTGGGGGAAGGGGACGGTGTTAGTATTGCCAGCTTTGTCCCCACATGTGTGCAGGTGTTGCAGTGCTCTAGGTTTTCTTTGGAAACCCAGGTCCCTGAATCATGCTTCTGCATAAGGTTTACAGCTTGTAAGAAGGAAAACAAGGAATATTTTGCAGCATAGCTGGCTGAAGGGAAAATTTGGCAATAGGAGAGCTTAAGGGGCCCATGCCAGAAGGGCAATAGAGAGCCTTGAGTACTGGTATGTTTTGGAACATCTAGATCCAAGCCCACACTTACACAATGCCTTGAGACTGGGAGTGGGGACAACTCCCCTGGAGCAGCTGTGCCCCCAGCCTGTCCCAGCCCAGTCTGGCTGGCAGCACTGGCATTCAGCTATAGCCACATCCTGCAGCGGGATGAGGAGCAGGGTTTGCCGTGGGAGCAGCTGGGTATGACTTTGCTTAACACGTGCTCTGCAAATAACAGAGAGGGTACCAACCATTGCTTTCCAATCTGCTTCAGCACAAACCCATTTGAGCTCCAAAATTTTCAGCATTACTACTGAAAAACATAGGGCAGCTTAGGCAAACTTAGGGAGAGCTCCACAGCCATAATGTCAACTTTAACCTGTTTTCAGGATAAGTACAGGCAGATAGGAGCTCTTACAGATTTCTTTTTCCCAAGGACACAGCTGGGACAACCCAGTATCCTTAAGGTTAACAAAATTTAAAGACTCCTCAAAGCTGATGCCTCAGACTGCTACTGCCACCACTCTGGCCCTGTTTCATCGAGGCAGTCCTTAGCTCAGAGCTGCCTCTCTAACTCCAGGCAGGTGCCCACAAAGCTCCAAGTACAATTTCAGGATGAATGGTTAAAACAGAGATCCCAACAAGGCATGGTGACAGCAGGGACAGTGAAGTGGTGACATCCCAGGTGTGGAGGAGCATGAAGTGGTTTCTGGCATTTCTAAGCCACTCTCCTACACCTGACAGCAGGGACCACAGAGTGTTCCTAGTGGCTCAGGCATTTAACTTGCTGCAGCTGGTAGCAGGTCCAGGAGGAGGGTGCTCCAGAGGAAGGCAATCAAGGCACAGGAAATCAGCTGTCTTTCTGAGGCAAACAGCCAAGTAAGAGAGAAGGGCTCAGCAGAAGCTCTGGGAGAAGTGACCAGAAGGCTCGTGTTGTGGTCCTGTGGATGAGCTGCCCAGGAGAGAAGGAGAGACTTGCTGGGGTAATGGGGTAGGGCTTGTTTGCTTCCTAGTCTTTTCCAAATGTTGCTCACTCTAAGAGCCATATTAGTTGCTGGGATGTGTCCTGCAAAATGTTTCTACCTTCCTCCTATCTGGTGTTTCCTAATGGTGAAACTGCTGACTCTTCCCTGGGATGTGGTGGAGTAAGGAATAACTTGCAAGGACTACAGGCAGCAATGGCAAGGGTGAGGGCAGCAGTAAGTTGGCAGGACCTTGATAGGTCTTCTGTGCTCCCTGCATCATTAGGCCAGGGCCTGTTTTACTCCTGATTGCCCTTATGTAGCTCTTGTGTTTCCTGGAGCTTGGGATTCTCGTGTGAGAACAACTCAGCAGTCCTGGTCTTTTGGGCTGCAGAGGACCTTGGCCTCAAACATGTAAATTGTCCAGCAGTGTCCTCTCTCAGGGCACTTGTGCTGTGATTGCTGAGTACAAACTGGGAGCAGCCCTGTGTGGATGTGGGCCACAAATGCCTGGCAGCATGAGTAGCTGGGCGAAGGGGACAGCAGGATGTAGCAGTGGGACACTTGCAGGGACTAACCTGGTGGCAGTGCCACTTGGTGAGAGCGGGTGGGAGACACTGGGGCCCTTCTTCAGGCGGCTCTCAGACCTGCTCTGTCGAAAGCAGGTGCCTAAGCTGAGACTCTGGCCGGGATCTGGCAAAATCTCAGCAATGAGGATGGGACCTCAGCTGCGTGGTGTTACGTGCCAATGAAATCTGATCTGCCAGGGTTGTTTTCTGGACTTCAGTGAATCAACATTTGTATGAGTCAGTGTCACGGCATCTCCACTATCTTGTGCCTGCCATTACTTTATCAGAGCTCCTTCAGGACTCTGTGGCATTTTCCATGTTTCCCTTTCGCTCTTTTTGGGAAGTAGATGCTGTCCAAAAGCCCCTGGCCTTTTTCAAGGCTGGATACTTTTATTTTCTTGTGTCTGTGGTGAGGTTGCCTTGCCTTCAAGCTGTAACAGTGTGTGGCCCAGAGCACACCTGGCTGCAGGACTCCTGTGTGCTGTCCATGCCTGGCCTTGTAGTGTGTAACCTTCTCTGGCTCTCCCAGAGCATTTGGGGATGTTGGGATCCTCTGTGCTTGGCTGATGTCTCCAAAACAATGTCCTGGGCAAAGGCAGTTGTTCCTGCCTTGTGCAGCACCAGACTTGCCTGCAAACAGGCAGAGGCACCACCCCTTCCCTGGCTCGGCAGGGATGTTCTGCTGAGGGATCACCTCACCATGCCACGGCAGTGCAGGGCTCTCTTCAGGAGAGACACAGCAGGAGTACTCACCTCCAGTAAGGGGAGGTGGATGGAGAAATATGAGTGGAGAGAGCAGCTGCTCTGTTGGCCTGAATATGGCTTGAGGAAATACCTGTAGTTACTTCTAAGCTCATACAAGGTCCACAACCAGACTGGGTGCAGTCCTGGTGATGTGAGGATCAGGAGCAGTACCTGTGTGCTCAGCTTCCCCAGGTGTTGCATTTCCCTGCTGTGGAACTTGGGAAGATTTCTTTACCAGGATCCTTCCTGGGACTGTGCAGGTAGCTTGCTTATTATCCTCTGCTCCATGTCCCTATGCAACTGCACGTTTTAACATTTTTGTTATTCACCAATTCTTCTGCCTTTTGTCTGTATGCCACAGGAGCTAAGCTCATGACATGCAGCATGCAGCTGGGACTGCAAAGGTTTTTTTGCCCTTCAAAATGCTCCCATCTCTGAATTGTGTGTTTTTGCTGAAGCTTGTATAATTTAAAACAACAACTCAGAGACAGTAGTGGGCAAAGTCTCTATGTATGTGTGCATGCTCAGAAAGAGGTGGAGGAGGCTCATGCTACAAAAAACCCAGACATCTGAAGTGAAGGAGGAGCCATCATCTTCTGTCTCTTGGAACTTCAAAGCTTCTGGTGTGGCTTCCAAAACTTTTTATAGTAGTGGGGTGGGGCTTTTTTGTTGGTGGTGCCTTTGGTTTATTTGTTTTGTCTTGTTTTATGTAGAAGAGGGACATAAGTAATTAGTAAAGTCCAGAGGAAAATGAAAAGGAAAAGCAGTCCTGGTGCTGCTTTTAAGTGAACTGCTGGGCACTGACTCATCCCAGGCAGGATAGCAATTTCATGTAACAGAAAGAGTAAGAGGGGATACGTGACAGAGGAGATACTTGCAAAAATGAAGTGAGGGGAGCTGGGAGAAGAAGGGGGTGATAATTTGACTTAACTGAGATTCCCCAGGGAAATGAGCAGAGGTGCAACTTTAGTCCTGAAAATCTGTGGATAAGATGTGCTAATCTCATGTGCTAATATATGAATTCAAGAAGGCTCAAATTTAATCTTAGATTTCTTAAAAATAAACAAAATTAAAAGGGGAAGATGCATTGCAAGATAAAACCTGGTTTGATAAAAGTGGGTGTACAAGAGGGCAAAAATAGTTGTAGGCAATGTTTCCTCTTTCTTGTGTCCTTCAATTAGATCCCCCTGTTCCCTCCATTATATGGTATGGGGCATTTTGATCTGGCTTGGTGCTATGGTTAATGTCCTTGTTTAAATGCCAAGTTGGTTTTGTGAAAGGCTGTGAAACCTTTGGCATCCCTGCACTCTGGGCCTGTTTGCTCCTCCATGATCAGATGCTGCTTCTTCTGGCTGGAAGGGATTTCCAAGCCCATCAGCTTGCGACTGTTTCTTCTTAGCAAGAGCCAAGAGCCTTTTCCAGTAACTGCTTCATTCTGCTTGTTCCTCACATTTTGCAAGGGTTTGGAAAAGTGCTTCATAAAATGGAATCAGCAATTTAATAACAAATTTTTGTGAACCTTCCAATGCTGATTATGGTTTTTCTAGCCTGGCTAAAAGCAGGCTCTCTTTGTGGTGTGGCTGCTGCCAAAACACGAAGCCACACATGGAAATTAAATATATAATTTTCAAACGTCAGCATAGGCCAAGGTTTTGTTTAAGAGTGGGCTAAAGGCACTGTCTGGTTTGATTACTGGTTTGTTTTAACCCCATGATGATATGCAGCTCTCTTAAGCAATGGTGGATCACAGTGCTGTTTTGGGCTCTGCTGATAAGAGTGTTCCTAGATCATAAGGAAGATTAAGGGCTTGTCTGGAGGGGGTGCAAAGTGCTGTGAACTGCAGTGTGAGTTTAGCACTCTGCGCTAAATATGGTGAACTGCCCTGCACAAAGATGTATCTTGCAGGTGCCAAGTAAAACATCTTCAGAGAGAACTGGTGGAGACCTGGTCTTGTGCCACGTGATCTGCTCTGCCTTATTTCATGCAACCTTGCCCTGTTCAGAAAGCTGACTGCTGCAAGGGAGCTGGGGACACGGACCAGTCCATGTCCCCAGCAAAGGGGATTTGCAAAGGCTGAAAGGCACATGGACCAGTACTGTGGAGCTGGGCAGGCATGGGAGGGTTCAAGGCTGAAAAATGCAAGTGAAAACCCTCCACAGCACTTGTATGTTCTTCAAGTTTAAGTCCTTGAGCAATCAGTTTCCCTGGCTATGGCAAACTGAGAGTTGGTGCTTTAAACCCTTTGCCTGGACTCCCTTACTGGACTAGGGAAGCAGAGTTACTGCTGAAAGTGGATCTGTCCTGTTAATCCCTTTCCTTTGGCTGCAAGGCCAACCACTCAGCTGATAAATTCAGTCTGTAATGATAAATCCACAGAGAAATGTGGGCACCAAACTGTACTTTTGGGCCAGATTTTGGACTTGTACTTTAAAGGTCATTGTGTGATTCTAGGTAAGTCTAGATTTCTGCTAACTTTGTGAATGTTTATGTGTACACACATCTGTGTATATTACCTTAGACAAGCACTTGCTGCTGTTAGGCCTTGGGGATTGGTCTGGTGGAGTCCCATTTTCCCTGCTCCATCTCCAGATCTGCTAAATGACCTTCAAGCCAGAGCATTCACATGTACTGGCAGAGACAGGATCTCAAAGATTTGTCTTTGAACTGGATCCAAAGTTTCTGCTGTCTGGGAGGATGTTTGGCCTATGGGTTAGGAGTGTGAAAGCTGCTTCCACTTGTAAATAAGGTGCTCTGGGGTACATCTGTATGACTGTGGGACCCTGAGCCTCCCAGGCAGGTGCTGTGCTGGTTTGGCTTCACACCGTTGGCTCTTTGGCCACCTGGACACTAAACCAGGATGCTGAGTACCAGAAGTATTCACGAGAGCAAATTCTCTTGTGTTTGCTGTGGTTTCTGCAGTGGGCAGGCTCTTTGAGGAAGGGTTGGAGGTTTCTGAATACTGTTGTTGATATTACTTACTCAGCTCCTCTACGGGGAGCTGCATAAATTCAAGAGGAGTTCCTGAAGGCCAGTCCCATGGGTGGCTGGGGTTTGTGGTGCCTTGCAGCATCATGTGGATGTGTGCCTATTTCCCAGGGCCAGCCAGGGGACAGTGTGAGGTGTGACACAGGTGAGCACTGACTGAAATTAAACAAGAGAAAGTCAGGGCCCAGGGGAGGAGAATGAGAGCCCAGCAGTGGAAGGTTAACATGTTGACTGCCACCAAGGCATGTGGATCATGGATAGGAAACAGCACCCCTCTATACTGAGCAGCACTCTGAGACAGTGACCCAGGGACTTGTCTGAAGCAGGGTTGAGAGTGCTCCAGCTTCAGTGCCCCAAGACACCAGCTGAATGCTGCATTATGCACTCACAGACTTCACTGAAAGCATCTTCTCCTGATTTATGTTGTTTTTACTCTAATTTGGTTGTGCTCCTGCCCTTGAAGAGAGCAAAGCTGTTTTAGCATATAGACTACATGGGCACTCTTAAGAACAACCACCTTTTCCCTGGTGCATATGCCCAGTGCCAAGACAGTGAGGATTGGTTTATCAGGATGGGCTTTAGTCAACGAGGGAAACCTCGAGGTCAGCTCTGTGAATATCTGTCATATCTGCTTTTCTAAAACAGATGTAATTTCAAAGCATGAAGATCTAAATACTGAAAAATGACAGCAAAGAAGCACATGCTGTTTTGCTTGCTCCCCAAGACATAAGTTACATGTCTGAATATCCTCCTTTGGCAGGCCTGACTCTTGGGACAGAAGGCAATTCAGCTTAGACATATGAGTAAAGCCATTTCACCCTTACAACTTTTACCCTTCTTCCTTTCTGACACTGGGATTGAGCAATCACAGCTCTATAACCCAGGAAATTCCAAACCTGAAAGTTGTTAGAACAAAATGTTAACCCTGCTGCCCTGCATATCCTGTACACTCCGTAGTGCAGGTCAAACAGTGAGCGATATGCTATGCTGACAAGGAAAACAGGAGTAGGGAATGCTGCATACTCTCAGTTTGGCAGAGTTAATGTTAATGTAGAAACTTAACCTTTTTGCTCATATTTGAGGGGTTTGTTTCTCTGCTTCAATAATAAGTACTGCTGCTTTTCTTCTACAACAAAGATTATAAATAAATCCAAAATTTTGAAGGGCAGTTTTTCAGAAAAAGAAAAGAAAGAACAGCTCATGCAAGTCGTGCTTCTGTGTAACACTTAAAAATGTCAAATCCTTAAAATACTTGGACTTACTTTTAACTACTGGTGGAATCAGCCCTTGTTACTTAACCTCTCTTTGAGCTATAATCCAGGCTGCTCTTGTAACCTAGCAGTCCAGAGACTAAGGTGAGCTGGAAGCTGCTCCTGCATTTTGTTTACCAGGATGACATTCCTTGCTCTGACACTTTCTCACCTGAGATTGTTTTACTGACAACTCAGCTTCCTAAACTCCCATGGCCAGATTTGTTTTCTACCCCTCTGTTACTGCTGGAATCAGGTAAAGTTAAGGCTTTTTTTTACCCTCATGACATTATTTAGGAAAGCAAGTGTTATTGCAGCTCTCTGGTTCGATACGTATGTTCTGAGCACTAGAGCACTGCGAGCAACACAGCAGCTGTTATATATTCAAGGGTGAAATTCCAATAATAGTATGCTACATAATCTCTGGATAAATATTTGTGCTTGTGAAGGTTAAGTGACTTGGAGTACTATAAACTCCAGCTTTTGGGGCAGGCCACTGCAATTTAAGCCTTCTTGCAGTGACCTAACAATGACCTCTCTCCCAGTCTAGGGGCAGAGTAATTCCTGGTGGAAAAAAAATTAGAGTGGCTCTTGAGGCCTCTGCTGAGCAATAATTTAGTGCACAGAACACATCAGATGTGGCTTGATCCCATTTGTTCACTTTGGACCTACTTCTCACCTCTAACATTGCTCAAACTTCTTGAAACTTCTCCCAGTGTCCCTTCATTCACAAACCCCACATGGGTGAAAGCCTCTTGCAGGTGACAAACAGCATATCACAAGCTGGTGTTTGGTGTTTTATTTGTGTGGTTATCATTTTTAATCTGAAGGCACAGCATCAAGGTTGTGATGTGTTTAACTTGCTTCAGAAATGCAAGTGAAACAATAGGCCAGATTACTACAACAGTTGCTCAAGTTGGGTCCCATTAGGATCTGTAGTTCAGGGCCTCTCAGCATTCATGAAGCAAAAATACCCCCCAAACAGGCAAAGCTGTGGGTTTAATGAACTCAGCAGAGCTGGGACTCATTCCAACTATTTAACTTAAGTGTGTTTTCAAAAAGTTGTGTAATCCCTCATTTGCTTTCTAAGCTACATTCCAGAGGGATAACAGATATAGCCTTACTTATTTTTCTCCATCTCAGTAATGCCACTATTTCCTACCTAAAACCAGAGAACAAAGCCCCATTCAGTACAGCTTATGGGTTCCTTAACACTCCTACCTGTTGCTAGTGCATTAGGAATGACCCCCATCCATGCTAGATAGAAGAGCAGTCAAAAAATGATGTGTCTCATTTTAGTCCAAGCTGGGAGGATGTATTTCACTTGCTGCTATGAAGCACTGGAATGATATTTAAAGTCCTGCCTTCTACTGAGAAGACAGAATGCACCCTTGGCCTGTCAGAGGCAAACCACCCTAAATCAGGGTCCTGTTGACTTAGGGCAAGCAGAATTAAAGAAACACATCACCATAGCCATGTCTTAAAGCCCAGTTTATTTCTCTACCATTCCACCATGGTGGGTAGCTGTTGTCAATACTTGCTATTATCTTTGGAGCAAGAACATCATTAGCAGGTTTATTGGTTACTAATGCCATGTTGAGGATTGTTTATTTTATCTGGCAGTTGATATCTAAAAGAATGGCTTAAGGACAACAATATACATTTCAGTCTGAGGAACTCATTAATGATACTTTAATCCACAGGAGTCTTAGGTTTTATTTTCCTTTACTCGGCACTGGGAAATTTTTTTCTTGACTTGTCCTCTCTGAACTTGCCGAGCACGAGTTCCAAATCCCAGAGACTGCATTGATTCTGTTAAGTACTTTTGGCCAGGGGAGATGCACAGCATCACCAACAGTTTAGCATCACCTCCTAAAAGCAGGGGAAAGACAAAACACACTTATTTACCTAATTATTTCAGTCAGTAAGTTATACATTGTTACCATACTGATACACAACAATGAGCACAGGTTACTGTTGCTTTCATGAAGCAGAAGACTGCTCCTGAAAAGGGCTGTTGAAAGAGACAGCCCCTTCATGGGGAGTCTATATCTAACAATATAATATTTGCCCCTAAGTGTTTCACAATTTGTAATGTAGATTTTTTTCCCCTATTAGCTTCATTAGTTAATCATCATGTATGTTATGGCTCTGGACACTTATTTAAGTTCTGTCAAATATTTGTAAATTTGGGGTAATGGCAAAATGGCTTGTGTGACAATAAAACAAAACAGACTTGAAGTTTATAGACAATGATTAAACAAAGGAAGAAACGGCCATTTTCAACACTTCAAAGTCATACAACAGACTTAGTTAAAATCAGGCTGAGTGCCTGTACAACATAGCTCTCACTTCTCTTTTTGGCTTTCCCTTCTCACAGGAGGGACTTCAGTACTAAGTGAAAATCAGAGCTTAAGCAAACAATTAGTAGTATTTCAGAAACTCTGAAGAACTGTTACTTCATTCACTGTCAATGCCTTGAACTGGAGATTAAAAGAATAGGGGCTAATATTTTCCAGCTGAAGAAAAATGGACTGATGTACTACGCATATGGACACAAATCTGACATTACTGCAGGCATAACACTTGCTTTAAAACTCCTTCTGCATCGATGAGGAGCTAAAGAAGAGGAAGTGACCCCAGCACAAAAGGAAATTGTAACACAGTGCCAGTGTCCTGTCTTCCTCCTTTGTCTTGCTGCTACAGGGCACAATGTTAAGGAATGTGCAAGCAGGTCATTATACCCTGTAGTAACAAAGATTGAAGTTTAACTTTTAAACTGTACCTGACATGAAACACTGATGAAATGCAATTTTTACCCTTTACATGATCCTACTGAGATGTTGTTCTTCAACTGAGCTTTGGAAACAGCAAGGTTTAGCCTGATTCAGGAGTTCAGAACTGTCACTGTGTACTCACACTCTCCCGAGCCAGAGTCTTTGAAATAGAGGGCACATTCAAGCAAGGAGTATAAGACCATCTTCTAGTTTTACACAGCAAAAGAGAGGAAAAACCAGGACTAGAAATCTAAATTGTTGAACAAGAGTCAGAATAATCCCTCACCTACAGAGTCCTGAAGCAGATGTGTAAGTTTGCTGTTCCGGTATGGGACGTGAGCTCGCTGCTCTGCTATTGCTCCCAGAACATCTGCCAGGGCGGACAGGCTGCGGTTGATGAAGGAGGTCTCTCTCAGTGCTGCCCCTGTCACTCCAGACATACCTGGTACAGTGTACAAAAAGGCACTGGTAACACTAAGCAAATCTGCCTCAAAACTGTAATGTGGAGGAAAGGTTAAAGAAGACTCAATGTCTACAGATGGTCCAAAGCATCTCATGTTGAAGTTGATCTCTGCAGGTGTACAATGCATTTTTTGCTCCATATGTATTAAGAACAAGGAACCAAGAAATTAGGAGCACCTTTAGATCAGACAAGAGAACACTGCTTTTGAAAATGCGAGTCCACAATGGCCCCAAAGAGAAGCCTGTTTTGTTCCACCTTTTTTTATAATAGTTAGCTGCCCCATCTGTGTCCCTTTGGAAAAAGAGAAGAGACACTGATGGCACAAGCTGCAGTGAGAAAGCTGTACAACAGCCACAAGTGTGAAGTGTTTGGGTTTACCAAATCCTGTGGAGTGGTGTTTTATGGCATGATTTGCTGTAAGGAAATGGATAAAGGAATATGGTGCCCCTCTACCACCCACCCAGCATGGTTGTATGTAGCTATGCTGCCCCTGAGCAACACAATAAAAGTTTGGTCTATGCAACACATTGCACCAATTCAAAGAGATGCTGCAAGCTCAACTTTTTGATCAGTCTGGATGAGGGTGCAATTAAGAGTAATTAATTCCTGCTGTCCTTACCATTGTCATTTGGGGAAGAGAAATTTGCTATTAGCATTTAGCATCATATTATTCAAATTCAAGCTTTCTTGAGGATAGTGGATGAGGTACAGATACACCCTCAGTCACTTCTTACCCAGAGCACATGATCCACATCAGGCAGAGCTGATGACAGTGGGATCAGATGAGGCCAACAGCTTCCTCTACTGCCTACTCTCTTATCTCTATACAGGTACAGAGAGTGGCTAGAGATCTTGTTTTCCCTTTAGGCCAGCATTTTCTAGCAAAGGGGAGTTCAAGAGGGAAGTGTGAAAAAGTACAGTAATAGCAAAAACCCGAGGAGTCTGGACAGGGAGGGCTGTAGAACTGTGACTATGGGAGAGGATGAGGGTGGAGTGGTAGAGTCTCCAGCTGGGAGAGAGAGACAGAGCAAAACAGTTTGGAAGACCCTGCCAAAAGGTGGAAAACAAGCCAAGATAGGATGAATCTCCAGGTAACTTTACTGGGGTCATTATATATACAGCCATCCCCAGGCTTCTTGTACATCAAGGAAAAGTGGATAACAGTTATCCCCCTAAAGAAGAAAACTGCAAATAGGGGAGGGGTTACATGTTTAAACTGCTGATTATCTGCATTTGGTTAGATGAACTTTGATAAAGCGTTTAGCTGAGTTTTCAAAGTGAAACACAGTTTGCTAAAAAGGGACAAATTGGCTTGTAAATGCTGCAAATGACCCAGGCCAGCTGTAGAGCCAGCAGGGCTGGGTGCTGACATGTGTGAGAAGCTTGGGGTACTGCTGCTCACTTAGATTTGCCCACATTTTAAAACAATTATGAGTTAACACTGCCCTCACTTTCAGCAGAGTATGTCCACTAGCACATCTGATGGCAGAGGTCAGTCTGCCACTAACTCATCTAACACTGATGTGAGCACAGCTCTTCTGGCTTCACTGGAGGATATGGCCTGCTGAGCCCCAAACCAAGGAAATGTTTGTCCTGGTTTAACTGAGAGAACAAACACACACCCTGTTGCTCAATTACATGTTTTCAGCATTTAGAGCAAATGAAAAAATAATGTATTATATTAGGTTTCTCTGTAGAACAAAAGTTGAACAGTGAGCAACAGCAAGAATTCTTGGCAGTAAAGTAAAAGATTCTTTCATAATACTGGTTCACTTTTCAAAACATTATTTCTGGAATGATACATTTGGCTGCATGGTTTTTCTTGGTAAGAAAGCTTGTCCTTTAGGAAATAATCAAGTTTTTGAAATTATTGTGTGCATAGAGGAGGCAGGAGGAAAATGCTTTGAAGAAACAATGAAAACAACATTATCTTTTCAACACTAATTACCTCCAAGACTTTTTCCACAATAAAGCAGAAAAATCCACACATGGTGATATCAATTATTACAGATATTTTTAATATTTAAATAATTTATGCCCTTTAAACATTTATGTACCAAAGACATGCTAATTTTCAGAATAGAAAAACAGGCCTAATCAAAGCAGTCTGGACAAATAGTGTATCTATGATAGGGGTAACCATCCTGGGCTTATTTCAAGCTTATACAGCCATACTTTGAGTTAAACTGTACCAGTGTAAAACCAGATCAGCCCTCAAAATTTTGTTTATGCCAAGATCTGTAGGTTCAACCACCCCTGTGTGAGCAGCATGTACCCCTCCATAAAGAACTAAGGCATTTATTGTAATCTAGATCCATGAGGATCCATGCCCACGAACAGACACGTTCAATTACCAACACACTCGCTCCCAGCCAGGTCCACCAGCTGCAGTCTCGTTTTGACTTGCTTCATTTTCTCAGTTGCCTCAAGCTGCACTGGTGAAGAGGCTCTGGAAGAAGAGGTGGATTTATTGTCTCTCATTTTTTGTGGAAAGGTGAAGGAAGCCTCTTTATTTAGTCTCTGACTGATTTGTTCATCTTCACATAAAGTACCTGGTTAATGGAAAAAACAAAAGCGAGCGTCTCACTGACACTGAAAATTGAGATGGGGAAAAAATGGGGCATCAATAGGGGGATGTACAGTATCTGCAGCTTCAGGCTATTCTAACAGAAGCAATGTACAAGCCAGAATCCATGGCACAGGCAGGCTGAATGACTTTTTCTATCTGATTTCAAGTTTTACTCATCAAACTGATCGTACCAGCTGGTAACAAGCTTTGGTGTAGATTGTATTGTATCCAATATCCCCATTGTTGACACATCTGTGTGGAAAACAAGAAATGGGAGTCCAGGAAGGCCTTTAAAGGGCTTTTAAAAAAGTTTTAGACTGTTTGCAACCAAAATGCAATTTTGGATGCTTGGGAGCAATAGGCTCTAAAAACAAATTCTATGTATTTGAAATTACAACCACTGGTGCTCTGGAAAAAAAAATCCTTATCCTGCCTCTTCTATTTTGTCCTTTGCTGCTGCTCCCCCTTGACTTCGTTCAGCTCTCATATGCCACTGCAAGATCTCCACATGATGAGCTATTAGCCTCAATAGTGTTATTCCTACTTGTTCAGGTTGGTTACCTACTAGTATCATTCCTCAGCAGAAGCATCTGGCTTTCTCTCTTGCTGGGAAGGAAGATAAATACTGTCTGGGAAAGCTGCTTTCACATTAGCTTAGCAGGAATATATGCAAAACGGATTTCTCAAAGCAGTTGTTTTTTCTCTTAGTGCTTTGGTTTTCATCTATCTCTTTCTTTCTCTCTCTGAAAGAACAAAAGAATAAAGGCACATATTCTGCCACTGGTCATAGAGACAACAGACCTCCTTGGGTGCTTGCAGAGTTCTAGCTGGAATAGTAGAAAGTTTCCAACTGCAAAACTTGACTAAGGAGCAGACTGACTTGCCTTACAGAGCTTTGTACTTCTCCAAGCAGGCTGCTGCTAAGCCCTGAGCCAGCTCTTCACAGTGTAGGCAGAGCAGCTGTGTTGGCTTACACAGAATAAATGGCTTCAGGCCATACAGTGTCAAACTAAATGTTCCCACTCCTCTTCAGTTTTAGATGATGAAATTAAGAAACAGCTCTCCTCAAACAACAGATAATACTGATCAAAATGCTAAAATACCTTAATCAAACCTGAAAAAGTGCTGGCTTGTCAACCCTGGCTTTAGGTGCAGAACTCATCACAGACTTTACAACTTTTTCTTTAGTGACTAAGGTATCTGACGTTGAGATATTTGACAATGGCATCTGGCTTTTAAATCAGGATCCTTTCCTTTTAAACAAGCCACACTGCTGCAGTGAGGTCCCAGCTGCAGTGTTGCTCTCTGTTTTCTTACAGCGCACACCTTCACCCACATGCTGTGAGTCAAAAGCCAGAGACTGCATTCAACAACAATTAGCCATTTCTGCGGAGCTTTGCTGCCAGGCAACATGGCACAGTGGGGTGGCTGCAATTAGAAGTGGCAAAGGGAATTCTGGAGTAGACAAGATGGCTGCTGTGCTAATGGTGCAAGCACTGAGTTTCAAAAAGTACCATCAGAAGAATCTGGAGCTGACTAGAGGTAACATCAGGAATGCTGGAGCTGCAGCTTATAAATTAACTGTGTCTTTTGGCAAGGCCCATAGGTAAGAGAGGGCACTGTTTGTTCTGCTTTTCTGTTGGTTTAATTTCTGATAGCAGTCTAAGGGAAAAAATGTTAAATATTTCCCACTTTCTAAAATCATATTGTTGCAGAATATGAAGGAGACGGACCACAGCACTGTAAGCAGAGAGGCTAATTATAACATGAGCGAAAGAAAACAAAGTTACCTCAAGAGCCTCAAAAGAAAGTTGTTCCTCAACCAATAAACTGGTAAGTCTTGGTGTGGTAGTGGAAAGCAGAAATATCAATGTTGCCATAGTAAATAGGACAAGTATTTTGTCTTTTCATACAGTGGTCTATTATTAACAGTTCAAAAGATTCTGAATTTAAAGGGCGTTTTTGCAAGGCAGAGAGTAAATAAATCTAATTCTTTCTCAACCAAAAGCATATGATGATCCCTAAAATTTATGGTTAGCTTAACCACAAACTTTGTATGACATGTAATTATTCATTCTAAGTGATTTAACTACTTTGAGTACGTACTTATCAAGATCTTTACTATCTTATACCTTATCTTACGACTTTCTGATAACACTTATTCATTAGTTGCCTCATGCAATAAAACTTCAACAACTCTGGAAGTCAAGGCATGTAAAGAAAAGTGCTAAGATTTTATGAAACTGAAAGTTCAAGTAGCATTCAAACATGAAAATGGTCTGTTATTTAAGAAGGAACATAGTAGTCAGAAAAATGGAAAAGAACTGAGGGAACGTATGAAACTTTGGAAAAAGGAAGAAAAAGCAATATGAAAACCTCCCAGTCCACAAACTGTTTTTCTAAAAACACCTGGCTCCAGATGTATCTTAGTAACATCCTACTTACCAAAGTTATCTCCAAAGACAACTGTGGTTATGGTCAATGTCACTACCAGATGAGAGCGAGAGGAATGAGCATGCACCAGTGTTGGGTGTGTGACTCTCAGCAGTAGGCCTTTTTTGACTAGATGCAAAAATTCAGAGGCATTTTCAACAGTCCTAAGAGTAAAGAAACAGAAAGGATATTTAACTGACTTGCAGGAAGAATCACACAAGAAAGCTGACAACTTGAATGAGAACTTCAGCATTTCCATTTCCCTGGTCTTCTCCTTATACTACGCTCAGTTTTGAGCTGCACAAAAAGACTTTTTCTGATAGGATAAAGTTGAAAATTCAAGCTGAAAGCTGTGATGCAGCCCTGAAAGTGCTGCAGAAGTGGCCTGCCAGCCTTGCAGGTCCAGAGGTACTATAGCTCTATATCTCCACGCTTTGGAAGAAAAGACACAGGTTTAGATATTGCTGGAATCTCTGGTCTTACAGAAGTAGATTTCTCCAATTTATGCTGAGATAGCTCACTTTCTTAGGTACAGAATTAGGCAAAACCCCCCAAAATTTCTCTGGGCATCTGGAAGTCATATTTCAGATTTGGAATTAAATCCAGAATCCCTGGTAAAAAGTCCAGTTCCACTGTTCAATGAGCACAACATCAGAATAAATAGATGTGAATTTCTATAGACCATTTATCTCATACTATCTGTTTTCTTTTCCTGTTAAAGGAAATACTGCAAATATGATCAATCCAAGGGCAAAGACCTAGCACACACAGTGAAATAAACACAGAAAGTGAAATAAACTGGTTAAGTAAAGAAAAAAACCCACTAGGATTTTCCCTATGTTTTCAGTGTTTAAAAGAAATTAGGTAAGACTGCCTATCCTTTTCTTTCACTGTGTTGCCTTCTTCAATAATCATTGAAGGTAGAACATTTAAACAGTTGTTTTTAGGTGGGGGTATAAATTATGACTGTGTATCATAGTCTGGTCACTGAATGATCTGTAACATCACAGCCATTAATAACTCTTATGAAAGGCCACAAGGTTTGGTTCCACAACGCTGCAGTCAGCAGCAGCTAGCATGTGATAAAAGGCAAGGTCATCATGATTTAGATTTGGCTGATTTCAGTAAAAGTCACACCAGACACAAACTTATTTTATGCTAAGAGCCATACTTGAAGAGTTTAGAGACAGAAGAACAAAAGAAAACAAACTATACTCAACTAAAACAATTTCCTCAAAAAACAAAGCAAGGGCATCTGAAGCACAGAAAAGCATTTGGCCACACCATATCTATAGGCACTTAGGAGAAGCAGCCAGCTAAGTGCAGTTCCCTGTGTATCCACGCCTGCATGAGGTAAACAATCACTACAGACTTCCCCTATCAATCCTGAGCAACACATGCCAGCCTCCACTGTGACACCTCTACCTCTGGGCAGCCACCAGGGATGCCTCCTGCTTGTTTGAGCTGGTATCAGCAGGGAAGTAGTGGCTCCAGTTCCTACAGTCAGAGCCTTACACTGGAATGACCTGACTATTGCTTCACATCCAAGGAGGCATGCATCCTGCCTTCCCAAGCCTTGAACTGCATCTTCCAGTGGCTGGTCAGCCAGGATTGGAAGGCCCAAGGGGGAGGCAGCCTTGGCTAGGATGCAGCACCAGGCCGTTGGATTCTGCAAGCTGCTGCTGTGAGCTGGCAAAAGGTCAGTGCTCCAAGCTGCTGCCCCATCCCTGCATTTGCCAAGGAAGACAAGGCTCAGGGTGTGCTGTCAGTGCTGGTCACCTATGGCTGGGAAGCTGCAGCTGGCTTTGAAGACAACCAACAGCCCCAGCCCAGTGTGGCGAGCTTGGCACAGTAGCTTCCCCACAGGACTGACAGAACTAATATTTTAGTTTAATCTCTACGACTTCATCGAGCCTTCATGTGCCGCACGTTCCAGGACCAGATTCTACAAAGAGAAGCCCTGTTGTGGTTACGTTAAAAATTTGATGCTGAAAGTTCTCCAAAGTCAACCAAGCTATAAAAGAAGAAAGAGACTGAAGCTTTCGTGATTCAGTAAGATGAACATGCTAGCAGGAAAGAGACTACTGTACTTTAATGGATATATGGAGAAGCCAATGAGACCCAGCAGGCCAATATATTCTAGATGAAATATTATCATAAATGAAGATGTGTTTTTATTCAAAGCAGCAGCTGTTTACTTTAGATTTCAGGCAGCTGGGTGGCCTCATTCAATGATTCCTTTACTTTGTTTGGATTTGTTTTTTCTTATTAACCTTTCTATGTAATTATTAATATAACCTGTTTATGAATTGGACTTTTTTCACTGCTTGCATTGTAATTGAGATACAAGTCCATGTTTTTATTTATGTTTGCATTAGAATTTAGTATTAACTGATTGAGATAAGTGGCTTTTAAGAGTTTTGGTTCAAGGCACCAGGTTCCTTTGCCATAAATTAAAGTTTACAGAAATAAACAGAGCAGCCATTTTATTAACTAGAGGGACAAATGGAACCTTATTGCAGCTTCTTTTTTTGTGTGTGTCTCTGTGGCACAAGTCCACTGCTTCTCACCTCTCCCTTTCCCAAAACCTATGAAAAGAGATGGGTCACCCACTAACTGTGCAAAGCTCCCTTGTGAAGTGGAACAGGCATTTTTCAGGAATAAAATTATGCCAGGCCAGCATCTTAGTTACTGAAATACCTTAATTAGAAACTACTTGGAGGTTTTGATGAAACAGGGAAAGTTCAACTCCCAGCATACCCACACTACATGCACCTGTCTTCACTTTCTAAGTCATATTGCTCCTTTCCTGTCTAGTCAAAGGAAAAAGATTAGCTCCTCCAAGAAAGATTCAGTACACACAGGTTAAGTTCTGCTCCCGGCCTCTTCTGGAGTTTTTCATTCCCTTGACAGCAGAGCCTTAACTAGATACTAAAAGTTGGAGTAGAGTCACAGTTGGGAAATACAAGAATAGAGACATAGAGAAACCCACTAGTCAGCATAATACAGACAGAAAGGGCAAAAGGATTAATCACTTAAGCTTCAGTCACTTTTCATTCATTCCATGTTCTTATGGAGCATGCAGATTGCAATCAAGCTCACAGAATTTCTATGGAAATTGTATTTAACCTCAAGACCAAAGAGCAGGCAAACCCCAGATACAAATGTTAATCCTTCTGAGAATATTGCAGTGCTTATTATTTCACAGAAAGAAAGGAGAGTCCTATAGCTCCTACAGTGAAGAAAACTACTTGACAATTTCTCTGGGCTCCTACTTTTCTATGAGCAATTAAATTGGTAGAAAGTACAAATCAATAAATATGTATCACTAGGTAAAATAAAAGTACATTTGCACAATCCTCCAAGTACATTCTTGTATTTTTATCAAGGCTTGCTGGGAATAGCATTAAATCCACATAAACAAACTACTGGTCTGCTTATGTAACTAAGTCCCACAGGACAAAATTATCTCCACTGATGGTGCATTTTATTTAATTGACATGGGATGCATTTCATATCTGACTGCTAATTCCCTTTGGACAAGTAGAGATTAGACCATGACAAGAATTATTATAGAGAAGCAAAGAAAAACATCACGTTTTCTCAGAAACATAGAAAATATTAATGCTGTTTTAAAACATTTCAATAGAGCAAGATGTTTCTTTTCACAAACATTATTTACTCAAGGAGCAAGACACTTCTTTATGTGACATCTCCATAATGCACATGATCCTTTCTGGAATCTGTTCTCATGCTGGGTGCTCACAGAGAGATGTCCAGTTTAATTCCACAGGGTACCATCACCTCTCTGGTGCCACTAGTACTGCTTATTCTAATTGTTTGGTTTTTTTCTAGCTAATGTTGATATTACTAGCGTAAGGCCCAAAGAAAGGCCACAAAAATGGTGGAAGGCCCAGAAAGGAAGCCACATAAGCAGAAGCTGAGGTGACTTGGTCTGTTCAGCCTGGAGGAGACTGAGGTGAGACCTCATTGCAGTTACAACTTCCTTGTGAGGGGAAGCAGAGGGGCAGGAATCAGCCTCTTCTCCCTGGTGACCTGAGGAAACAGTCAGAAGTTGTGTCAGGGGAGGCTTACATTGGATATTAGGAACAGGTTCTGCACCCAGAGGGTGGCTAGGTACTAGAATGGGATTCTTGGGGCTGTCCTGTGCAGGGCCAGGAGTTGGACTCAATGATCTTGTGGGCCCCTTCTCACTCAGGACATGCTATGATAAACGACACAGCCATTACTAAAATGAAGCATCTGAAACAGATTCCCTGTTGTTAATGGATGAAATTTTATGAACATATGATTTTTAACATCTAATTACCCAAGGTAAGTTTTTAATATATAACAAGAAAGCACTGTATATTTGCTTTGTATGCCACACTTACATAATGCCAAGAATCATTCCCATGAGTACTAAGAACAAATCTTCATAATGCTTAGTAAGTAAAAGAAGGCATTAAAGTAAGTATAGCTGTAGCCTTAAATACCTAGCTCTCCCTACACTGTCAAGTTGTGTAAATAAGGATCAAACCTGGCATACACCAATGCTGGGGAGGGGCACCTTACAAGTGAATGGTGAGAAGCTTTGCTGCTTCGCTTTTAGTTTGAAGAACCTTGATTTTCAAGACCTACCAGTTCAAATGCCAACATAACAATTCCAGCTTTAACACCTTCAGTTATGAAAACAGAACATTAAGTAATATTAAGATGGGTATTTGTATTAAAAGATCACTTAAAATCTTATTCTAATTTTTTGTAACTACAATGCATAAAGGGAAAGCTAACACCGTACAGCTGCTTAACTATTTGCAACTGGTACATAAATTTCTATTATAATCTGTAAATTTTATAATTCAATGAGGCTGTACAGAAAGTGCCTTGTGACAAGATTATCCCTTCTTTTTTGACAGCTGACAAGATGCCATAGATCCAGCAACGACAACATATGCAGCAATCTTCAGGCATTCTGAGTGGAAGGCACTCAGCACAGGAGTATAATTCAAAGTAACTGTACAGGTATTTCTGGAAGTATTTTGACATTTGCAGCCAACTGCAGTCTAATAGACTGGGCTAACAGAAACAGAACTGTTCTTTTGCATATGGTAAGGACTCATTGTTTAGAAGCAATCTGGTGCCTATAATGCAGTTTTGTGACAGCTCTACACAGCGTTAACACCAGATAGTGTTTGTATGGTAGGAACAAGCTCTGTACTCACTCGTGTGTCAGCAATGGCACATCACTCTTCCCTTCTCTGGTTGTGACAACATCACGCTTGATGCCAAACACTTTTCCACAACTGTCTTTGGCCAGAAGATCAAAAATTTCATTATTATACACTTCTACAACAGAAACCTCAACGCAGTAACTTCCTGGTGGCTTTTCTGAAATAAGCCTGGCAAATAAAAAAAGAGAAAAAAATTTGAAGAAAAAAGCCCAGAAATATTCAAGTCAAACCCCAAATGAACAATCTGTAAATAGAGATCTATTCTTTAATTGCAATATAATTACAATCTGACAAAAGCATTTACTAAGTATCTGCAGCCTTGGAATTGCCTCATCCATATGCTAATGTTAACTTGAAGAATCAGAATATACAGTTTATTTATACTTGAGGAAGTAAACAGAATTTAATTTTCCAAACAGCTGTGCCAGCTTGTTTTTTCCACTAGCCTCCCATCTCAGGATTTTTTTTTGATACCATTTCTCTGCTGGCAGTTACTGCACTCAGAGCTCAGAGTATAAAATCTGGCAGAGTGCAAGCAATGAACAGAGATGGGAAACCATATCTGGAAGAAGTTATCTGTTCTCAGCCTGAGAAAATTCATAAATTAAGGGCTTCTCTATTCAGGAGAGTATTTACAGTTAGACAGTTATTCTCATACAAAATTGGTTCTTTGATTTAGCTTATACCCTTCTCCAAAACAAACAGGCTTAGCTGGAAAAACTTCTAATGGCTCTTCTGCTATAACATAGCAGCATATCAGTTCAATCCTGTATTAGGTTCAACTGAAAAAATCTAAGAACCCTTAAAACAAGAACAGATTGTAGTTTGAAATTCTACTATCCTTCTTGCTTGGGACTGGGTTCTAATCTGAATCCTCTTCATCTACTCCAGTTGTCAATTTTCACAGAACTTTTCAGAACTTAATTATCTTTTGGACTCCCACAACTATGGTTGAAACATTTTCAGAAGTTTAATTAGAGTCTGAAAGCCAGATGGACAGATAACACACAGTAAAACTGCATAATCTTATTGTATTAGAAAATTGGATTAAGCAGGAGAGAGACTAGAAATCTATATGAAACCTCAAATATCAAATGGTGGTCAGAGAAGCTATAAATATTAACCATTTTGAAGCTGAAATCTGTAATGGTAAATACACTACAAACATTATTTCATCCTTTCCATACAGTTTAAAGTGACTGCCACTGATGGCAAGCCTTTACTTAGTTTTTACCTGAACACTTCTTGGGTAGCTCGGGGAATAATTCCAAGTTCTGATTCCTCTTCTATGGCAAATGCTAAGTTCCCCTCTAACTGTGGTCCCAACATTGTGTATGTCTTCCCACTTCCAGTTTGCCCATAAGCCATGATACACACATTGTACCTGAAAAATGTAAGTGCTGTAATTTATTTCAGCATTACCAAATGTCTCTGTTAGGTGGCAAGTCAAGCTGCAAACAATGTGAGAACACAAACAAGAAAATAAAAGCACTGCCCCCGATTTCTTTCGGCAGATCTCAGAGTGTGACAGTAATTACTGTTCGTAACATCACCTAAACAGATTTTATTTTGTAAGCAGAGTTGAAAGGATGCTTTTAAGTAGAATTTGAAAGGATCCTTAGCTTGGAATGATTGATGCTGTTAGACCTCCTTGCCTGCCCAACTTTCAGCTTTTGCACTACTGAGCTGCTTTTTAATCAGCTCCTGAACCACTGCAGCTTACAGTACAGCATTTTAAAGTAAACCACTTCTGGGCTTGATTTGTGTAACAATGCTGTGCTGCAAACCACTGCACTTGTATCCTAACAGCTGGGAACTCCTCATCTCTCATAGCCTTCTTCAGGCAGGCTCATCAGTCATAGCCCTCAGAGAAGATAGCCCTAAGAATAGGAGGCACAAATTTTAAACCAAGAGCACCAGTTGAGAATGAGCATGCACACAATGACTACTCTGGAACAAAGGTGGCAGGAACTGGTCTGATAAGGACGAGTAGAAAATTAAAATGTACAACATCAGTGCAGAGGAACAGGCACCTATGAAACATCATCTTCTGAAGCAGACAAGTAAATATGTCTAATGAACAGAACTCTGAAAATGCCTCTTGGGTGCACTGAAAAGAATAGAAAAAGAAGTGCTCACAGCTGTGAGCACTGTTGTGGATGTCTATGCCACAGGGATCTGAACTGAAATATATGAATCCTATGTAGAAAGTGTGTTACTAACACAATCAGATCAAAGTCAACATCTTAAGCAAAATAAGTGGGTGGATACAGATGCAGCCAAGCCACAGTACTGCTTTGTATAGAGGACCAACATTGTGCTGTGCAGCTGAAGTTTTGCCCCTCCTTGGCTGTGCCTGCTCTGCTGCTCCTGCCAGCAACTGGATGTTGACCACAGTACTGTGCCAGCCAAAGCCCTGGAAGATGTGCATTTATGCTGAAGGACTGCTCTCTCCCTGGACTATCCTGTTTGTTCAGAGATATGACATTAGCACAACCTTCATACACAAGAAGTGCTTCACAGTTTGCAGAACTTCTGCTCTACTAGAGTTGCAAGAGTGGGCTGCTCCTTTTCTGCCAGGGAATTAAATTTCACTGCCTAAGCTACCTCCTCTGTGGCAGACCTGAAACAGCTGTTTTTGATTATCTGATGCTTTTCCTCATATCAAAAATGTAGTTTCAAGCACATGCCAGCATATTTCAATGAACACCCCTCATCTAATTGTTTTAAATGTATGGTTTCAAGTCATGAAATACTTACATGCATATTAACATGCCTAGAAGCAATTATTTCAGGATGATTACTTTGAAAACTTTCACTTGTTGGAAAGAAATGTGGGCTGATAAGCCACATGGAAAATACCTGGGTACCCTTCCTGAAGTCAAAGTTGCCGTCAGTGAATCTATAGTAAGGTCCCTCCAGATTTTAGCACACACTGCAGAGTATAAAATAAGAGTCTAGTCAAGATTTTATGAAGCAAAGGAGATGATATAACTGCAATTGAAAACAAAGAGCACTACAGTAAAATTAAATGTGATAGCAATTAGAGCTGTAAATCTGAAATGAGGGATTTCTTGAAATATTCACTGCTGACATAACTCAGTAGAAAAGCTCACACTAGTTTTGGTAGTTTTTAGCTAGACTAACCATGAGTAATTTTCACAGTTCCACCCCTCATACACACTGCCTGGCCAGCTGGTAACTTATTGAGACTTCTGGCCCTATTTCAAAATTAAACAGATCTTTGGAACCAAAAAAGGCAGAATTAGTCTTCTTAGAAGTCTCTCCTAAAGGACTTTCCCATTGTCCAGATGTTTAAATTTTCCTTAATTGCTGCTAGTTATAAGACAGTAAGCATCATGGACAAAATAGTTCTGACAAGACACAGATGACATGATTAGAAGTTAAGTGGGCAGAGGACTGGAGCATTGAAGACATGCTTGTCATGTATCAATCAGTGGTAACTTGTCTGCCAAAGCCAAAACAGTGTTTCAGTCAGCCTAAATGAGCCAAAACTGGCCAAAGCAGTATCATATCTAAGCAGGTACAGGAGATAATGAGTTGTTGGGGGATTCAAAAATAGGACAAGCAGCAAATTACCTTATATTTATCTATATAGTAGTTATTTATTATAGTTTACTTCACTGGAGCTCTAGCTCCAGCATAAAGCTTTCAAATAGAGAAGTCTGAAGATTTTTTACTATGATTCACCTATGTGCCCTGATATTTTTTCTTCTCCACTTTATTATTATATATAACTGTTATAGTCTTCTTTAGAAAAGTTCTTATTGTCAAGCTAAAATATCAATAGTTTTGTAGCACGTTTCTCCTGAAAAGACTGTTCACTCCAGCAAAGTTAGCCCTAGGAGAGAACACTGTTAAAGGAAATTAAAGGAGGAGAAATTAATTCTTTAAAATAAACAAACAAGTTGGATTCTTCAATGCTGTAAAGAAAAGAAAAGTTATCTTACTCCCCTGTTGGCCCTGAATGGCTAATGGTAAACTTTAAAGCCTGCTATACTTTGTCTGGTTTACATATGGAACAATCTTCCAGTACATTTGTACTGAAAAATGAAACAATCCATTAAGAAAGAAAAACAGAAAAAATAAGGAAAAGGAGAGAATACTCCCTTCTACTTGAGCTAAAAGTTGTTACAGACCACTTTGGAACACAGACTAAAACAATCAGGAGCAGCAAAGAGGTTCAAGGTTCAGACTATGTCTGTTTCCCATTTACAGTGGGAAGGCTGCTGTGCTCATATGCACAGACTCGCCTTTCCTGAGAATCTGCTTCTGTTTAAACAGCACTTCTGGAGGAACAAGACAGGTCTATTGTTTTCAATAACAGAGCATTTCCTAATGGAATACAAAATCTTAGCTTTTAGGACAGGATTCTCCCCATGTAAAAATTAGTAAGTGGGAAGTACAGCAGATCAAAGTAAAGATCAGATGTGTCTGAAGACACTTAAAGGACCTGTTGAACCAAGGCAAAATTATGATCATTGCAAAAGGAAAAGTAGGGAGAGAAGGCAGTTGTTTTAAGACTTCTTTAACTCCTGCAACATAGTGGTCCCTAGGTTTGTCAGCTAAAGAAACTGTGGTTACTCATCACTGGTAAGCAAGAATAATACAATCTGACTTCCCTCAGCCAGGGAGCCCTTGGGGGCTTCTCTGTGGCATATAGAATTCCCAATATTTACAGTATCTTTAGATACCTCTTCTAGGATGCTTTTAACAAAAGGAACCTTGGAAACTTCAGTGTGTAGGCTGCTGGGAACAAGGATTCCCACTGTTCAACTATGCCACTGTGAATGGAAAGGGACTGTCTTTTCCTCTCCAGGGAGCAAAAGGTCCAAGACAGCCTACCATATAATTAAGTGGTATTGGAACAGGGATGAAAAAGAAGGAGAAAGAAAGTTATGTATAAAACTCAGCTTAAGCCTCAAGGATTATAACAATATGCACATCAAAGCCTCTTCACAAGAGTAGCTTAAGTTGGCTCAGTAGTTATGAAAAATCACACTTTATGAGCTTCAGTAGCTAGAAGTAATTCCAAGTGTTTGTTAGTGCTTGTTACTGATCAGTTTTGTATTCAAACCAGAATTCTGTTTTACCCCAGTGCCTAAAGGAGCAGTAGAATGACTGAGAATGCTCAGTTCTGGTTCAACCAGGAAGCAATTGCACCACTTCCTATGGCCTGTGCTGGACACAAAACCAGAACAGTGAGTGGCCCTGGCAGGCCTTTCACATTGATACAACGTTCACAGTGAACACACTGTTGGAAAAGATGTATCATACAATGCCTGCAGCTGGAAAAGTTATAAAATATAACCTGAAGAACACAAAGAAAAAATACAACATCTTCCATTAGAAGCATCAGTTTGACAGAAGCAGACCAGAGGAAAAACCTGGGATTTTTTTTATTTTTACAAATTTGTCTGCTCTACTAAATTTTGTACACCCTATTTTCACTGTTTATACAGAGAAACAGCATTCACTTGGTGCTGAGTAGAAAGAAAACAGGAAAATACAACTGAAAAGCCACAAAACTTGACTAGGTCACCATTATTAAGTATTTTTTTTAATTAATAGATTTCAGTAGATTATTGTGCTTTAGCTTTCTTACTGCAACCATTTAACTTACCCATCCAGGAGAGATGTTAGCAAAGGGGCCACATCTGCAAACACTGCATCTTGAGACTCCAAATCATTGTAAACTCTGAGGAACAAAGTGCAATGATTAACCAAAGAAAAATATTAATGTTGTCGCAGGAACACAGACCACAGAAACTGTAGGCCAGTGACATATAGCATGTGGCACCTGTTGACATTTCTGTGACACACAACTGAAAATTTGAACTCCAAAGTCCTCACTCACATTTTCAGAGCAGCTGTTGTGTGTTTTGGGGAGAACAACACATAGGTGTACCCCTGTGGATTGAGCTCATCATAAACCTCCTGCCTGCCCCTCTGGCACACAGAGTCTTTTTTTAGGCTGTACTGGATCCCTGTAACTTTTTCACACCTACCAGAATGTGAAATATCCCTGCTGCCTGGGATTCCTATGTATCAGTTTATGGAAGACAGTGGCCAGGTTGTACTGCCCTTTAGAGGTAATGTTTGGAGGGGGGGGGAAGAGGTACAGAGACTGCAAGCTTGCTGAGGACTTGTCTCAGAAGACTCAGAGGCACAGCAGAAATCAGAATGCTCCTGAAGGTAATGTTAAGGGATGCAGTATCTTTGTGGGCAGTATCAGCCTAAGGTATTTCCATCCCCAGCCCTGATGTAATACCTACTCTGAAATCAACATTTCTCACTCAAGGGAAGACTTTCTTTTACATAATGAGGTGGAGTGCAGACCTTTTTAAACAGACTGGAAGACAATTAAATTGCATGAGTTATTCTACCTCTTAGAAAAGAGCAATGACATTTCAATATGTGGGCCAATACAATGATGTCTGAAACAACTCCATATGTTTTTTGTGTGCAAGAAGGAAAAGAAACCCCAACAGTTATCTTCAAAGAAATATTTCCTGCAACCCTTTCAGGTTTGTACAACATAAAATCAAGACTGAAAATAGGAAATCATCAGAGAGAGGAAATTCTGATCATAAAACATGGATATCCTAACTCATTCTTTTTTTCTGTAGCACACCAAAAATGTATCCTCCCCAAGATTACAGCCTGCAGCACCCATTGTTTATACAAGATGAACAGAATCTAAAACATGAATATCTTTACCCACAGTTAAATATTTGAGGTATGAATGTTTGTCTTTTGAAAAAGTTTCCTTTTCTGGTATCTTTCTGTGGTGACTTTTTGTATGGCTCTGTTTTCCAGTAGGTGCTCTTTACATGCTCCTTATAGCTCACAGCAAAATGGCTAATTAGAAACAGGAATTTTGGTAGCAGCAAAGGTTACAAAGTACAATCACTCCTCTGTGTATACAGTACACCAGTACACTTCAGTTAGCAGTATCCCACAGATCGTACAGGATACTACAGGGTTAACTGAATAAAGGCAAAGTGTTGCTCTTCAGCATTTACTCAAGCCTCTTTGTATATCTGACCATGATCTGCCTGGTACAGTCTTTAGACTGCACAAATAGAGTTTTTGTATTCATGCTCTCCATAAATAAGTTTATACTGAAGAGGGATCACTGATAAACAGATACAGAATTGGAGCCAATGCATGAACTCAGCATTTTTCCTCACAACAGCCAAGAAACAATATGGTGGTCAGCAACACAATAATTCATCTCTGTGCTTCAACCTAATCTTTAAAAGCTGCGTACTGGCCTCAAAACTGAAATATGAGTTGAATCTCTGTTTCAAAAAAAATATTATTAGAATTAGCATTCAGTTTCTTTCTGCATCTTGCTAAATTCTTGGCCCAGAGCAACATCCTGTGGCAACGTGTTCCACAGACTAATTGTAAGCTGCAGGAGTATGTACTCTCTTTAATCAGGAAAGGAGCACTTGTCTGGCTTGATAGACAAATACTGCTTGTATTGCCATTCCACTGATGTGCCATCATAGTGCACTGAGAAACCAACAAATATGCAGGGATGTGGCACAGTTCAAACCAGGAGGACACAGCCACCGAATACTCTGTCCCTGCTTTGCATGCATGCTTCAGTAAACTTTGCACATCCAATCTGCAAGGTCAATATAAAAGAGCAAAAGCACTTCCAAACACTTTTCTCTGCTTCATCTATCATCTGCAATTGATGAAATATTCATTAGCACCCAGTTCTCCATCTTAACCAACCAGGTCTCTAACTCAGTATGTGTTGAAATATTTTTTTCTTTGCACATCAAAACATCTCAGAGCTACTATGTATATTTAAAAAAAAAAGACAAAATGCTAAGAAAGGCATTTTAAAGATTAAAACATTCACAGTTGATGACTTTTGCTACCTAAGAAAGCAAACACATTGCTACTGGCCACAACCCAGGCTAGAATCAATCAGTCTTAGCAGTTCATTTGCACAGCCAAATAGAATCACAGAATCAATTAGCTTGGAAAAGACCTCCAAGGCCATCAAGTCCAACCTTTAACTGAATGCTGCCTTGTCACCTAACCCAGTAGGTGTCTCATCCAGTTGTTTCTTGAACACTTCCAGGGATGGTGACTCCACAACCTCCCTGGGCAGCCTGTTCCAGAGCTGAAGCACCCTTTCTGTGCAGAAAATCTTCTTGATATCTAACCTGAGCACAGGCTGGACACACACCTAAGCCCTAGTGCAGCTTGAGGCCATTTCTTCCAAGGACAGCCACAGCTGGGGGCACTAAAGCTATGGCAGGGTCAGGCTCTGGTAGCTGATCCGAGGAAAGGCACGTGATTCCATGTTACAGTAACTACTCAAATATTTACTCGACTTCCTAAAGGGGTTTTACTGCCACTACTTAGCTGCTGTGGTTCAAATGCTATATCCATACTGAAATAAAGTGGCTTAAAGTAGTCTTGAACTAGTTTATGCTACAGTGGAACCACAGCCTTGGCTGAAGCATGGACACCCACTTCATTAGCTATCTGAAACCATGAAAGATGCTGCAAATCCAAAGAATCTCTTTCTAAAACCCCATGTATTTTTACCCGAATGATAGATTTGTCCCTGTGCACTGATTAATGGGAATTTCACATTGAAAATTCTGAGCTTCCTTTTTATTTTGCTAACTGATTTGCCAATAAAATTATAAAAGCATAACATGTTGAAAGCTGGAATTTTCTTCCTGAGCTGAAATCAAATATTTTGACATTTATTAGTTCCATAAAACATTGCTAAAAAAATAAACATTCTAGAGTTCAT
This sequence comes from Geospiza fortis, assembly GCF_000277835.1. NCBI lineage: Eukaryota > Metazoa > Chordata > Aves > Passeriformes > Thraupidae > Geospiza > Geospiza fortis. Next base: position 21,918,492 of record NW_005054299.1, on the reverse strand, counting down.
AAGAAACATATGCTTTTCTGTTTATAAAAAAATAGCTGTACTGGGACACTAAAAAAACATTCCTGGAGAACTGCATTCTTTGGGGGATTTACATTTTTTTAACCCTTTTCCTGATTACCAGGATCTACACCACATTTCCAGAATCACAGCACCTCTGGAGTAGTGTGTCAATACCATTAACTGTGCTGCTCTATAGAGTTGAATTCCAGCATTATTCTATGTTTACTTCAACTGGTATGGCTGGGTTAGGTACAGCTGAAGAGTGAAAGGAATTACTTTGAGTAGCTTAGCAGCATGTGAGGGGGCCATGTACCCTAAGAAAGCTCATATGCCTTGAATCAAAGAAGTCTTATAACCTGTGGGATCAGTAAAGCTTCCCCAAGATCTGCATTATCTCAGGATTTTTCAGGTGCTTGGTGGCCTGCATGACAGCAGTCCCCATTCTCCTGTGAGTAGAAAACTGCAGCACTTTACAAGAACGCCTTGAGGAAAGGGTAAATACTAACAATGTTTAGCAAACCTACAGGAATTTCAGCTGAACAGGCTCAGACATCAAGTTTAAACCAGGACAGATAATTCATGCTGGGTACATCTGACTTTAAATCAAGTTTTGCCTTCAAGCAAGGAAGCATGAAATTGTCCTCCTGTATTCTGTTTCCAGAAGGTTTTGCATCATGGTTCAGGGTAGACAGCCTCCTGAGTCATTGTAATATACAGATTCAAAGTTTGCATTAGAAAGAGGCATTGGGGTAAAATTTTGTATTTCGTCATTTACAGAGTTCTCATTGTATTATTTAACTCTTCATTCCTGTTTTCAGAGGTCCAAGTCAGCACTATTTTGACAGAACAGAAGACACCCTTCAGCCTGGCTCCCAGCAGCTTTCTGTCTCACTTACAGAGACTGGTAGGGACTCCAGTGTCCCATTAAAGCCCTTATCACAAATGGTGCATTCAAAATGTGATTCATGTGTGTGGATTTTTGAGCATCTAATATGGAAAGTAGTCCCACTGTAGCCTTTCCCTTGGGGAGCACTGATTCCCATGCCAGTGTTCTGCCTTCCTGCCTCTGGTCAGGCTGTTTGAACATCAACTCGTACAAGTGCTCAGTCCAGTTTCTGCCAAAGTCATGCTCTATGTCTAATGCTGAAATCTTGCAGTCCACCTCAATTCATAGAACCATTGAATTGTCTGGATTTTAAGGAACCTTTAGAGGTCACGTAGTTCAATCCCCCTGCAATGAGCAGGGACATCAACTAGATCGGTTGCTCAGAGTCCCATATCACCTGACCTCAGATGTTTCCAGGAATCTGATATCTAGTCCCTCTTTGGGAAACCTATTCCAGCTTTTCACCACATTCATTGTGAAAATATTCCTCCTTATATCTAGTCTCAATCAACCCTCTTTTACTTTAAAACCTCTACTACTCCTGTTCCTATTGCAACAAACTCTACTTTATAAAAAGTTTGGCCCCATTTTCTCAAGAGCTCCCTCCCTCTAAGTACTGGAAGGCAAAAAAGGCTTCCTTACCTTTAAAACATTCTGCTACATTGCAACATGTCCCAGTGATCAGGACAGCTATTCATGTTGTGAAACAAGTCAAGTAAGTCTCTATAAAGGTTTCAGCCATATCAGTAGTCTTTACTGAGAGGGAAGACTCATCTATTCCCTGAAATGCATTATTCTGTCCTGGGAAGAACATAATTGTCACACTAAAAGAAACCAATAATTTTCCTCCCACCCGCCCTACTCAAAAAACCCGATCAAAAAGAACATTACTCTCTAGCCAATGTCTACTAAAATTATTAGTCCTCACTACACAAATCTTCCAGCAATTCAGATTTCTGATTGCTACATGGGACTACCCACCTCTCAAACTGAAAAGTCTTGTTTACTGAGGCATGACCAGGACGGCTACACTTGACAAGGACAGTTTCCTAAGAGAAAAAAATAAATTATCTGTAGTTAATATCACAGGCACACACAAAACCAACTATCCATTAATCTTAATGTATCAGCTGACAGCTTTAAAGACCAGGAAGTCCAAGCAGCAGTCGCCAATTCATGAGGCTTTAGAGCATGCATAATGCAGTGAACTTGCAAAATCATAAGAAAGGCTCTCAAAATCCATTCAGGTTATTTAATAACAACCAACACAAAACAGGCACTTAAGTTCAAGAGAAAGATCCAAACCCTTACCTGAACTTTTTATTGGACCTAGAAAGTCAAGTAAACACAAGCTCCCCAACTGCCACTACAGGCACAAAAAATTGCAAAAAAGAGTTTTTTTATTATTGAGCAAATTTTCACAGTGCCTTTTCAGATTGATTTCATAGATAGCTCTGTCTAGAACTAAGCAAAAGATACATATTTTATTAAATAACATGGTAGTCCACAACTAAGAGAAAGCTGCACTACAACAATCTGTAGAATTCTACAAGTTTCTAATGGAATGCACTTTCCAGATGAGTTATTCAGTAACTTTGCAAGTCTGACCAATATGTAAGTGGCCCTTTGAACTATTACCAGAGTACAATCACAGCAGTCTGATGTGGCTTAGCTAGCAAATTCTGTGCTCTTCTGCTCCTCATAGCAAATGTTGCTTAATTGCTGAGAAAAGCAAAGAAAAAAGACGTGGAAGCTTACAACAAATTGGGTGGAAGCTCTCCAGCACACAAAATACTTAATCCAATTCAAAGATATTTTCTAGCTTACTAACCTGTGGTTATATTACTGCATTTGATGGGAGTGATGAAATTCCTAATGTGCTTCAGACAAGTGGATTGGAGTGCTGAACTAGTGGCCTCAAATAAGTATTGCCACAGACTGAAGTTATAAAGAGCTGAGCAAATAACGATCACATAACAGTATGTCCAGTGTGAAAAAGGCTAATAAACATCAAATTTCTTCCTTTGAGTTTATGAGTATTTCTACCTCTTTGGAGAAGAGAAATGTATAATTATCAAACTAATGATGACGAAACACTTACTGTACAGAATGAGCTATATTACCCACCCCAGTACTGGCAAATTTAGCTGAGTACAGATGTCAGTGCAACACTGCTACTAAATGGCCTGACACAAAAATTCTGATAGGATCAGTAACCAACAGGCTCTGGGGGAAAGAAAAAGGAAAAAAACTGAAAAATATATAGAATGGTGGAATAAATTTCTGATTCAGATATCTAATATACTTGCAGACAAGCTTTCTCTAAGGTGAGGAATAAGAGAAAAAACCTCTATTTGCATAACATAGAAAGAAAATAATTGACTGTTAACAGGCAGAAGTTTCATATGAGCATTTGTAATGATCATGCCAGTCAGGCTTGAATGTCTCTAAAGATGGAAATCCAAACCCTCTCTAGGCAACCTGTGCCAGTGTTTGACTACCCTCACGGCTTCTTCTCATGTTTAGTCTGAATTTCCTATATTTCTCATTCTGTCTTGGGCTGTCACCACCAGAAAGAGCCTGTGGATTCAGTACCTCCTCATCTGCTCATTTTCTCAGGTATTGACAATACCAGCACTGTTCAGTGTCCTCATCTGTGTGGAGTGGTTCAACCTGATGTGTGCTGTGTACTCACTCTCCACAGTTATTGCACAATAAGCTTCAGAAGAAAGGCTCAGACAGTTGTTAATGTTATGTTGAGGAGCTGAGCATACACAGGACAAAAAGAAAACTTCAAAAATTTTCAAGTAACTCAAAAACTGAAATACAATACTCTTCTGGTACACTTAGTAAAATCTTAAGCCTTTTTTAGACTTAAAATCAGAATCATGTTTCTCTAGACAAGATGAACAATATGTTAGAAAAGACCACGTGTCTTAAGAATTATATGAATTTCTAAACAAGCAAACAAAAAAAAACCCCAGAGACTAAATGGAAGTCATGTAGTCTCTGTGGTTCTCCAATGTGGCTCTGCTTTCTAACACAATCATGGCAAATAACTGCCTGGTTATGCTACACACAAAGTATTATCAGGAAAAAATTCTGGAGAGGCAGCCATGATTTAAAAAGCAAAACTAATAAACTTAGCGTCTACCACACACAGTCTTCCTTCACCCTGATCTAAAATTTCCTTTAAATCATTATCTCAGAAATGGTTAACCTGTTTCCAGAAATACAGTCTTTGACTGTGTTGCAACTAAAAGCTCAATACAAGTCAAACCCCATATTTTAATCTGAAAATTGCACATTTATCCTAGCCATTAGCATAACATCTTCAGTTGTTAACAGCAAAGTAAACAGGCAATAAAACATTATTTTCTTTTACTTTTGTAAGATTAGCCTAAATTGACTGCTTTTTGTAGGATTCTCGCAACATTTTTTTTTTCTTAAAGAAAGATGCATTCATATTAAGAAACTAACAAAGACCTCAGGTCTGGCAAGTATTTTAACTAAATAATTGTCCAGGCAAACCAATGAAACATTTGAAGTCTATGTTGTGTTTTCCAAAACCAGGAAGTTAGCATTTTGCAAATTTCATTTCTCAATCCCATGCTTATATTTATATTCCTTAAATATTTAATAAGATTATCATATTGAAGGCAACTCTTTCATACAACACAAAACTCATAAATTGGCATAAGTAAGCCAACACTGCCTTGTCTGTAAACATATCAACACTGTAATACATCATGTATCTATATGAAATAATCTAAAACCTAAATATTCCTAAATATGCCTAATTTCATCCTTATGCAAGAAAATTTAACAGGACAGAAATGGCTGCAGTATTTTATAGTACAATAAATGTGTCAGGATATCCAGAATACTGTGTCTAACATTACAGGTCCCTGGTTTTTATCTCCTGATATATTTACTTTTTCATCTCTTTATGAGCTCCATTAGTTACCTAATTGCACACATATAGATATAGATTCAGATATATATATAATTATCCATATTATACAAGTAAGATCTGCCTAATGAAACTATAATTTGGGAGATTTAAATGCATAACATATTGTAGGTCACTTAGCAATATTTTAAGCACTACATTATAAAAGAGAATTTGGCTCATCACCATGTAAGTAACAGAGAGCAGCCAACTAAGAACTATGGCAGCTATGAAAATTAAAACCCAAGTTAATACTTTGACCTTAGCTCACACTACTGTGCCTTTTTAAATTTTATATCTTCATAATGGCCTCAGTTAATGCTGGATGTCATTTGCAACCTCAATGACCATTCTCCCTCCCATGGATCTAAGCCAGGATACTTTAACATGCTTGACTGCAGCACCACATAGGCTGCTGTGGTTCACGAGGTATCAGATTCCTGTCCTAATGCATTAGCTGTGTTGCAATAGCAAAATTTGAAAAAAGCCTGACGTAATTTTAGAAATAGCTACAGCACATACAGGTGGCTCAAAGGGACTGACAGCAGGAAATCAACAGCAGTTTGACTGTTGCAAACATTCAACCTCCAGTTAAAGGATGGCTGCCCCAGCAGAAGCCCCAGGCTATTACCACTACAAAGAACCAGGATGAAAATAGCACAAACCACCTGCTATTGCACCCATAGGTAATCAAATCTCAGTAGCACCTGGCCTTGTTGTTTTGGTTTTTTTAAACTCATGGTTCTCATGTCCCTTTTGTTTCTTCTTCTACCATCTATGAATGTGCTGTTGAATTCCACCATCAAATACTCACATCATCAGCTGCATACGCCACTTTTTCTGAAAAATTTCTTTGCCTATAAAGGAAGAAAAAAGCATCAATAGGGGAAGAAGAGGTACCTTTCAAACCATAAGTGTTCCACTTAGCTGAGAAAAAAAAATGTTGAAATGTGAACTACACACTATCTGAAGAGTACCTTTCAGAATTGCCACTATTATTGTACCCTATGTACATACTAACACCACAGCTAATTTTGAGTAATGAACAAATTAAAGTGCAATCAAGCAAAATAATCTACTTTAGAAAACACATTTAGAACAAACCAAATTAAGATGAATGCACATGCAAGCCATTCTATTATTTTGTGATTGTTGCATGAGCTTGTAACAAGAGGCTTTCACTTTAGAAAATTAAAGTGAAAAACACCCTCTTTTCAGGTATTTGTCCTTGATCTTGAATCCATGATTAGTCCAAACACTGACTGGGATTACTAAGGTGTGTATATCTACTTATGTATGCAAGTTTTTGGAGAATCAGTCCATTGTTTTACAGATACGTTTTATTTAAATTACTTTTTGATACATTACGAAAAGTTCCCCTTGACAATTGTTTGTTTGGCCCAGTCTAACCTGTTTTACACTGCAAGTCAGCACCTGATTGCACTATTTCATACTGCAACAAAAGAAAAAAAAAAGTGAGTGGGTTCATTCCCAGGTGTACAAAGCACAGGTTAATGCAAGTTTCAACTTCAGTCTTCTTGAAATATCTTGTCTGTTGTTTTTGACATTGTTTTAATTAAAACGATCTTTTTTTTTTAAGATTTGGCAAAAAAAAAACCCAAAAAACTTTAAAACACTGAATCTACTCTTTTAGAGTTACCAGGCAGTAAAAGAAGCCCCAAATCAGCTATTTACTGATAAAGCAAATGATAATGTTACTGGTTTCTAGCCACCCACCTAGTTTTCCCCTTCTTTCTTTCCTTCTTTGTATACACTTCAATCCCTACTTTCTTTGGTGTTAGTCATCTATGGAGAATTCAGTCTGTTAAGCAGATACTTGCATCTAATCCCTCTTTTCCTTTTGGATCTTGGAATGTTTTGACATACCAGTTACAGTAAACGTTTTATAAATTAGGGCTGCAGAGCCAAATTAGACTGAAATAGAATTACCAATGTTTGTGGTGACAGCCAGTGTGTTCTATAGCATTACAAAACAATTGTAACACTGAGTGTGTGTCTCTACCCACGTCTTTTGGCAGCTCTCACATTACTGCATCCCAGAATTTGTATAGCATAGTGAATACACTCTAAACTGATTGCAGCTGTGTTACTTCTGCCAAGCCAAGGATAATCCTGGCTTGGCAGAACAACTATGGCTTTCTATTGAGATGGACATACTTTTAGACAGGGAGATGAGATTGGCTAGAGCCAATTTAGCAGGAGAAAGAAAACAGCAATTAGTTTTTATGATACCATCATTGTCTCCCCACACACATAAAACCAGAAAAATCAAGGACACAGTTGTTCTCATACAAACATAACTATTGTTTTCCCTGTATTTGAATTATGAGTCAGATAGCTCTAACACAATCAAAACAGATTACCTGCCTTGTGAAAGTCCAGAAGCATCATCAAAAGGTAGCAATGGTCGAATCCTGCAGTGGACTCTGATATTTCCTCTCAGTTCCTGGGATAAAAATATTGAGCTGTATTTAACACAAGTTACTGGAGAGGATAAATACACTGAAATTTGTCAGACATGAACATGTTTAAGAAAGTCAGTGTTTACCACATCATTGCCCTAGACACTGTGGGGAAAAAACAGAATCAATATAATTTGTCTTAGTAAGGTAGGACAAAGTACTTGAGGAAGTATGAGCTCTTCAGAGCTCGTACACTGGAATTGTATAGCTCTCTCTAGGTCATATGGACACACAAAAAAAAACCCTCTGAGCCATTTTTCCATTCCCTTCCTTTTTCTCCTTCCTCCTTACGTGAGCTTTTTCAGATACGTGCATTAACTCAACAGACACTGCACACTCCATTTCTCTTCCACCAGTCCTGAGGAAGATGTGGAATATAAAATATGTTGTATATTTTCCTGTCCACTGCATTCCTACAAGATTAAAAAGCCAGTATCTAATTTTTCACTGCAGGCCATTTTAGACCTGTTTATCTCTTCCATTTTGTTAGTGATCAGTTCTTCTCATTTTGTATGATTGAACACAGCTTGTCTGTGAGGACTATTGGCCATTGGTATTAACGCCCCATCACTCTGGGAAATATCCTTTCAGTAAACTGCAACACAAAGCAAAATTCAGAAGGTAAGTACTTTTTAACAAAGAGATTCATTGTCCCAGGTAGAAAAACTTTAAAAAATTTTGTTTGAATAAAGCTTGTGTTTCTAAAAATCAGGACCTGATTCAGGAAACCCAAAACTAGTCATTTGTGGGAAGGGGAGGAAGAGTAAATTTAAAGTACAAATAGGAAAAATTTAATCCCAAATGAACATCACTAACGGCTGAGCAGGATACATCTTGAGATATTTGGAAAAATAAAAGATTACTACTTTGCAATATCAAGTTAATAATTTTAAGAATTTCAAAACAATTTCAGAAGATGCAAATTTAGAGAAGAGGATAAAGAAACTCAACTTTTGTCCACTATTCAAAATGGATGGTACTCCTTAGGGCCGTAGGTCACATGAGAGCATTTGGAAGATCATGTGTAAAAAGAAAGGAGTGGGGTTTCTTATAAGACAAATGTGCCTCAGCCAATAAACACATCATATATAGATAGCTGGGACAAGTGATATATCCATGTGAAGTATATTCTTTACTTACATTGGTAAGGAAATTATGGGAATAATTTCAACAAAATAAGCCAATGTTCTGTTATTAAACATACTTACAATTAAGCTGTTATGTAGAGCCTTCCTTTTCTGCTTTTCTTTCTCATATCTCTCTGTCACCTCTTGTAGAGACTGCTCAAGATCAAAAGCTTTTATCTGAAACACTAGAAGAAAGCAGTTTCAGAGATATAAACTCCATGGCTTTACAAAAAGAATTGTCTAGTAGCACCTCATGAAATATAAGCACAAACCTTCTCAACTTCTACCAAATTTCAATTAGGAGGCTTAGTTTCTGATTTACTAGACATCTATGAAAAATCCCATCATAGTTATTGCTATGCGAAGCTACAAATTATTACCACAACTATACATGTGAAGTCTTGAAAAGCAATCAACAATGTAAGATATTTAAAGGCAGCTCAAATATGTCAGTTTAGTCAGAGTGATGTTGCCTGCCAGCAAAGCCTGAAACTTACATTTGAAGCAGCCTGCTGCTAGATGGGGATGTCACTTGCAAGGCTCACGCTACATCTGCACTTATTAGACTCATGTGGGCTAAGTTTACAATAAGTTAACCTGTCATTTACCCTCAGTCTCACAGTGCTACTAATC
>NW_005054299.1:21900549-21908627 GCF_000277835.1 Geospiza fortis | reverse complement strand
TGTCTCCAGAATATGTACTTAGGGCTTTCTGTCTACAAAAGATTACATGTAATTTAAGGATGGCAATTCCAATGGTCATATTTAACCTTAACAATAGAATCTCCATCTAAAACACTTGACAGAGAACTGAAAACCAGACAAATGAAAACAAAAGTCATCCACCAAAGTGGATACTAATTTTGTTATAGTTAGGGAAGTTTCTCCTGCTTATGATTTCAAAGAACAACGCACCAGGAAATGCAAATTGAGAACAGTCAACACAATTTTGCCAGGCCTCCGAAGGAACACTTATTATTTATTTACACCACAATAGCTAAGTGCCAAACTCAATCTCATATCTGCTCATTTAGTCCCCTGCTTCAATAAGAGAAAAGTTCACTTTTTAGATAAAGTTAATTTTCAATTTGGGATTTTTTCCTTGAAGGAGCATTTTCTCTACAAGAATAATGCAGAAATCAAATTTTATTTATAACTTAGTACTTAACATACAGGAATAAGTTCTGTAAACACCCATAACCAACAGTTTTGTTTGTTGCTATTGACATGAGGAATCCCATCAGAACCAAATCAGCCCCAAAATGAAATAATTCAAGGTAAGAAAACATGCCTTTTAAATGGCTTTCAGAGCATCACAAAGAGCCTCTGATTGTAAATTTGTGTATTTGTTGTAGTTCACCAGGCTGCTACACATCAAACAATTTAAGCATTGCATGTGTCATGTGATTCTCAGGCCTGGTAGGAGCTTCACCAGAATCAAGGATATTGGGAGCAGGTGCAGAAATCCACACTATGGCATCCAGGTGTAAGACCAATGCACTTAATCCTCAGGGATGAGAGCAGAGTGCACTGGCTGTCTTTCCTATGTACACATGAACATGGAAGTGCCTGAATTCCAAAACAGCAATCCATGTGCTGTTAGTATCTACAGTCCAGCAGATGCAAGTGGTTTTTGACTATGAAGTAATTTCTTTTTTGATAAATACACAGAAATATTAAAAATCAAGTCTATCCTAATTTCAGGCAGTATTTTCAGAAACCTCTGAAATAAGCCAAGTCCTTTCCTGGTACAGTCAAAAGCAGACAAATTTCAGCTTTATAAAGCAATGCCTTCTTTATTTGGCTCTTCTAAAATAGCCAAGATAACAAGCCTGAGAACTTCAGTTTAAAAATGTTACATCTGAGCCAACTCAGCAGCAGTCTAATAGCAGCTGTAATCCACACAAAAGACAAATTCAAATTATCAGTCATAACCTCTGCAGACTTATTTGTACTTCTTCTTATGCTTCAGAACTCCTTGATGATTTAACGTCAAACAAGAAACAAATACTACAATTTCAGTGACAGATTTCTCAAAAATCAAACTCAACCTTTTAACATTAGTAACACGGAACAATTACATTGTTGATGTTACATGTTTGAAATCTAAGTGCAATGAGCCTTACTTTGCATTGCTTCATTCTGCAGCTGTATCCCCTGAACTGCTGCCAGAACTTGGTAAAGACAAGTCTTGCTTTGACGTTGAAAATCTTTTGAAAGCTCAAGAGCAAATGAATGAAGGCTCTTCAGGTCTTGCTTAAGCCTCTTCTCAGCAAGAAGAAAAATATGTTATAAAGACACAGAACCAGCAGTTAAGAAGAATCAATATAACAACCCAAATTATTATGGTGAGACATCACAAGCAGGAAGAGCCCTCTACTTGAAGGAAGGAAGCCTTCAAGAAAATATCTTTCAGTATGTTTAGAGAAGGATCCTGCAAAACATTTAGAAATGTAATGTCCTAAAAATTTCAGCAAGACTTTATGGATCCTTATCATTTTATCATACCCATTTTGACTGTAACACAGCTTCAGGTATAACCAAGTCTCTTTGTTATTTCATCAGACAAAAATAAGTGTGTGTGAGCATGTGTGAGCTCTGTCCACTTTTAAGTCATACCCAGAATTAGCAATGAAAAATTGTGATCCATATATCCATTACTTTCCTTTTTCACACTTTGATCAGAAGGTATTTGCTAGGATTCACTCAAGGCATTTCTTGTATAGGCTAGTTCTATGTCTTCCTGTGAGAACAGACACATTTTGAAAGAAAACAGAAACTGCTGTTGTTCAGAAAGGTATTTGTATTATGTGTGTAATTCAGTGTAATATACATGATGAGGCTTTTAAATGTTTGTAAGATCAGCCTATATTCACTTACAAATCCACCTAAATAAAAACAAATTGACTTGATTTTAGGATTAGTAAAGTTCTTGACATCTAAGTCCTGAAATGGACATGTAAAACACCTCTAAGGTGAACTTAACAATACCTTATGTCACAGAAACACTGTGATATTTCATTGTCAGCCTGTGTTACATGGTGTTACTTTTGTATGTGTAATGTTACATATTCTGTGACATTTTGTTTTTCTAACTCTGGTACTGACCTTAATTAAGTAGTTTTAATGATAAGAAGGCAATCTAAACGAAAGGGACAAAATCATTGCATTTTTCACTCTCAAAAGCCATAAAGTGTAAATGGGAAGGAGTATCTTTTTGTTATTATGGGTATAGGATGACTGTTCATCTAGACTTGTATTTAGAGAGCTTTGCTCCCTTCTAGTATTCATTGACATCTGATAGTTTACTACCTCAATCCACTGGTATTGCATCACAAGCCGTTCTGCCATTCTAGCTAATCACAAATGTAAAATACTACTACAAAATTTACAAAGCAGAACTGCTGTAATTAGAGTAAAACAGTATAATTCCATTGGAAGGGACCTACAACAATCATCTAGTCCAACAATGCTCTAGTTAAGCTGCATCCTTCTGTCTGTTAAGAATCAGATTTTTTCCCTGAGATACTTTTTGGTCATTTATGCAGGCATTTGGTGCTGCCCTGAGAAAAGCTGATATTTGGTAGTGTTCCTAAAAGGAACTCACTACTCTGTGGAGTAACTTCACAAAGAAGTACTTCGACAAAGGCAAATATTATGGTACTGGCACTACAGAACAGTTTCAGTCTCTCTGATGCAAAATTATAACCTGAGTGAGCATACAGCAAACTACTCTTCTTGTGAGATCTGCCAGAGAACTCTTAGTAACAATCAGTGGAGCTCTAAAATGCCTTTTTCAAAGGATTTGCCTACTTGAGTAAAGGATACCACAATTACTGTTTCTAGGGATGTCTGTATGACAGTCACATGGGTAATTGTAAAGTTTTGACTACAAAAACATCTGCCTCAGGTACCATAGCACCATATATGTAAGATCCTGGAGCTCAGGACCATCCACTTTTACCAGCCTTGCAGGTGACTTTGCAGCCTATTACAGCAAAACCACTATGAAATCATCGTTACACCTCACTGTAAGCCCTGCTGTGAATACAATAAAGACACAGATCAGGTTCATATCACACCATTTTCTGGGTTTACTATATTTGATAAACATGTAAATGTTTAAGGCATTGATTATGTCTATGTTATCACTAAATGTCCTTACCTTTATTGCTCCATGCAGCTGGGTTACAACAGAGCTCCTCTGAAATTTCATCTGCTGACCATGAGCAGCATAGAGCTGCAATACTTCATTAGTGCTTCTTCCAGCCAACCCTTGGTACTATTTAAAAAAATCACAAAAAAAATCACTTAAAACACTCATGTTTCTTATTGCATTCTGTCCCCTTTTTCTCTGTAAATATTGGTAATTCAACTATCCGATAACATAGGATGTTGCCAATACTTAATTTCTTTGTTTTTACCTTTTTCTGAGTTACATGAAGAATCACTTCATTGTAACAGGCCAACATCACAAAATTCTACTTTCTTGGGTCATAAACCTGAGCACCAGATTACTAAAATGCTTTTGCAGTACCTAAACTCCCTTACTTATGCTGGATGTGGATCTAAAGGGTTAAAACTGTGCCTTCACTTAGGGAAAAGTACTGGTTACACAGCTGGATTAAGTGTCTCTGGAAACTAGATTCAATGCAGAAAGCACCTTGGAAGGACATGAAAAAAACAAATACAAACACACAGGTGTTAACCACTGAAGTCCTGAATACACAGCCCCCAGTTTTGTGCCCCCTGACAACACCTACTCCACTTCAACCACTAGGGTTGCAATGGTGCCAAGCTGGGTCAACAAAGCCCTGCTCTGGGTCTTCAGAAATCACAGCGACCAAAGCAATTTTTAAAGTTTATGGATGGAGAAGAATGCCTTCTAACAGTCTAAAATTACCTATTATGCAAAAGCAATTTTATGGCCAACTTGAGAATTTTTTGAGATGTTGAAATCAAAAGGAAAATACAAATAATGCAACTTTAAATATTTACAGGCATGAATGCAGGAAGAGTCATCATGGTAGAGACTTCTTGTGAAATTCTGCAATATGGAAGCATCTGTATAACACTAAAAAATGCATTTTTGTAGTTTTCTGACAGTCATGGTGCTTAAAATTAGCTGCAACTTCAGTTATTTTCCCCTGACACCTGTTCACATCTATCAATCATTCATTAACCAGTACCAATTGTCTCTTTATTTTTGAAATGCACAGACTTATTGCACAGACTTATTTCCTACTTTATTCACACCATATATTCTGTGACTGTAATTCCCTGTTATTTAAATTAGCAAAGCATAGAAGAGACATAAGACATGAAAGAGCTAAAGCTACTCACACAATAGATTAGATTCAATTCAAATCATCTGATAACAACATTTATCAGATGATAGAAAGCAAACATTTAATTGCAGTTCAACTATAGGCAATATCGACAAAAACAGTACAACATCCTGGAGCTGTTAGGATAAAGACAGAATGTATTTTCAAAAAAAGAAGTACTTCACTTATCAAAACCAATATTTTCATGTGGCTTTTTCACCTTCACAAACCATGAATCTTCTATTTACACATGCAACTGGAAAGTCTGTAGAACAATGCACCACCTTAGCATTATTAGGAAAAGTTCTTACAAGAAAGAGCAAGAAGAGGTTTGTTTTTTTTAATTGTTACAGGCTTTAAGGTCCCAGATATTGAGATTGATTCTATACAGTGCTTAGAAAAGTTAAGCATATGTATATAAACAACTGCAGTACTCAAGCCTTGTTATTAAGTAAGCTTAGGGTAGTTAAAACCTCCTTTTGGCACCTAATCTGCACCATCTGCACAGATTCCCCTTGACCCTCCGCATTTCTCAACACTAAGATAAAAGTAGAAAGTTCGATTGTACTGTCATTGCATCACTTCATCTATTCATCTTTATTGCAAATGTTGCCTTGATTTTGGGGTTTTTTCCACTAAAATAGTTTTAACACTCACCAGGGTTGTTCATAGGCCAGCACCTGCAAACCTGTACTTGAGCATAGAAGCAAAAAATGGACTAAAACATTTTTATAGTCAGCTTTATTATAAGCAGAAGTGAAACAGAACTATTCAATAGTGTTCTCCAAAGTGAAATCTCAGTTTTGCAATCAGATCCATTCTGGCAGACTTGGCTTTACATAAAGAAGGCTGCAGGGTTAGGACCTCAAAGACTGCTAATAAAAGCAAGGGTAGATAAACAGACTTCCAAACAGAAAAAAGCAGGGCAAAAGGAGGTCTACCTAGAAATCTGCCTGCCTATGTGCAGTAACAACCCCTCCAGGATGCTGCTGGGATAAAAATACACCAGGCTGCAGAACACAGGAGAAATGCTGAAATTCATCACTGTCTCAAAGATGTAAGGGAAGGTCTGTAGCAGGAGATAACATTTTAATAAGACTGATGCAACTTGTAGACAAACATTTACACTGCAAATCCTAATTTATGGCAATCCTCATAAGTTTGTTTCCAGAGCTTCCCAACTCACCCCAGACAAAATGAATCCAATTAGCTTTTACAAGTTAAGAATGAGACCTCTGTTAACCCTGGTCCCTGTGACTGAATTTGTTACAGCTCAATCACTCAGACAGCTCCACTGGCAGATCTGAGGGATCAGGGATACACAATCAAGGGCAGCAGCTTTTCTCTCCTGCATAGCTGGTAGAATATTAGGACATATGGTGGAATATTGCACAACCTTAAATAATACTAATTTCAATTCGTATTGTTTTTAATAGAGGGTCTTCAATTAAGGTAAAATTATTTCATAGATGTCAGTTCAGCTTGTATTTTCAGATTGCTGGGGCACATTAACCAAGAAGAGGCAAATTTTTAAAGTGTATTTAAATAACTGCCTGAATCAGTGCAAGAACCATTAGTGCAAGGTTAATTGCAAAGGATTCCGTTTGACATTGTTTCTGACTGATGGTGGTAACACTGCCCACACTCCTTGTGTGTCTGTAGGTGCCCATTTCTTCCAGCACATTTTTCAATAAAATGAGGCAGTGCTCTATTTCAAAAACAAGGCTTCATTCTCTGATACACAGACAACTCCTTCCTACATCCGATATACCTTACTGACTAGAATAATTAATTTCTTGTTCTTGTGAGGATAAAAAATAATCAGCTGAAATACTTAAGGCTTTCAATGAATATTGTAAAGAAGAACAAAGACAATAAAAACATTTCCTCAGAATAAATTAGTGTTCTTCTGTATATCTAGCAAAACTAATTTCAGATATACCACCTGTTTCCAGTTAGACTTTGAAAAACGTTAAACCCACTTTTATCCACGGGTGTTAGCAAACCCACAGCGAGGGCAAATGGCTTCCCTGAGGTCACCCAACCAGTTAATGTCTCAGCCCAGATTAGAAACTCTTGGCCAACAGTTTCCATCACCACTAATTCTCACAGCTGGTTCTGCTCTAGCAGCCTAGATCTATATTCAAAATTCTTTAAAGCTCTGAAATCCCCTCCTTTGAAGGCCCCAAACATTATCACAGGCTGCTCCTTATTTCAGTGAGGATCTAGGAATAACCTATACTTATATCCTTCTATCCTATAGAAGGATATAAGGCAATGAAGGCATCCAGTTATTGCTGTATGCTGTGTGACAAGGCACACATGCAACAATACCAGTACTAAAACCACAGCAGGGCATCCCTGGTAAGTCTACTCCTAATGAAATGTCTCTCCTGCACTTTGTGAACAGCTCCTTTCAAAGCATCATCCCAACTGTGTCTAAAAAGCATTCCTGAAAACTCTGCATTGTCTTTTAGACAAACATGTTCCCTGTAAGAAGAGATATTCCACATTTAACACTTCCAAAGTCATTCCCTCACTTCAGCTTTCTAGATTTAAAACAATAGCAAATATTTAAATTCAAGTTGACTTCTAGTTACTTGGTCAGCCTATCATTACTGCTACCATTCATGATTTTGAAAAGAGATGCTGAGCCTTAACCCCTTCATAGATTTTCCCAACTGGTAAAGAGGGCAAAACCTGAAAAGAGGAAGGAAGATTTCAGTGTCTTTTTTGCTATTCCACAAGAATTCTTTCTGAAAAAAAAATAAACAGTCACCTCTGCAAGTTTTAGATGAAGAATAGCATTTTCAGTTTCCAGGACAACTATTCTTTCTTCTTTGGTCTGAGGAAGAAAACCCACCCAAATACACAAAAATGAAAATTAAAAAAATATGAGTCAGATTAATATAATTTCATTATGATAGCCTTCATTACCATATTCTACTGTTTCTCAAACTTCTGAGATCAACGGACTACCTACCACCATCTCCTAATCACAACAATATTTGTATATGAGCATGCAAAAATTAGGATAAACTCTTAATATTCCTTTATTTCCATCTTTTCTGTTACGTTGCTTGCTTGTGTGGGAACGCATACGTACACCATTTACAGCGCTTTTGCTTTGAGAAACCACGTCCTCCTAGCATTTTCCAGAACCGTGGTCCTTAGCAATGCACTATTTTATTTATTTATGCATAAGCACGTAAGTTTCCATTTCCAAGGCAGTATTATTAGAGGTCTTCAACGGCGTGGCCCCCAGACGCTCCCTCAGCACAGGCGCGCCTCCCGAGAGCGCCGAGCGCCCGCCCTGCCCGGCGGTGGGGCTCGGGGGAAGGAGAGCTGCTCACTGCTCTGACACTGCACTCCTACCCCAGCCCCAGCTAGAGCAGGCTCCTCCGACGGTGGGAGCCTAACGAGCCGCCCCGCACC
>NW_005054299.1:21866350-21900038 GCF_000277835.1 Geospiza fortis | reverse complement strand
CGTCCCGCGGGACAAGCGACCTTCGAGGTCCATACCCGTTATCCAGAGGGCTGGGAGATCCCTTCGCCTGCAGCGTCCCGCGGGACAAGTGACCTCTCAGGTTCATACCCATTATCCAGAGGGCTGGGGGATCCCTCTGCCTGCAGCGTCCCGATCTCAGAGACCATGATCAAAGATTAGGGCAGGGAGTGCAGGAATAGAAGCAAAGCCCGGAGCTCCCAAGGCCGGTGTAAGGCTACCTGGTTCCAGGGCGCAGGGGCACAAGCCTCACATCAGTGCAAAGGGCGAGGAGGAGAAGGACAGAGTTGAGACTCTGATACTGGCTACACGACTTCCCCCCTAAACAGTTGGTGATGTGTGCTTTGGCTAAGGCTGTAAGGCCACAAAGAAGATTAAGGGATAGGAACATCTGTTACACGGAGTGTGCTGGGGGAAGTGCAGCCTGGAGGAAGGGAAGGCTGAGGGGGTTCCAGACAGTATGTGCAAATACCTGATGGAGAGTATGAACACCACAGACTGTGCTCTGTGGTGCCCAGGGGCCGGGACAAGAGGCAGGAGCCTAAGAACAGTGTGAGGGTACTCAAACACTGGCACAGGCTGCCCAGAGAGATGATGGAGTATCCATCCTTGGAGCTACTCAAACTCCAATTAGGCCCAGCCCCGGGCAGCAGCTGTAGCTGACCTTGCTTTGACAGGGAGCTGGATGATGCCCCACAGGGGCTGCTCAGTAACTGCAAACACAGCCAGCGTTAGGGCTGGTCTTAGGACAAGCACAAAGCCTGTGGGTTCAGGTCATGTGGGACTCCTGAGGAGCTGCCCAGAGCACGAACTAGTCATCCATGCTATGGCTGGGGGTCTCCCACTGAGGTTTCCAAGGTGAAAATGTGACATGCACTAGCAACATTACTTGGTACTCTACTGTATTGCACTGAAAGATTTACATGGTCTTGAAAACAGTCATTATACTATTTGGCTATAAAATATGTAAGTATACCAGATACAGACATGTCAGCTTCTTGGAAGTGGGAAATAGCACTATCTTGCACTATAGTTGTTTGTGTTTCTTTTTTTTAAAACCAAAACCAACATGATAATTACAGAGGAATCCAGTTCTGCAAAACAGCAGTCTCAAGTTACTCTCTACTGAACATGGTAAATGTGCTCTCATGTGGACAGCAGAAAATCCAAAGACACAGAGCAGTGAATCCCTCCATGTTTGGCACAAAAGAGATAGTGTTCCTTTCCTAAGGAACCCAGGTACAGCCCAGCTATCACAGACCAAACCAAACACCCCTGTGCAGCTCTATCCACCATCTTCTGGGATCCTGCATCTTCAACAAGTTGCTACAATCTATACCCTCTGTTTTAAAAAAAAGACCCATCTGGCTGGTTGCAGTTAGGTTTGGCACACAAAAGTGTAACTCAGCAGTTCCTCCTTGCAACTAGCTCTGCTCTGATGGAAAAATGAGAACTGACAAATGGATACAGACTAAAAAACAGTTCAAAGGTGCTGCAATGGTGTAGATGTTACAAGATGTTGGCACTAAGTAAGGCAGACAGGATTTTAATCAACATCAGCTATTTTGGGGAGGATGATTTAGTTGCTTGCAGGGTGTGACTCACTCAATTCTTGACAATGAACTGTGATTTTATATGTAATGCTTATTCTGCAGCAGCAATCAAGTCAGAACAATGTTATTTACCAGCGAAACTCAGCTTCATCCCAGAAGGATCACCTCTGAAGTGTAATGGTTAATCTCTCCCTCACTGTGGATTTTACCCACAATTAATGAGATTAAGGATCTTGTTTCTGTAGGCTGTAACAGACAAGACCTAATTTACTAGCAGTCTTTGAAGTAGTAACCTAAAACAGCATCCACTACTCCTAGTAATTTCTCTGTGCACCTCTGAAGGTCAAACAGTACTAAAAATTGTCCCATGAGTAGAAAAACAAAAAATCTCAGTATGATGTGTAACTCTTCATAACAGCAGCGAATCTCCTTTGGGATCTTCCTTCTATTTCCAAAGCTTAGGAGAGGTTGCTTGATGAATGAAACAGCCTGTTGGTGAGACCTGGGAAAGAAACAAAATCCAGCTATCTTCTAGAAATGCTGCTAGACTACTGCAGCACACCCTTCTACACTGATTCTCTACTTTGAAGAATAATTTTTCCCCCAACTTTCAACAACTTGATCCCATATTCCCCCTGCAGATGCAAGGCCCTGCCATATTACAGATCCTTCTGTGGAACTTCAGGGTCAGAAATTTCATGGAAATGTCCAAATCCACATTTAACTCTTAATTTTAGCTTCAGAGAAATGCCATACGTGGATTATAAAATCTGTCAGTGGATTACAAATCTTAGAATACTATTAAGTAAGCATTGTCTTGAATACTTCTGATGCATTTAACTTTAACTCCAGTGGTAGAACCAACAAGACCTAAGAGGTCCCAGCTCCATAAACTTCCAATAAGTTGTCCATTGCAACACCCTCAAATGCAGAATGGGTAGAAAAGCATTTGGGGAAAAAGCCCAGGAGAGAAGGCCATTATCCCTCTTCTGCCAAACACAGAGATTCTGCTATATGCCCCCATGTTTTCTACTGCCTCTGTGAGGTGACATTCTCCACAATCAGCAGATGGTAACTTGACACTGCTGTACTGCACACTGCATTATTTGGTGAAGCTGTAAATATCTCATTGCACATTTTTTGGTAACTGTAGTTGAGTTCTGAGCACCTGTCAGTAACAATAAACTGAGATTCTCTGGGCAGGTGTATTGTACTGTGGTCTCATTATGTTTACCTGCTATTACAGCTGGGAAAGAAGTCAGCCAACTCTAAATTTTTAACCTGTGAGGCTTTGCTTTCTGGAACACACAACCAGTAACTGACCCTGAGACAGCAGTATCATTTGACAAAACAGGAGAAAGAGCCAATTCTTATCATACATGAGTCACTGCATGTGTTTTAAGACTGTTATTACTGAAGCTCATTTTTTACCAGGACTATGTTTTGTGTTATCTAATTGAATAGGAAGGTAAAGAACAGTCTTGTTTATTCTGCTACTTGTGTACTCATTGCTTGACATACAAACAGCAATCTGTATGATCAAGTATATTGATTATTTATTTCAGGAAACAGGATGCATACTATGGACGTGGTCAACATCTTTGTTTCACTGCCTTTCCCTCAAATCCCAGCAAGACTGTAGTACAGACTACCTAAAGGAGTTGAAAAACAGGGTATATGGATGATAGGTGCAGAAGGGAGAACTTAACAGAGATTTAAAATTATTTGTTTTGTAGAGAGCTGACTGCATATGCAAATATAACTTCACACAGTTATCACTCTAAGGGCCATCATCGGTAAAAACACCAAGAGCTGTGCTGCCCAGGCTGACAGCTCATGTCCCTAAAGCAAAGCAGGTGCTGCAATGCACAACAGCATCACACTAGCGGGCTCACTGAGCAAACCTGACCTGAAGGCATAGCCCAAAACATTTTTCCCACTGAAAATGCATGACTACTGCACATCACACACAGTTCCTCTCATAAACCCTGGAATAGTTTGGTCTAGAAATAAAAGTTTCTATTACAAAGTTCACAGCTGCAATAACTACAGACTCAAATACACCACTTTCTGTTTGTACTGGCTCTTTTGTTTAGACTGAGTGACTCACATACAGAAGAGCAATGGATTGTTTCCATTTTCTTCTAGTGTAGACAGTCTACATTCAAAATTAAAAGCTGTGTTCTTTTGACGTTATAGGTGTACATCTTCAGCAGATGTACACCTACGGCAGAAGGCATCTACAGCACTTCACTGGGGCAGGCTCCCTCCCCAAGCAGAGTTTGAACTGCTGACTCCCATTAACCACAGCAATCCCAGTGGAGACTCTGCATACACTATTTACTTTTCCAAAAGATGTCACGTTGTAGGTTCCTCTTTGCTGTTAGAAACCATTTTGCACTGGAGGAAGATACAGATACAGTGTGACAAGTCTGTATGATCCACACCACTGGTATTTACTACTTCCTAAACTGCTGGTTAAGCTGTAAATCACTTCCTTCATGTCAGCACTATAGGTATCAAACAGGCTAAGAAATTCTCCTCTCTGATTAGTGAAGTTCAGCCTCTGTTGATTCTCCATGTAAAATTAATTTGAAGTTTTCATATGAGATACACTGACTTTGCTCATAAATACGTTTTAAGAGGACAGGCAAGGCAAAACATATTAAGAGTCCCTCTGGTATATGATAATGTTGTTAGGAATGCAGAATTAAATAAGAATACAAAAAACATTAAATGCAAAGTTAAATACAATACAAACTTTATTAAAAATAGGTTGCAAGTGAAATACAGTAGAAATGGGAAACTACAGCAGTTTTGATGTTTTTTTTTTTTCAAATAATGCACAGACAAATATGAAAAGCACTTTTACACATATTCACACTTGACCCGAATGCCCAATAGCGGCCAAATCCACTCAACTGAAGGTTATAGGTATTTTTTTGCTAAGCCTTTTTCAGAGTCTAGCAGCAACAGTAATTCAGCCACAGCATAAGTTTTTTTCTTCAAGAAAAATTTGTCACTGTAAGGCTGCTAGTGTTCTCAAGATAAATTGGGAGAGGCTTGCTTTTGCTGATGAACAGACATAGCAAGCATGCAGATCCTTCATTAACACTTTGAACCAGTTTAATCTTCTACTTCATATTTAACAGGTGAAACGGTAAAAGCACACTTTCAAATAAGAAACCTGAAATACGTAAAAAATATTTACACTCCAATTTTCATTAACTTGCATTTATTTATCATACAACTCTTATTAAAAGTGATTTCTTTCCTAAGGCAGTGAAAGTCTACCCCTTTGTATTTGGAAGTGTGCACAAATCCCTAAATATATATTTATAAGAGAACAATATGATACAGGAAAAAAAAATCATCTAAAGCCAGTAAAGGGCTTTGTCAAATAGAAAATTTGTTTGGAATCACAATATATATTGTCTTAACATCACACAATGAGAAAGACTCTGATGAGGTCCTTATTCCCAACATCATCAGCCACAAAAGCATAGCTGAAGAAATAGTGGGAGGAAAAAGATTAACAATTAAAAATTAAATAAGGCTATAACAGTGTGAAAAAAATAGCTTGAACTGCCATAAAGGCTTTCAGTACAACCATAACAGGATGTCAGTAAAGCCAGCTAGACGGAATGGGAGCTCACTAGCACTGCTCCTCAGCATGAGCAGGGATGGTTCCTTGTTAGCACACCAGCTCTGTTAATGACCTTATGAACATTCCCACTTCCAGACTGCAGTAATGTATTTGATGCTTTGCACTTCAGTCTTCTTCTCTAATATGCCAGTTGGTATCTCCATAGAAAAAAAATCTATTGCTGAACTGATAAAAACGGACTTATCAATGCTATTCCAGGCCTAATTGCCCAATAACTTCTAATATGAATTTCTCAGAAAACATACCCACGTGTTCTGCTCACCTTCTGTAATCCTTGCCTTTAACACACTACTAACATTTTGGTCCTAGCTGATGAAGGGCCACTAAGTGTAGCCTACTATCTATTGCTTATGTAATTTTTAGTGAAACAGTTAACCAAAGGTTGTTATCTTCACATTTTTTCAGTCTGAAGCACATATAGTGGGGATACAACAACGTAGACTTTTCCATAACTACAGATAAAATCTTAGGCATCCATTTCAGACCCAACATATACACAGGAATAGAGACATTTTTATTCCAAGATTCTATCTAGAGAATGTGTGTTATGCCAGTACTAAGTAATGGTAAGATCTGTATTGATATGCTGATTCTTCTATGAACACCATACAGTATGTCACACTTGCATATGAAACCTTATTTAAGGTGGCCCAGACATTGGCTTCTTGTCAAACAACCTAAAATACTAATTTCTAGTGCACAGTTTAGTTTAGGCAGTTCAAGCTATTCTCACTCTCTCTGCTCAGCAGCTAAAACAAAAGTGTGTCTGTAAAACACCAGGAAACAGAACTTATCTTTGACAAGTGCTACTTGGTCTGGTGCAAAAGAACTTTACCCCCAAAACAGAAAAAAGTTACCTTCACGTGATTCGCATCTTTAAAAATTTACAGTGCTTTCATTGTATAAACCACAAGCTCCTGGCAAAGTTATCAGTTTTCTTGCTATTGCAACATCTCTAAGTCTTAATTAACAGTCTTAAATATAGAGGAATCAAAGTCACTCCTTTCAGAAAACATTCATTTTCTGTTTATACTTAGTAGTGTGCCCCCAATCTCAATCCCTCAATTTGGAGATCATCCGTTACATCTGATAAGGTGCTTTAATCTTATTTTGTGTTCAACTCATTTTCCAGTTCCATTAGTTTCCTAGAAGCTTTTACTTTATTGGATACATCCTGACCCTGTGAAAAAAGTCGCTGGCGTTCCCTGAACGTCAGGTTTTCTGGTGCTCCAGGTAAATCGGCATCTTGACTGGAAAGGAAACAAAAAATATTTTTTATAATTCTCATCTACAAGATCCTTAAACATAATCATTCCTGATGACACATAATGACAGCTTCTTTGACTACAGCAAAGCAGTCTCCATTCTGTGTTCTGAAAGGTTTTTTTCTCACACATACCTTTAACTCTGACATTGTGCTATCACTTAAGAGAAATTCATGACTTGACCATTTATTGCATGTCAAAATAAATGGAAATGCTTGCCAATTTCCAACATGAAGAGCAGGTTATAAACTAAGGCTCTGCCTGTGTTAGCACAGCATTACTGCTTTGGCTAAACCAAAGCAGTTTTCTGTGGTGGAACATTTGTAAGAAAAGCACTGGAAGACACACCTTTTCTTGTCCCATCATCAGTATGCTACATGGTAAAGCCTGTATGAGACAGCTTAAATCTTTTATGCTTATTACAAGTTTTGAAAGAATCCCACTGGAGAGGTACTGTTCAGATTTATAAATACACCTAAACCAGGTGAAGTTGCTCATTTACAGTGATCATTTTACTTGTGCCAAAACTCGTTGCTGTTCAGCAGTGCTTCAGATCATCTAAGGGCTTGTGGAGAGAACTTAGTTGTGTTCTATAGTAACCCATAAGAGAGACAACAGCAGAACTCTGCAGTAGCCCCCAGAGATACAACGATGACAACAGAAAATACTGCAGAAGCTAGTTGGCTACCAGTTAGTTGTATGAAAGTCAATGGACTCCTGTATGTCACCTTTTAGATCTTTTGTCTCTTGGATCCTGATAAACTTCCCCAGCAGCTGCTCCTGTAGATCCAGTGTATGAATTTATTCCTTATGCAAAAGAAAGAAGTAAGTTTAAGGACAGCAGCAACAACACAGAAGTTTTATACTGTATTCTTTCAAAAAGGTGCAGTGCTTCTTTCAAGAAACAATCTCAAATGAGAATCATAAATAATCAGAGGTCACCTGACCTCTAGAATAATTAATCCCAGTACTATTGAATTCAAACCCTCTTCAAATGGCTTATTTTTTTAATTCCTAATTTCGAGTCAAAACCCATTTTGTTTAGATTGTCCAGCACATGCCAAATCATGGTCTTTATCTTATTATGCCTTATTGTAAAACAGATACTAGAAGCTGTTCAAGCAGATCCACAGAAAGAGCAACACTCTTCATCATCCTGTGACAAATTTCACAGGAAGTAAGTTAGCTGTAGCTCCTTTCTTTCTGAGGCTAAAGGTAAGCAAAGATTAGTATATACCATCTTTGCAATTCTGCAGAATCAAAATTTTAGTCCCTGTTAAGTCTGATACACAAACTGTATCACTCAGAAGATGGCCCCTTCCTCCCACCCCTGAATTTAAATTTCAAGTCCTGCAGCACTGCACCTTTAAATTGATCTAACACACAGGTTTTACACATTATATTAATTCCTTATAAAGGCCACAAGACAAAACCTTTTATTTCCAATCAGAAGTTTAATAATTTAATTTATATTTAAGACCATATTCTCTTAATAACTGTCACAAAAAGAGTAAAAAGAAATGTAGCACACTACTCAGATTTGTCTTCAGACAGTTCTGATCTCAATATTGTTCATGTTATGTCTTGTGAACCTTCTTTGGTACAAAAGGAGATGTTTGCTTCTTCCACTGGTACATCTAACTTCTCAGAAACACTCAGTAATTCTGAGTGAGGCTAGAACACATAAGCCAATTTAGCTAATGTGCTGTAGGCCAAATTTTTTCCACCAAAAATTTGCAGCAAACCAAATCACATTAGGTATGTCTGGCATATAGATTTTTTTCCTCTCAGTTGTGAGCCTTACATTCCTGTAAGTACTGCCTTCCCTACTTTGAAAAGCTTGTGGCTGGATCCACAAGGTTTCATTTGCATTTGGATAGTGGTTTTCAGTTGAGTGTTGACTTTTTCCTTGGTGAGCTGACAGACCCAATGGTCTTTAAAGACCCAGTGGAAGAAAGCACAAGAGCAAAATTTGCAGAAGCATGGTTTACTAGAGTTAACACTCAGAACAGGAAAGAGCTGTAAAGGACAGGAATGTAACAGTCAGCGAGATGGGAGATGGTCAAACTGCACAGTGAATTCTGCATTTTGTGCAAACGGCTTTGTACGTTACGCAGGCAGTCTTCAGAGAAGCTTGAGCAATCAAGTGAAGTTAACCTGTTCTCATGGCTATTTTAAAAATTATGAAATAAGAGTATTCAGAATTAGTTGTATGGCTTATGAATTAGGCTATTAAAGGCGAAGCATCATACTACAATATTCCTTAATTGTTACCAAAACCCTAACCAAATCTTTGTAAATTGTCCTTTCGATTGTTTTCCATGAAAAACAAATGTCCACAAACAACACCACTGAACATTTCACTTTCCTGAGATTCATTTTTCAATTAATATTAACAGAAAGCAGGATTAGAAATGCAATTATATACTAAATAGCATTCTGGGTTGTGGATGATGGGAGGCAGGGAGAGTGGTGGTGACAACTAGTGACTGACGGCTCTAGGGTTGCCAAATTCATTACATGTACAGCCTTCTAAGTGCCACATAGGGAAGGGAAGCAACGGCTTCCTCAAGCCTACATGCTGTGATGGAAGGCACATTTTACTTTTTATTAGAGTCAATTTCAAATAAGAATTCCTAAAAAAAGAAAGTTCTTTGAAATAAAAAAAAATTAAGTACAAACGAAGTACCCATGTTTCATGTCAGAAGCCTGCCATTTCAGAATATTCTTAATTCATTGTGATATCTGGTGTTCAAAAGCTGAAGTTCTTCTGGTACAAAATTGGCTGTGGGTTTATCAGTGATTTCACATGCATGCTAATAGGCATTATGGTAGTACACAGCATATAGCATCCAGAATTATACTCCAGTCTAATGAAAACACACGGAAAAGCTAAAACCTTCCCTCACCTTCAAGATTCAGAACCTATTACAGAGCCAGACAGGAGTGACAGTGGGTTTGCACAAGAGAGGCTATTACCACAGAGACTATTACATCCTGAGATCTCATTTTTTTTTATGCAACTTGGATGTTTGCTGACCACAAACAGTGGAACTACTGATCATCAACTGCACCAGTGGGACAGTAATTATAACTGAGCTAAACTGTCCCTTCAGTAATATTAAAAACTACACAATACAGTGCAGAGCTTCTCTTCAGCACTGGAAGCAGTTCAACGGCAGCAGAAGCTAATCTGCCCTGCAAAGGAAAGGATGCTAGGTTTCCTTGCTGGAAAATGATGACTTGAGCCTCAACTGAACAGGATGTGGACAAGCAGTTCAGTGGCCTTGTATATATCCTAAATCAGATTCACATATTATTGCAGCTGGATTAGAAGTGCTTCTAATAGATGGAACCTATTTGGAGGCTCATATCCTCCCTATGCCCAGGGCACACTGCTGAATAAAGCAAGTGAGCGATTTTCCTAATTGTTAGGTGGCCAAAAAAGTGATGAGGGGTGTAACACACTATAGGATTCCATCTGTGCCACTGAGACTTGAATCCAGCAAACAAGTTGACCATTGAGCTAGAAGCCAGCATAAACACCTTCCCTTGGGATCTCAGGTGACTTGCTACCTTTTTCATTTTAGAAGGATGAATTGATCACATAGAGTTGGTTGTCAGGCACTTGTTAACTGCCAGTGTAAGTAAAAAGAACAAACTAGGAGAATGTCATGGCCACCACCTTCAAAAGAACATAGAAGAAAACAAAGTACCAGCAGATGCTGCTGTTTAAAGACAAAGTAATATATCAATAAAGTGCAATCTTATCAGAGTGAGACATACTCAAGGAATCAAGCATACAAGATTTCTCCTATACAGCAGCAGTTTAAAAAAAATCCCCAGACTTTGGACTGAATTAGCTTTGAATTCAAGAGTATATATAGTTCAACTAGTACTCTGCAGGTAAAATATGGTGCGGAAGTTACTGGCAGCTAGAACTCTAACTGAAATTAAACTTCCTTATGGGTGGCTTGGAGTTATACAACAACAACATGAGGAGTCAAAGAAATACAGAGGTATAGAAGGGAAGGAGTAAAGCAAACAGTACTAAGATGAAATTTAGATTTCTGTCTCTCTGCAAGGAAACTGCACTGTACAAACCAGAAATTCAGGAATGGTGCCTAATACATGAAACTAACTGCAAGACCTGTATTTTTCTTGTGCTTGTGTATTTAAGATCTACATCTACAAATATAATTTTTAAAGCCATTTGCACACACTATTAAAAGAGAGAGAACCCTAGTACCAACAACAAAGCAGAAGATAAGATCTGTCCATGAACCCATTAGGAGAGATTTCCTGTGTTCAAGAAAGGTGCACTTCCAGATGCTCTGAGTAAACAGCAGTCAGTCATACAAAACAAATCACTTAGAGATACAGAGTGAAAGCCAAAACCAACAGTACTTCAAACTGATTGAGTAGCAGTTAAAACAATTTCTGATTCATACATGAAAGATGGAATTTTTGCTTTTGAAAAGTTTGGGTAAAGAGCAAGAAAATTTGAGAGACCAAAATAATTAAAAATTGAAGGATTCATATTAATATCAAGATTTAAGTTAGATCACCAGAGTGAAAATAGTGATTAAGGGAGGGGGAAATCACAAAATAAGTGATTAAATCTAGAGCCCTGGAGTTGAAAATACAAGGACAGTTTTGAAGAGATGACTTATTTCATTGTTTCTACCTTTAGAGCTTCTGGCATGGATGAAACTTGGTTTGTTTGATGGGGGCAGGGGCTGGCTTTTTTTGACAGTAGTACTGTTGGCATTGACAGAAGATGACTGGAATGAGTTGGAAAGAAAGATGCCATCTGAAACTGGGCGAGGCTGGCGGGAAGGTTGCTGTGGCTTAAGGGTGGCAGGAGGAAAGTCACCATATGATTTTCTTGTGCTGGAGTACTTATCCTGACCTGCTAGATTGGAATCCTCCTCCTCATCATCATCATCATTGTAAGCAACAAACTTGGCAGTATAAATCGTGTCAGGGGAGAGGACCTGTGTTTTGAGGTAAGAGGTGTTTCGCTGAGGTGGGGGAGGAGGAGCGTTAGATGAAGGGGTTGGGGATGGGAGTTCATATTCCCGTGGAAGCGGAGGTCTGTACAGACCAGGCTCGTCAGGTTCCAGCAATCTTCGCTCAGCTTCATCGTGCTGCCTGCGCCTTTCAGCCTCTAAGCGACTGTAATACTCCTCTTCCTGGCGCCTCTGAAAGCCCAGAGGAAACAGAAACACAGTGGTCAGACATTTCAATCCATGAGATTTAAGCTTTCCATCACTGAGATACAAACATCTTCCGTCAATCATTTTTGTCTCCTTTTCTGGCTATAAGCAGGGCATCTATATGGACTCGTACAGAGAATATTTACTACTAAGAGTGAATGATTTTCATGGGTGCACTGGTGTTTGGCCAGTGGTCAAACCATCACATTTGCAAAAAACCAGCAGCCATCCAGTAACACAGTGTAGCTGTTATTTACAGATTTACCATTGCCTGTGGTCACTAAAGCAACTGCCTGTGTAAACTAAGGGCATTCCAACATTTATTACTCGAACTGTAACTACAGTTAATAAGGTGCAGATTTACTAAAGCTGTAGAGAATCTGTGGGAGAGGAATATAACTAAAATTAACTACCACTTTAAAAAAGGAACTTTGTGATTTTGTTTCATGCTTATACAATGTAAATTAGTCAACAGAGCCTTGGAATAGATGACTCCTAACCAAGTTTCTAGTATAAACACCAGGAAAACTACTTTCACACAAAAAAATTATTACAAAGATTTTTTCCAAAAGAGGCATCAAACAAATACTGTTAAAAGGCATTTAAAACTGAAATGATGCTAATGATATCTATGTGAGGTTACTGACCATTTAAAGGTCATTAAATATCTTCTAAGTATTCTTCCTCTTTAAAAGACTGTTCTGTTTTTAAACTAAATAACATTTAATTCTGTTCAGCTCTTGTCTCAGACACATTGTAAATTAATACAAGGGTTTATTCAGTAGTTCGATAACAAATGAGGTGTATTTGGGAACTGTATGTACATTACAAAACCCTTTGGGTATAAGTATAGAATAATTTCTGCTGGGAATATATGGCATCTGAAATAACCATAATTTCTGGGTTTAATCCACATGTTTTAAAAAATCCACCTTAATGCTTATGTGTCCAATACTGAGTCAGTTATCCTGAAAAAATAATAAATAGATCTTATCTTGTTCATCTACGGCAAAGACATGAAACTCATCTCCTTGTACTACTCTCTAAAACCATTTTACTGATGGCACTGAGTTCTGAGTTGGTAGAAGGATCTTAGTCAACATCTGTCAGTGAAAACTCTTTCAAGTGTGATCCAAATGTCATTTGGCTGCATCATTATCAGAAGTTAAGAAAGCTGTAGTTGTTTTCTCTTGGTTGCATTTTTTTAAGGTCCCTACAGTCTACTTTTAAAAACTTTCCACACTCCAGATACACCTTCCTCACTTCTCTCTTATTACCACCTCTTCCACTCATCCAACCATACTGTTTATGGGAAACAATTTAACAAAGCCTGAAAAAAAAATGAACAAAGTTAATGTATCTAAAGTCTGGGGGCTTTTTAAATGTATTTGCTCAATCTTCCAAGATGAACAACTTTAAAAGCTAGCCTTCTTTCTGAAGTCAGTGTTACTAACAGGCAAACTGAACAGCAGTAACTGCTTTCTCTAGGAACAAAAAGGTCTTAAGAAACATGCTGAGTCAAATAAGTTGCTTTGTCTTCTAGTTTGATCAGTTAAGCTTCTCATATTTATGTATAATGTTTCAGCAGAACCTACAACTCTGAATTTTTATAATTTGACTGCACACTTATCTGCTAAAATTATTTACTTGCTTTCTAGAAACCACTTCCCTCCCACAGTCCAAACATAAAAAACAATATGGAATATTCATCACTACTCCATCGTATTTCATACTTCTCTCTGTATCTATATCAAAAAATACTACAGAAATATGTAATGCCATCTACTGGGACATAGGAAAACCCAATAGCACTAACTGAGCCATGATAATAAAAAAAGTATGCAATTTATGATGGGAGCTGAAGGGAAACAGGAAGTACCTGATTTCTTCCATAATTTTCAGAAAGGCTCTGAAGGTAAGAGCCTTGCCACTGCTAAGAACTGTCAGGCACTAAGCCTGCAGTACTACTTCTGCAATACCAGTCAACTCCAGCCAGCAGGAACAGGCTGTCTGCTTAATTCCTTTTTGGTTTTGATAGACAAACTGAAGCCTTGGAACATGACCCTTATCAACAGGGCTACTGTGTTTAAACCCTGCTGACCCAACACTAAGCTGGTACTCAGCAGGCTGAAGAGGAAAGGCCTGCAAGAACCCCTGTGGC
The DNA here is from genome assembly GCF_000277835.1 of Geospiza fortis. Taxonomy (NCBI): domain Eukaryota; kingdom Metazoa; phylum Chordata; class Aves; order Passeriformes; family Thraupidae; genus Geospiza; species Geospiza fortis. Next base: position 21,886,155 of record NW_005054299.1, on the reverse strand, counting down.
ACTCAGAAGACCACAACCTTTTCTTCAGCCTCTCTCCTGGTCCGCTCCTCCTCTTGCTGTCTGCGCTCTTCTTCCTGCCTGGCTCTGTCTTCTGCTTCTCGTTTACGCATTTCTTCCAATTGTTGCTGCCGTCTGCGTTCTTCATCCTGTAACTAACAGAGACACAATTTTAATTGGTCACTCACATGGGCAAGATGGGTCAAAAAGGTAACTAAAAATGTAACAAAATACTGGCATCTAAAAATAACTCATTCAGCAGAAAATGCTATGCTACAGATCCATCAATACAACTTCCAGTCATTACGAGTATGCTTAAAAGCAAAATAGAGGCGCACAGAACTACATACATAAAAGCACAAATTACACAGGGAGACATTTTTAGCAGTCATGTAGGAACCCCCAGTAGAAGACTGATGTGACTCATGCTCCAAAGAGCTTCAACAACCATAGTCTCATAGGTATAGTAAAATGAAATGAAATACTTAGAACCAAAAGTCCACAGCTCCAGCAGTCAATTGTTTTTTTCATTCTGGATTAGAACTTAAGCACCGGAAAATCATGACTCATTAGTCAAAGGGTCAATCCATTTAAAGTAACAGGGTCATTCAGCAAGTCTGCAAATAGTCTCAGGAAATAAAATCTCCCACTGTATCTGCTGCATATGGGTTTTGGAAAAAGCAGAGAGTGAAGGAAAGAAAACCTTTGACTACTGGGATGAAACAGCTCACAAGAACAACTCATGTCCAACAGACAAAACTGGTTTATGTAAGTGTATGATGCTGCACAGATAGGAAAACTGAGCACTATCCAAACTTTGCATGATTCTTTAAAGCTAACAGTCTATAAGCCCTTGATGGACAGGAATAGTTACTGGTACAGCAATACAAGTAGAAATTAACTGGACTACATGCTGTGTTATTTCTTACTGTTGCATACGTTTTAAAGTAATTTTTTTTTTCCTCCACACAATTTTTTTTAAAAATCCTTATTAGTATAAATCAACAAATTATTTGATCTTGCTATAAACTTCATGTAACAGGGATACTTTTCTACTCCTGGATTTTATTTTACAATCCAAATTCACATACAGAAAAAGACCCTTAAGACACAAAGCAGTACAAGAGAGAAAGAGAAATTAAATCTTAATAGACTTTGTGAGGACAACCTTCATGCAAGTATCTTCCCCCCCAATTAATTAATAAAAAAGTATAAACAGTTTGGATGATTTTCTTACAATTATTCTGCCTCATTTTTGAGCATGATTGCTAAAGAACAAAATTAATTTGATGAATGTATTTTAGAGGATGCTACTTCCAAGTAAATTCCCCTTATTTAGGGCTAAAACTTTGTCATTCCAAACTGAAAACAACAAAGATAAAGATCAAGCTCAGTTTGTGCTGCAGAGCAGGGAACAGAGTAGTTAACCAACTCCCGGCTTGGATTAAGAGTTCTTGTCTTAGTTATTAGAAAGACATTATTGTAGCAAAGGAGATAATATTGCTGTCAAAAGGAAAGACAGCTAGTAATTCATAAGAGTTTATACAAGAGAAGTCATTTCCTCTTAATAATAAAAAAAAAAAGGCAAGTAAAAACTGCACTGTGAGAAAATACAGGAAAATTGTCAAAAGGAAAGACAGCTAGTAATTCATAAGAGTTCATACAAGAGAAGTAATTTCCTCTTAATAAAAAAAAAAAGGCAAGCAAAAACTGCGCACTGTGAGAAAATACAGGAAAATTCCTGTCCCAACTATATTAGAAAAACACCCTGAACATGACAGTTACTGCTCCCAGGTTATGGTATGGATGCCTTACTGCTTAGCAGCAAATATTCCTATTCAAAAGCACTTAAATGGTAAAGAATTTCCAACTAAATTATAGAGAAAATTAGGACTGGTTTGTTTAATTGTCTTCTGACCATAACTAAAGAAAGAAGGCAAAAATTACCAAGCTGCCCACCTGGTAATTGTTGCTAACCTCGGATCGTAAGAATTGTGAAGACAACTGTATTCAGGTCAGAGGCTATTCTAGACATAATACCGATAGGAAAATGGCTAAAAATTGTATGGAAGGCAGAAATGAGAATACATAAACTATTAAGAGATGACATTTCATTTCCTGATGATCACTAACTAGTTGCTATTTTGGAGCATTCCCAGACCAAGGCAGGGAGTGGTAGGATGATGAGATATGCCAGAGCACTTGCAGGCATGTGTCTGTAATTCTGTGTGTTCAACAGTACCCACTACTAACTTCACCCCAAATTTTCAAGATGCAAAGGAAAATCAGCTTTGCATCTCACTTCTAGTGAGAGGGCTGTAAGATTCCCAAGTTGAGTATTTTGATTGGATACTTCTCTATCCCAATCAGTTTCTCTCTTGTTTAAAAGTCATGTTTTCACCTGATTTACTGTACTTCCACTATCTCCTCCAAAGCCACGTGCTTATATTTTAACAGGGAAGAACAACTAATTTGTACAGCCAGAGTGATGGAGAAGAGCATTCTCTCAGCTGTAACCGAGCAAAGCAGCTGAGCACAAAGCACCCATTCCTTTCCCCTGCTTTGACCCAGCTCTACTGCAAAGTGCCAACCATTTGCTCAGCCACACAACTTTGTCTCCCTATTGCCAACATACACTCGCAGCACTACTCCTACACCTCGGAGGGCAGAGAAGTCCACCCTTCCTCCGAGCTACTGCTCCTGGTAAACGGGTCAGTGGGCTGATCCTATCAGGAATGTTAATATATCCACAGGCCTGGCAGGCCATTCTCAAATCCAGGAAGTCTCAAATTTCAAAAAACATTCATTTCTCCAAGCACTGCTTATAACACTCTAAAAGATGCTCCAGAAGAACTTTAAATTTATATCTATTTATTTAACAACAGCTAAAAAGCTGTGTCAGATCTCATAGGTTCTGGGGAATTTAAAAAACAAACACTAACAAAGCTGACAATTCTTGTATTAACTGTTCATCACCTTCCTTCAGCCTTGTAATTAGAAGAACAGCTATCAACCATGCTCACCCTAGACATACAAAATAAGCATCAAACAAGACAAAGTTTTGCTGTTGTTGGTTTTGGGGTTTTTTAAGAAACAAAGTAGCAATTACTTGGGTATATGAAGTGGCATTGTTTAGATGCATTTATGTCTAGAAAGTCAGGTGAATGGGACAAAAATAATGAAATTATGAAAAAGAGGTATTTTCTGGGTGTAGTGTTCAACTATTTTAGTATTAGCTTGCTGCCTTTTTTAAAAGCTAATTTTATGAACATCATAAATCATTGACTGATTCAGGCCATGCATCCATCTAGCCCAGTATTTTTCTGTCTCTGACCAAGGCAAAAAGAGCTGCACACGAGCCTGGCCTTTTCTTCTAGCATTCCCCTGGCATTTAGCACACTATTAGAGATGTCAGCTGGTATAGCCTTGTCTAATCCTCTGAGCAGCTGTTTGCAGGCGTGATGTCCATGTATTTGTCTAATCCATTTTTCACCGTGGTGATACCGTCTGCCTTCACCAACCTCCTGTTGCTGAAAGATCCAGATGTTTGCTGTCTGCTTGGAAAAGCTTTCTATCTATTGAGCTGCAACTCCAGGAATCAAGGTTTGAGCAAAAAAAATATAGGTAGTAATTAGAAAATATTGATAAGATATTAAGTCTGAAAAATCCATGACTCCTGGCTTGTCCTCAAATTCAAGAAGGTGAAATGCTTCACCTCTTCCACTGCTGTAAACTGTTTAACACCCACGTAGCACACAGATACAAAACTGAGCACCTTAGATTTTATAAGAAGTATGCATTTTAAAAGGTGATTTTTTTTCATAAGGCAGTGCTGAATATTCAAATCCATATTTTGAACTGACACATTGACAGTTTTTCCAAGCAGCACAAATTAAATTTTACTAACATCCCCTTTCTTTTAGAAGTGATACACTAATTACATAGAAATTGACTTTGAAGGGGATGTATTTTTGCTCTGGAAGACTACAAAACGTCTTTTCCATGCCCAATGAGTGCAATAAAATACAAAATTAGCTGGAGTCATAGCAATTACTGCTCCAGTTTGAAAGCCTGTCATGTTTTAGATGCAGGAGAATAGTATTAAACAATTGAAACTGAAATTATATTGTAATTTAACGATTGCATGTTTATGCAACCAACTTGGTAATATCAGTTTGGAAGTGATTTCTGAGTTTACAATCCATTTTTATGTTAATCTGCCAAAACCAAACACCTCTAACACTTGCAAACAACAGGGTGTCAGCATGTGCTGAAGAAGTATGCTGTATTATTAGGCTCTCAGTACAATTTCCCTTCAAACTGTAAAGGAAGTGTTCTTAGAGCTCTTCTAAAACCTGCATTGGTGCGAAAGGGAAAGCAAGCAATCTTACCTCACAGCCTGTTCATTCAAAGTTATTAGTAAGATTTTGTAAACAAAATTGCACAAGTCAGCAGATACAGTTTTGTTAGATCACTGCTGCAACAAACAAATCAAGTCTGCAAGCAGAACACAACATCTAAGAGGAAGGAAACACAGGGAAAGGAATCACCATATCTGAAAACATTCAAATGCATGCTTGCAGTTAACTCACTGCTTACAGTATCATAATGATCTCTGAACACCCAAAGATGCCAGATCATCATCCAAAGTACATAGGGCTGTTATTAATAATAACAAGGAACTGAAATGGGAAAGAGATATTGAAGATAAAGAAACAAACATACCAAATCTAGAACAGAGATTGCTGGCACAGCAGTCTGCTGCAGGTAGTAAGAAAGGGGAAAAAAAAGAAAGATGCAGAGTGTAAATAAAGATAGGTTAGACATGTGTTATTTCAAAAGCATTTTCTTTTATTTGTTTAGTTGGCTGCTTTAGAATGAGGAACTGAATGGACATAAATGTGAAATACAGAAATGAAAACAAATAATCCAAAATATCCAAATAATCACCTCAGTAGTTCCGCAAAGATGCTACTTAACTGCATCTCTAAAAGTGAAATGTAATCAAAATGAAAACATGAATTCAGTTCAATACAACTGTTATGTTTTAGTTTCAAAATGTTCCAAAAAGCTGGAAGAACTTCATGCACAAATAGTGCTTTAAAGCCAGCACTTGCAGAGAAGACTAATATTGTTATGCAATACAACTGGCTTTTTTTTAACACGTGGCTTTCTTAGCCTTGCCACAGTAAAATTTTTAAGACACTGTTTGTTAAAATGGCAGTTACACATTAATTTTTTTATGCCCACAGGTGCCACAAATTGCCTGTTACCAATGCTGGACTTTAGGGAAACCTGTTTGCCGAATACATATTTAGCTTTTTCTTTCTTCAGTTTCCAAGTTTGAGGTATCTATTGTTTTACACAGTAATAAAGTTAGGCATAAGGGAAAAAAAAGGAAAGCAATGCAGACTGCAGCGAATATGAGAAGAGTAAGCTTAGGAAATGAAGCTGCCAAAACAATCGTGAACTCAAATCCCGCTCAAGCCACCAGCTATTTCTGAATGTCAAAACAAGCATGTCCAAATATTTCTCAGGAATTAAACACTGCTTATCACAGAATTAAGTCAACTTTTCAAGACAAACACACAGAAGACACTGAACATATTACAAAGCTAGCTTTTAAGCCTGGAAAAGCATAGCTATTGGTATGTAATTTTGGAATCCACGCCGTTATTCAGGAAAGAACAGATTTTCCTATAGACACTTTTTCTCAATTTAGCAGAGTCTTGGGAGACAACAGCCACCAGCAAGAATGGTTCAAAATTTCACCATATTGTTCATTTGTATTATCTTATTACATATATAATGAGCTTTCACAGAACTGAAGCTAAGGTAAGGAAACCTCAGATGCTGATTAAACCGGACACCATGAAAAATCCAGGCCTTGGATTAGGAGGAGCTGGAGAGGGTGTATTTGCTATTACACCACCCAAAACCCACACAGCTCAAGCAATGCTCCCTCCACTGCTGAGGTCAGCACTGAGAGATGGTAAAGGTAGAGGTAGCAGCTGTATCAGACCAGCAAGTCAGAATGTCTGTCCAGCTCACTACTCCCTGGAAACAATATGCATTCAGTGTTTGTGTTCATGACCCAAGACTATAAATAAAAACTTTTAGAGGTAAATACACTGGGGAGGGGAGGGAGAAATCACACTATTTTTTTCCTGATTCTCCTACAAACTTTCGTAATTTCAATGTTTTTGCTTACCTTTCTGCAAGCAAATTTTTGCCATATTTTACATTCTAACCATACTCTTGGTAAATGGCAAAAAACCTTTATCCAAAGGAAACTTTTCTCTCCCCAAAACCAGAAAAATAAATTCAATTGCTAAATTGAATTCTATAAAAGGTAGCTTCGATACTTTCACAATACATTACTTAACTGATGAAACCACTCTAAGTTATTAATTTTAAAATTCAAGCTATTTAAGAAAGTGTCATCCTCCTTTACTCTCTAAGAACATCAAAAACACTCAAAGCATAAAACCCCACCAAGCTAGAAATTTACAGTATTTTTTTCTAGAAAGGATTTTACCCTTGCTCTTCTTTCTGCCTCCAGTCGCTGCATGATGAGCATAGTATCCACCTCATCATCCTCCTCTTCATCGTCATCTTCATCCTTTTGCTTTGATTCTTGCAGTCGCTTTTGGAACTGCCACTCAAGCATGAGTTTGCGGAGGCGGTCGTTTTCTTCCGCTGTACGATCAGGTTTGTTCTGAAGGTCCTGAATCTCTTTACTCAGCATGTCCACGATGTGCATCTGTTGCTGCTTCTCCAGCTTCTCCTTTGCATCCCGTTTCCATGGATCTGGAGAGAGGCTATCACCAGAGGACAGTTCTTCCTTGCTGATGGTAATGTACTGCAGGTCTCTCCGCTCAATAGTCCGCGGCTGCTGTTGGGGCTGCAGCTCTCGAATAACTGTTTCTTGAGGCCTCTGCAAAGTTGAGGGCTTTTCTGATTTCACTTGTTGAAGGGAGACAGGAGGAACCACAGGCTGAGCAGGAATTAGTGGCTGAGAACGCATTTGGCCCAGTTTTCTTTCCTGCTCACGACGTTTCCTTTCTCGTTCTTCTTCCAAACGTGCCTTTTCCTTTTCATACCACCTCTGATGCTCTTCTCTTTTTTTACGCTCAGCAGCAGCTACCTGGGAGGATGCTTGTGCTCCTATCTGATTTGGAGGAGGAGGTGGAGGCAGAGGCAAATCCATTTGTAGTTCATCAAATTCAGCAGCATAATGCACTGGAGGAGGTGGTGGTGGAGGGGGAAGATCTGTTCTGATGGGCTGGGAAATGGCCACTGGAGTCGGCTGGCTAGTGGCTGGAGTTTTCCAACGGCCAGGTCCACTTTTAGTTAGACAAGAACCAGGTGACACTGGTTTGGAGGAATGGTTCAGGTGTTCCTGGCTAGATGTGCTAGAATCCACAGATGAATTCATCCACTGATCGCTGTCTGACTTCCGATCAATGTACTCCACATCCTTGCGTATAACAACTTCCAAACGATTCCTCTCTGGCTGGAAAACTTTGTCTCTGAGCTCTTCTTGGGAACGAGCTACACGCTGAAAAATATTAAACAAGGCATGCATATCACAGTCCATCCACATTAAAACATATTTGAAAATGGCTTACAAAACACATTCTTATTACTGAAGGTAATTACTTTTGATGACGTTCAGCATTTCCATACCCAGTAGGTTTCCCAAAACCAACAATAAAATATTTTTCTCAGTCTTCTTAACTCATTCAAGTGATGGAAGACTTAGCAAGCTCCTGGGAACTGCCTGGTAACTGGACTGGGAGGAATGATAAATGCAAAATGGAGTTTAAGCTGAAAACCTCCCCAGCTCACACAGTTTCTCAGGACTATCCCTGACACCCCCTCCCCCACATGTGAGTATGAGAGTCCTGGTAGCTCTGAGCGTGGCTCAGTCACACCAGCTCTGCCATTCAGACTTCAACTGGCTTCACCGAACATCTTTCCTATTGGGAAAGCAAACACAAAGGCTGCAGACAGAGAGAGACAGAAGAGTGCCTCTGCCTACCCTCCTCCATTAGCAGGAGAGACGCCCTGCAGGAAGCTCCCATTACTGACACAATTCAGGGTACAGAATCCAGGCAGGCAGTCTAATTCTACCTGCTCCTGGAACATGAGTATAATGGTCTGAGATTTTTGTCACTTTAGTGCAACACCGAGTCTTCTTCTGTAGAAGCTCTGGGTCCCATTGCACAGAACAACCACCTGAAAAGGAACACTGGACCATAAACCAGGATTATTAAATCTGTTAATGATTTTCTTGAAGCAAATATTCATACTTTAAATGTTAGGAACTGCTAAGCACTGAACACATAATGCACCAATTATCAACAATTGAGAGAAGACTAACAAAGCAAACTCCTTTTATCTTCCTCCATCAATGACCGTAACCATGACCTCTAAAGAATGCCTTCTTTGAGAAGAACAAGTGTATTTTGTACGCTCTATTAGTCCAACAGAGCTGAACGCAAGTTATTTGTGGTAGATTTGCTGTAAAGATGCACCTAGCCAGCCAAAGTTTGCTAATGCCTTCAGAATAGAAAACAGGCATTTAGCAGCTTTTTTTACAAGCCCAGTTTTCTCTGCAAAGATTAAAGTGTATTTTTTATTTTTGTAAAAGTTTTTCTTCTGTTTTCTTCTAATTTTCAACTTAAAGGAACTATCGTCTGGCAGGGAAAATCTATTAACACTTTCAGTGCTAGTAAGGAGTTAAACCTTCTATTTTGCTTTAGCAAAATCCTCTTCTGCTCTGCCTTCAGCCTTAAGGCTATAGCTCAAATTCAGTGTCTGTCAACAACTTTAATAGATGGGCTTCATCTTTACCAGTTTTAACCACCTCATCTAAGCTACTCACTTAAGCTTGTTTTAAGCAGGGAAGAGATGCATGTCCAGGCAACAATTATCATAGAATTCAGTTAAGACAAATGGGTAGGAACCATTCTCTGGAGACACCCACCTCCCCTTCTCCCATCACTGACAGAGAGCATGTAGGTGTTAACTAGGTAGCTAAGATTAGGTGAGATGAAATCATGAAATGTGGAAGAGTTAAGCACGGAAATTCAGTAAAATATTTCTGTATCTATTTGCTAAAGTTGTTCAACTTGCAGCATTTCTCTTTCAAAATTACTGCCCTACTTTGAGCAAAACATCTATTTTTTTAACAGCCCAAACAATGAGAATTTAATCTCTATAATACTAAAAAACCACTAAAATAAAAGTGACTTTTTACTGAATACACTTGCCCATGCATGTGTGAGCAACCTATAAAACAATTCTTTCTTCGCTTGCTTAGATAGAATCTTGAGAGCACTTACACAACACTTTTCCAAAAGTAAAAGATAAGCCTTGTGTAAGGATCTTCTTATCATTAATTAAGAAATAGTAAGGGAAAAAAAAAGCTCTCTACATTTCTAAGTCTGGTAGATTAGAGAAAGAAGATGATCCAGTAACTAGATTTAGGAGATCTAGGTTTAATTTCCTGTATGGATTTGAGTGAAGTTCTCACTAACAGGAGAAGAACAGCCCTGTGTTTGAATTTCTAAAAGTACAATGGGTGTAAATTCATTCCATGTCAAGATGCATCTACACTTTGATAATAGATACAATTTGAAATTACATATTCCTTTTTTTAACTACGAGCAGGGAATGTGTTGCAGTGAACGCCTTGGATATGTCTCAAGAACTGTTTTATTTCAATTTTAATACTTTATCACTTAAATAACACACCCTTCAGGCAAACATTTTTCCACATAAACCTTCTTGGAAGAATGGAGATTTAGTTTGCTGTTCAGAAAGCCACAGAACATTTTACATGATGAACCATACTACCACTTACACCCCATTATCTCCAACAGCGGGATTAAAATATCCCAGATAACACGTCTGCAGAACATGGTAACAAATTCTGTGAAAGGAAGGGGGGGGAGGGGAAAGGCAAAATGCGAAGGAAAAAAACCCAAACCATAGGGTTCCTGAACTCAAGCCCATCTTGGCAAAAGTATAGTTGTTCCCATCTTATGGTATAGCTGTAGAGAACTGACTATTCTGAAAAAAGTCTCTAGCAGCCCAGGAATGGAAAGCAAGCAGTTTCCTTCTGATTTGTTTCCTCATACTGAAAAAAAATTACTTCTCACCTGCATGGTAGTATTGATAGAATGATTACTTTCTGCTTGAAGCTGTGGTTTTTCTTCATAACTTGGCCACTGACTCTGAGCTGGACCCATTCGATCCTGCGACTTTGAAGCTGGGAATGTGAAATATTCTCTAGTATAGGTCTGTGTTGGGATGGGATAAGCTTCAGGTCGTGGTGGCAGAATCTGTTCCTGAAAAAGGGAAAAAAATACAAGGTAGGATTCTCTAATCACATAGATCTGTATTGAAGATTGTTCTAAACATGCTTTTCCCAAATATTTTCTTTTGGCTCCTAAGAACATTAATCATCTGGGACAGGAGATGAAGAGGTTGCCTATCAAATATAACTGTGGTTATGACTCATGTTTTTATGGTCTCAAAGTGAGTATGCAACATTGTACAAACCTAAGAAATCACGAGGACAACTTCATGAACAAAATTTAATGAAATCATTGAAAACTTTCCAAACCTTTCATTAGCTGTAATAAGCAAAACCCCACCCAGTCACAAGCAACAGCACTGTGGCCAAATAGTTCAGTAAGACACTGATTTGACTCAAGCCCACTGACACTACTAATACATAAAGAAAGTTTAATAGCCAGCATTTTGCTTGCCATTTCTGACCTCTGTACAAAGATTTCCAGTAGAGACTGAGGTTATTTTGGTGGTAGTTCCAGATGCATAAGCATTCTTTCCCCCAGGGCTTGGAGGCTGATCTGTTGGAAAGTTAAAGGAAGCATTTACATGACTGTTAATAATAATTTACAGGCCTTAATAAAGACTTAATAAAGTAACAGTATTCACAAAATAACTACTATTTTGTCTTTAAGTAGTTCTAGCAAGAAGCTTGCTCCAAATGTTACCACTACACTGGTATTTTAAACTTAATCCATTTTTAAAAACAGTCACCCCGTTTTGAATACAACAGTCTCTAAAACTACTGCAGGAGGAATCTATCCCCAAAAGAAGGATAACTTTTCTTACTTGCTACATTGGGACTGGAACGATGATCCGCCCTGTTCTTCATCAATCTGTCATCCCCTGGCAGCTTCTTTGGCTCACTGTACTCCGTCCAGGGCAGCTGGGGACTCTCAGGTGATCCATTTTGCGTGGAATTGTTATACAGCTCAAAACCTTCACTCTTTGGTCGAGGTTTACCTGAGCCACGGCGGTCAGAAACTGTAACAGTTGGATATGTAGTTTCTCCTTTTCACTTAACTACTGCCTAGTGTATTTTTTTTTTCAAACCAGAGCTACCTTATATTTAAAAATTAAGTTCCCAGTAAAGCAAATGGTAGATTTAAAAATCTTTATTTCTTCAAATATGTAATCCCAATCTTCTATCAAATGTACAGAATTCCCTCCATCTCAATTCCTCAAAAGAACTTCTGACAAGGTACCACAACAATTAGAAAAACTAAATATGTTATACTGAGAGGTCTCTGGATGACTGGGACATATGGCATCTGGGATGGTGGTATCAACTGTGATAATAAGGATTTGTTCTTTTAACCCATTCTTTCCTATACTGGTACTGTATGTAGAAAATGTCTTCATTAACAAAATTATTTTCTTTACAATACTATTTTATATTGGACTTTAAAATGTCTTTTGTTAGGACCCTGAAGTAAGATGATAAAATAAAACATTGGAGAAGCATCCAAAAACTTTATGATCAGACACTGAAACTTAAGAAGATACATTTCAACATTTCTAGTTTAAAAAAAAATTAAAATTCAATGGCAAAATACATTTCAGGGCTTCTGTTTACATTTATTTCTCTCCTACTAGTTACACTACACTCTGTAGTTACAAGGAAGACATATTTTGAAAGTAGAGAAGTTCTATAAAAGGGACAAACAATGCCATTGAGTTTAAGGCCCTTTATATTAATTATATTCCATTTGTTAAAACAAAAATGAATTCAAATCAGAATTGTGTTTAAATGCACAATTAACTTTTGAAAGGTACATGTGCAAAGGATTTATTCATTACTAGATTAGGAAAATTTCAAGCAGTATTTAAAACCAGATGAATTTCTGATAAGAAAGGAAATTTCTTTTTTTCTGTGCAATTACATTTCTTTTCTGATTTAATATTACAGTAATGCTTGGTAAGATACTGTAAATTATTACATTTTCTGCATTCTTATGAATGCAGAAGACAGACTTACAAAGCTGTTATTAACATCAATATTAGTGTCTTTACCTCTTTGCATCATTGGGGATGGCTGATTAAGCAGGGTTGCCAGGCCATGGTAAATTGCTCCTTGTTTTGCTACTTCTAGTGTTACTACAGAACCTGTCCTAGTCATAAGTTCTGCTGCCCTGCAAAAAAAGGCAGAGCAAATAAAATTAAATTAGGCACTGTATTACTTAGTTACCCTTATTATCAGTAATCTGTTGCTTGACAAAGCACTCTTTTTCAGATTAATACTTAAAATCACTTTGAAAAAAATTACAAGACAATAACAAGAAGATAGGCTTATGCACGCAGACAATACCTACTGGCAAGTACTATTTAATCCCAGTTTCTGCTTCAAAGGTCAGAAGCCAAAGTATTTAAAATCAGACCTAAATAAAGATTGTTCAAAACCAAAATCCAAATGTACAACACAATTTCTTCTATATAGATAACCCATACTGTATGAAAAGAAGAGAAAAATAGTACACAAACAGCTGAGTTTGTTGCTAAGGTTACCCACAGGAAGTTATCAAACACCAAGACAAAGCCTAAAGTGTAAAATCATGAGCTTCTGTCCATTCTGGCACATTATTAAGCTAACATTTTTTTGTATTAAAAAAACCAAAGAAAGCATTCCATACCTCTCCTGGGACAGGCCCACCAAACTTCGACCATCCACACTAAGCAACTGATCCCCTGCAGCCAGACGACCATCCTAAATACGCATTCAAGAGAGGAAAATTCATACACCAATGCTAACATGATCGCCACTAAAACAATCAATCATTCACACAAACTAGTAAACAAAGGATTTTCAAGCATTTCTGAAGGCTCTTACTACTTTTGAAATTGATGAATTAAGAATATTACTAACCACATCTGCAGCACCTCCTTTCACAACAGACTTGACATATATTCCAAGTTTGTCTTGACCAGCACCCTACAGAGAAAGAGGCATTAATTTAGTTAATTTATATTTGATCTCTTAAGCACTCCACAAACTTTAGAAAATTTTACAAGGTTAAGTAAACCTCTACTTTCTCATTACTTTTATATATTTTCAAACTGGAGAAAAACCAATTATGCAGAGAAGAGTTACATTCAATTAAGGTCGTGTGAAAAAATTAATAGTAGGCCTATTAAAACTGCAAGCTTTGTTAGAAGCAAAGAATATTTGGTCTTAATGCAAGTTTGAATAAAAAAAATACATTAACTAAAACTTATACTTTAGAAGTTTCTTCTAGTCTCCTTCTAATAAGAAATACTTATTTGCACTTTTACACACACATTAATTATACCTGTTTGTATTATGTTTTTAAAGAGAGCACTGTACCCCAGTGAAACAACGTAAATTGCAGATTACATGAAAAAGGAATAGAAATGTTTTTTCACATTCATTAGGACTGTAAAGGAGCCAGTGTAAAGGAACAGAGAGTGCCTTCAGCTTTACATAAACAAGTAAAGCAGACATAAGTATTTTAGAATTGACAGAGCCAATATTTAAGTCTAGTGCAAAACCATGCAATTTTGTTCATAAAACATCTTTCTCAAAAGTGTTGTGCTACATTTTGAAAGGACTGTTAACAATGAACTTATTGCAAGACAGATACCAAGATACAAGAATGGAAGCATCTATTCAAGCCATGCTGTTGTGTCATCCACATGCTCCAATGTACAAGACACCACACAAATCAGTCCAAATGTTAGTATCACAAACCTTTCCATCGTCTCTTGTAATGTAAGACTATTACTTGTCATTCATCTACTTCAGCAAATAGTGCCACTTTACTCTGCAAGTCACTTAGGAGAGTGCTAAGTACGTTTTCAACAGAGCACAGACTTAACTGTAGCATCATTTTTCTAATATAACCCCCAAGTTGCTTTGATATTGAAAATACAGCTTCCTCCTTTTTTTCCCCTCCTCCTTTTTAACTCTTTTGTTTTGGCAGCAAAAGCATGCATTGCTCCTATTGTTATAATAGAGTAAAATAAGAACAAAGGTGAAGATTATTCCAAAGCTAGTGTTACACAGACAAGGTTTTCTACACAAGTGAAAGACCTATTTTCATTAAGCCTTAGGTTAATCCCAAATGTTTACACAAAAGACGCAGAAAAATATTTCCTTCAAGTCTTATGATTCCAGATTTACATTCTACGTGTCCAAATTTTTCATAATAATTGCTTAAGTCATACTTATGGATAAAAAGGAAAATGCAAAAAATAACTGAAATACAGATACTTTCTTTGTCTAGAAAAAATACAAAGAAATTAAGAGAGTTCAGTTCCTTTTTGGTTTGTTTTATTTTTTTAAAGCTCTAAAGAAACACTGCGGTAACTACGGAATAATTTTAACCTTATACCAGAAAAATTGGCTGAAGTTACGAGAAATGCAAGTCAGAAGACAGCTAGATAAATGTAATGGCAAACGAAACCATGCTTCACAAATCTCTGTTTTTCCCCCAAGGAACCAAGATGTATATGAGGAAGGATGATCTAGCTGAACACCTAGACTTCCAAGATGGACATCACAAGATCTTTTAGCAGGAGTTTTTCAAGACTTCAAGGTGACACACAATAAGAAAGAAATTGTCCTTGTGTATCAATAACAGGTTCAATAATGGATCAAAAGTTGTTAACTTTCACAAGGAACAGAAATTTGCAGAGGAGCCCTAAATGTATGTGCAGTTTACCATGCTCCTATGTGTTTCAAAAAAAGGGCAAATAATAATAATTAAATGACAGTGTTTGTATGTCCCTTCCTCCAGTCACTAAGCATACCTGAAGGCAAGAACCTTGAATTCCAAAGGGCAAAATAAACAACAGCAACTCACCCACCCACCCCTGAGTTGTAACCTTGTGCATCATATCTGTCATTGCAGGAACCAAACACCAGCTTTTCTTGGTAGCCATACTGACTAAGGATAATCAGATTCCTCTGAAGCCACCTGGAATTGGTAGCGTTTTTATTCAGACCTAACTTCAAAGGATGCTAGCAGGAATCTCTTCCCTGAGGTCCAGAAATTCAGACAAAGATCTGTCTCATACCTTGATTAGGTAAAAACAAGCAAACCTTTGGAAGAGCACTGCCACTTAAACACATTAATCACACAACTTTGGTACTCATTTATTGCATCAGACACTACATTCATCCATATACATCACCTTTCTCATGCTCCATTATGACTCTTAGGCACATTAAACAGAGTTGAAACCTTCTGTATAAGCCCATGATACGTGGCTTATATTGGTTTGATAATGATGAAATAAACATTTTCAATTGCACAAATACTCATAAGAATGGTTTCTAAACTGACTTTAACTTCTAAAGTTTAGTCACTGTTTTCAGAGCCATCTCATATCAGCTCAGAAATCCGGAAGCCAGCAGAATAGAAAAGAACAAAGCAAAAACCATCATGGTCACAAAAAATCTAAAAGGGTCACATTTAGAAAACTGCTTATAATTCTGATTATTCCCTTACAAAATGACACTAACAGAATCATCAGAAATATGGAATACCTTTCTTGAGAGAACCAACTAAGCAGACACATTGGCTCTGCAGCTCAGCAACAATCAAGGAACGGAAGGCCAATGGGATTATGAGTTGCACTGACAGAATTATTTATCATCTCTCTGATCAGCCAGTAGAAAACACTTTCTTACTTCTCCTATCACATCTACCATGCTTTAAATACTAAAACACAAACAAAATGCAACCACCCTCCACCCTGCAAAACCTTTTACGTAAGATTTCATAATTAAATTGGGAAACAGCCAGGAACAAGACTGCTGAAAGATGCCAAAGTGTAAACAGAAGCCAAGATTCTCGGTAGAGCTCTTCGAGGCTTTAGGGAAAAAAACAACCAAATAAACAACATAACCCCCTCCCCCAAAGAGATACAAGGCACTCTGAAATTACAGAAAGCTAGAAACCAGGATGAATAGAATAGTTCGGGTTGAAAAGAACCTTAAAGACCATCTAGCTCCAACCCCCTTTGCACAGACAGGGACACCTTCCACTACAGCGGTTTGCTCCGAGCGTCATTCAGCATGGCCTTGAACACTTCCAGGGATGGGGCATCCACCACTTAGCTGAGTAACCAGTTCCAATCCACCACCACTCTCACAGTAAAGAACTTCTTGTCACCATCTAATCTAAACTTACTCTTATTCAGTTTAAAGCCATCCCCCCCTTGTCTTGCCCTTCTAACAAGTCCCTCTGCAGCTGGCTGGCTGGCACCCTTTAGGTATTGGAAAGTCACAATTGGGCTACTCAGGGGTTTTTACTTCTGGCTGAAGAATCCCAGTTCTCCCACCCTTTCCTCATAGGAGAGAAAGATCTTACACTTTTGTTATGTTCTTTGGCTAAAGGCACCACAGCTGGAAGATACCGTATCAGTTGGATTTTTGCTCTAACTGTGCCTATACTCTAACCCTGACAGTAATTCTTCATTATGATTCAAAGGAGCTGGCATTTTACTCCTCACTGCTTCTTTTCTGATGTTTTTATGATATCTATACAGTTTGTCAATCTCTTTCCTGTTCTGTTAAAGAAAGTTACGAGCAGATGCATTAGTTCCAAGTCATCTCACTTAAATACAAAAATAATGCATTTTGAAAGTATAAAAATTACTTTAAAATAAATCTCTGTTCAGATTACATTACAAGAAAATCTTCATCAGTTACCACATCTACTCATGTCTTATTAGGACCAGTGACCTTCTCTCTAATTCACATGTCATTTAACCTGTTTCTAATGATAGGCATGTACAAGTTTGGGAAAGACTTCTCACTAAATACCTTAAAATCAACTCATCACCTTCCCTTCAACTTTCACCCTAAGCTTTATGGCAACTTGAATCCAAATTCCTAATTTCTATTGAAATAGACTTGATTTTGCTTTGTTTCTACCTTCCAGAAGGCTGCATTAGAAGGAAATATACAACTTTTAGAAACACAAAAAGGTTCTTAATATGTAGTCAGCCATACTACACTCCAAAGTCAATAAAATTCTCATACAGTCCACGTGGGTTTTCCTGTTTTCATTTAATGGGTTTACGATTAAACAGATTTCTTTGTGAACTACTTATCAAACTCCTTTTCTTTCAAAGGAATGTGAAAGTCAACATAATTAAAACTATTCCCCCACAAATAGAGCAATAACATGTATGTATCAGTAACAAAAGTATGATAAACCTTCTTTTCACTTATTTTCTCCAATCTTTGATACCAGAAGCATGTGTATCCATATGGATTTTAGTCCAAACAGAAGAACACAACTGTAAAGGAGTCAGATGACTGTGGAAAGCAAGAATGCAGTAAGCATAAAGAGATGGCTTATTCCCTTTTCTCAAGATTAACATGCTGAAACCTACAGCATATTTTCTCAAATATACATAACCAAACACGAAATCATGAAAACATTTTTAAGGATTTTTCAGAAAATAATATAAGATATTCTGTATTTTAAAAAGCCTCATCCGCTGTACCACACTTTCCAGTGCTACCAATATACCCATTTTCTTTCACATTTGATGCAACTTTTTCCCGCAATCCTTGCAGAAAGTAAAAGATACCCTTTGAAGCAAAAATTTGGGAAATCCTCCCCTTCAAGTAATCATTTAAGGAAAAAAACCACTAAACTGCTACTGCTGCTTCAGTTCAGCTGGGTGACAACATTCTTGAACTGAACTGACAACTCTGAAGACTTCTAAATGATATCTGCTTTTACCATGCATAGCCATGGGGAAAAGAAGTTCTACAAGGAAGGTATTAGTTGAACAGAATTCAACAAATAGTGAACTGGGGACTGAAGAAGGGAATATGATATTTAAAAATGCTCATACCTGATGTACACCAGACCTAAGCCTCGATATGAGAAACACCTCCATTCTGTGCTTTTACAATCCAGTTAAATAATCAATATACAAAAACCATTATACACAAATAAAGTGCATAAAGCCGAGAGAACTAGTCTGGAGGCCAGCAATGAAGCACTATCCACACATTTCAGGATTTTAAAAATCCTATAATAATAAATTAATTACAGCAACAGTGGTACTGTACCTATACGGAGTGTCAGGAAGAAACCCACCTGTCTGCTCCCACGCTGTCTCACACTTGGAGCTCTGCAGGCACTACTGTGCTGTGGCAGGTCCCATGACAGACCTGACTGGAGACTCAGCTGATCCCTGTCTCCAGCTCCCCTCCTCCCAAATACAAGCTTTGTTTTCAACTTAATCAGCTTCCCTAAATTGTTTACAGCACAGTATGACTTGTTCATAACAGTGCAGGAAAGGAGGTTGCTAGGAGGGGCCTGAATCGTTAAGGGAGGTTAATTCCTTTATTTGGTGAATAACGTTATTTTCAACCCAACAACTTCAACCATTTGAAATTCCTAAATCCTACTATAGCTCACCTATTGACTTTTCAAGCAGCTCTGTGTAGTGCCTGCAAAACAACTGTATTCAAGTGGGAGCTGAGCCCCAAAACAATTGCAAAACAAACATCCACATACATGCAGGTTCCCTCACAGAGAAGTAAATGACACAGTGGAAAATGTCTTCATTTTTAAGCTTTTGAATGCCTGCATGGCAAACGCACTGAAAACACACTTCCCAATTTTGCCAAGTCCCATCCATTCCCCTTCTAAATGTAAAAAAATTCCTAACTTTAGCAAGGCATGGAGATGAACTGACGAAAATGCATCTGGCTAAAAAGCACAGTGCGCTTTTAACTCATGTAATTGCACAATGGGATAAAAATGTTATGTTCCTGCCCTCCTCTTTTTCCAGAGAGCTTTATTAGATCTCTGAGGCCAAGCATGAAAAGATTCTTGAAAATCATCTTCTCCATGCTTGGGCTTATTCATCTTTAAGATGCATAAAGTCAACACATGGGGGAAACTGAGGCAAGCTATTAAATCCAGTATCCAAGTAGCCACACATTTGCATGAAATGCAGCAACTGTATGAAGATTTTCTAATCATCTCACACTTATCTTAAGAAGTAATTAAACGTTTTAGAAGAGCACAATTCGAAAGATGTTAACACATTGCACTTGGAGTTTAGTCAGAGTATGAGAATAATTAATCCTAAATTTGCTGTGGTTTACAGGATGGAATTCCATGACAAAGGACAACTTTTCCATTTAACTGGAATTTTAATAACTGGAACTCTAAATGATTTTCTAACCCTACTTGGGAGGTAAAAATAAAGACAGGGCACTTCTGCATACAGATGTCTGCTAGAATAGTAACTTGGGTCATTATTCTAAACCTAAATGAAGAAAATCTACGGGAAAATGTTTAAGTGACCAAACTACCATGTAAACCATGTAAAAACAAAATAAACAAGGAGTCCTCCCTTACTGGTAGACTAAATGGAGCTACAAGTCAAGAGGATAAATGAAAAACTGAGGTAAGAAACACTATCAATAAATCCTGAGATTAAAATTCAGC
>NW_005054299.1:21800782-21866322 GCF_000277835.1 Geospiza fortis | reverse complement strand
CAGCAGGAGTTCTACTTTCCTTAGACCTACCTTTATCTCATCGGTGTGGCCCTGTACAGGGTGTGGCAATATTTAAAGCTGGACTGAAGGAAGATGGGGAAGCTTTTAGAAAAGAGGAGTAGCTCTATTTTTTACAAGGCAGGCTAGTTTGAAATAGTTCTTACCACAGAACAAAAACATGTTTAGAAAAATCTTACAAGATGGAGTCTGAAGTTACAACCAAAGGCTACCAATTAAAACCAAAGGAAAATAAAAAGCAAGGAAATAAAACACAGAGAGGGTTTAGGCATCTGGCTGATGATGACTGTTGAGTTTTCTATCAGTACTGGTCACAGGCCATGAGTTGCAGAGTCCATGCAAATCTAACTTCACTTGAATATATGACCAAAGACTGGAGCAGAGAACAGCTAACCAGCTGGAACTGCAGCAAGAGCTTCCAGTTCTTTTTAAAAAAACACTACTATTTATCTTGGAGATGAATGAATTCAGACAGACTGGAGCCAACAAAAAACCCATTAAAATCCAACAATTAAAGTCGACATTAAAATCTCACCTAAGAGAGAACTTTTTTTTAACATACATAAATAACATTGGTATATTCTGCCAAATGTGTTCTTATACATGGACACATATATATTCTTCTCAACTAATGCAGGAAAAGTGCTTGCTAAGTACTCATATTTGGAAAATTAAGACATAATGAAGACTCCGTAAACTTTCACTTAAAATTGTCTTCTAAATAGCAGTAGGATAGCTGGAAAACCTGAGCTAGATCTCAGGACATATCACCTTTCATAAAGGAATTCAGTAAAGAATTTACTGAACAAACAAACAAATAAATTAACTGAATTGCTTTCCTGTAGGGCCTGAAAGACTGGAAGAGTTGCGAGAACTCATGTACCTATAGCAATCCATAGCAGCTAAAGAGCCAATTTTGGCACCTCTGGTCAGTACAACTTCAGTCTCTATAATGCTGATCTATTATATTGAAGATGGCACTGACACAGGGCAGGGGAACAAACAACTAACCACTACAGTACCTCACTAAAACAGAACCTGAAAGGTGAAGAAAATAAAAACCTCCCCCCAGTTTATAAGATTTTCATTCTTCAAGTCACAAAGACTTCAATCTCAAAAAAAACCCCAAAAACTACAAATTCACAGAGAGCAGGAGGATGGAAGAAAAACTAACTTGATACAGCAGAGACAAGTCAATTTAATGCATTAAAAAAAAAAAAAGCTCAGCTGAGACAATGCTATACAAAGATTTAATACTTGTTGTCCAAAAGGGTATTTGCCTCTTTTAAGTCTGGTACTATTTTCTCCTTAATTACAAAAATTCAGTCATGTTAAAGAAGCCAAAGGACCAAGCTGGATAATGTAATCTAACTTAAGTTTTTGAGATAGCCTAACAAGAAATAAGTCCTCTTCCATCACATCTATTTTTAATATATTAGTACACAGTAGCCTACAATTGTTTGCACAATTAGGATTACTTTGCAAGCCCCTCTTTGCTCTGAAACGATTGTGCCCAAAATACTGCATTTGCTTAAAAGTATCACTATGAAAACTGTAGAAATAAAAGAGGCAGCTTTAAAGAATACCCGACCGAAACAAACCATTACAGCTACTTCTATAGAATATTCAGACTAATGAAGACAAGAACAAGATAAACTACAGTGATCTAAAAAAAGAAATTGTTACTCCTACATCAGGAGGATGTAAAATTGAGGATGTACAAAAGTACCACAGTAACAAATTAATAAACATGACAGATTTAATCAGAAAAGTTAAGGAGAACAGATTTTATTGCTAGTCACAAGATGAGTTTTATAAGACTTCATTGTCAGTAACAGACACAGGGAACTTTGTCTGACATACATTCTATTTGCCATAAAACTAGAAAACACCATACAGTGCAACTGTATAGAAAAGTCACACTTTGAGTAACAGGAATATCTGACAGACTTCCTAATGGCAGCAGCACAGCTATCCATGAGCTGGTGAGTAACCACAGAAGCATTAAAAGCAAGTAGAAGAAATTCTGCTTGCTCCTCCTTCCCATTTGGTATTTGCCAGGACAAGCAGCCATAAAGGCATGGTGAAAACAACAGCCAGCTCCTCTAGTGAGAATCAGCATGCAGCTTCATTCCCAGGTGAGCCACCCATGCTGTGACACGCTCATGAGGACCTGCCACCTGCAGAATGATGGCCTGGAGGTGCTGAGACACCACACAGCCCCACCAGCATCCCAGTGTAAAGAATGAGAGGGAGTGAAGGTCCATCTGTTGACCAGGTGCTAACCTCTTAACAGTTGAACTACTCCCATGCCCACACATCCCCACCCAACACAGGTGGATCACAAACCAGCTGTACTTTCTGTGAGGTTAGCAATATTCCTGCAGTTTTAGGAGACCTGTAAAATGACCTGGTTATTTCAATACCTATAATGACAACTAGAACTACAAAAACTATTATAAAAACAGTTTTACAGTTGTTAAAAGTAACAGAAGACTTGTATTAAGTAACTAAGGAAAAACTATGCATCTGCAGAGCAGATCTGCAGTACAGCGCCTAACCAAACCGGTGCTGCTCCAGATAATTAACAGGAAGGTCTTGTCATTACTTGTTCTGAAGCCTCTTTTGCCCACACCCGTTGAGCTTCATATACTTTGTTTATTGCTCTGATAAAACTAAAGCAATGAACAGCTTCCAATGAAATCTGGCAAAATCATACCTCATTAAAAACATACCCTTCAATAACAAATTTTTTTTAAATGTTAGATGTTTTAATATAAAAAAAGTTTCAATATAAAAGCTGACTTTAATTTCCATAAAATGTCAGAATGTCTTTCTAATGATCTTTCAATATAGAAATGTACATTTCTGTCTTAAGTACATATACATGTAAATGATTTCACATAAATAGTAAAATGAAAAAGTAGTACTTGACTGAAAGTATCTTCCCTCTCCAACTATACTTTGAATCCACAAAAGTGTCAAACAGTCATCAACCTTTTAAGTAATACTCCAATTTAAGTAGCTTCAGATACCAAGACTATATGTCAAAACATTCCAGTAGTTCACATAACCATACATCTTTTAAAGTAAGATAAGTAATTTTCAAGATTTTCTTAAATTTTTCATATTTATGCAAACATGACATCAGATTTTATTTTAATAATGTAGGCATCATATATATGTGTGCACACATCTTACACATATGTATGTGTACAAATACATCTTACTAAAGGTATCTGGGATGTCTCATAATGCTTTACAGCTGACAGTTCTTCCAAGTCACTTAAGCTTCTGTGGTATTTTATAAAAATTAAACAGTTTAATACGCAACGAATCAACTGCAAATAAAATGTGTTTAAAGAAACTAGCACAGAAATGTAGCTTATAAGGCCTGATACCAGCCACCAGGCCTTTTATCTGCCTACACCCAGAGTAGATTTCACTGATTTTTATCAAGGCTAATTCCTGATTCCAGATTCTTAAGCTTCCACAGAAGCTGTCTGCAAGTTGTAATAAACATCCTTAAAAGCAAGTCTATGGAACAGAATCAAGTCTCATTCTGACTGCCCTGGAAAGTAATTCATCTAGAAGCAATTAAATAACCCAAGCTTGTAAGCATTTTAAAAAATAACAGTTTACTAAACTATGCAGCACATTTACAAATTCACTCTCTAGGAAGCAAAAGCAAAGGTTTTTGACCACCCACACACTCACATTCCATAAAGTTGCATGTGTTCTTTAGGTTGTATCTGGATGAGTATAAATTTTATCTTTTTTAGGTACTAAATATACTAAGTCTAAGACTCGCTGAACTACTTGCTGCAGGCCCAGAGACAGAGAAAGGCCAACTTTGTAGCTACTGGTCCCACCTCTAGCAAGTGCAAACTTTTCTGGACTTGAAAATCAGAAAAAGCCCACTTTGTCAGAGAAAGCTAAGGTCTGTGTTGTCTCAAGACCAATGCAGACACTTCAGAAATCTGTCATCATTAGAGAAAATACTTTTCAAATATTAATGAGGTGAACCAGCCTACTGTATCTAAAACTGATCTGTTAGCTGTGGTTAGTTATAGCTGCACTGAGTCACGTTGTACCCTGACTCAAAGAGAATTTTAAAACTGACCCATGCTCTACATACAACATACTTCTGCTTTCCCCTCTCACATACTCCTCCATGTTGGGGGCCAAAACCCAAACATTTCTGGAGCAAGAAAAAGTACAGTTAGTGGGCAAAATATTTCCAATTAAACAAACCAAAATATTTCCAATCAAACAAACCAAACAAAATATTTCCAATTAAACAAAACAAGCACAAGGTCATCACCAAAACTTTGGTGATAATCAATATTATTCAACAGGTAAAGATACTAAGCATTTAACTGCTATGACCAATTCCACAGCAGCTTTAAATTGCACTGAGTGGGAAAAACAGATGAGAAATGCCTTAATACAGAAAGGAAAAAAAAGGCAGATTGGCAGCAGTACATCCAACATCTGACACATCCAATAACCTAGAAACTTTATGTCTGGTGTATCCAGATGCTCTCTACTTATAAGAAATCTCTAAGGGAGTAAAGAGAAAAGACTGAAGAGTTTTGTTGTTATTTTTAATGGAATAAGGGTTACATGTTACTTTTTAATAAAAGAATGTTTGCAATCAAGACTGACTTGCACACAAAGCAAGCAAGTGAATATACTCTTGTCTTCGAAATGTGCTTCTCACAGGACAACCCAGGATGTTCTGAAGTGGATGTCCTGAAATGGTATTAATAAATTATCCAGTGCTGTACTCTTGTGCATATGTGGTTGTATGGGGATTTTAACCGTGTTCAGCCAGCATGGAAAGCAGGTACATTGACACAAAGAGCTCTAGCATCTTCTGTGCTAAACAGAAATACATAAATTTACAACTGCATAATTCCTCTCACACTCCAGGAATGCAACTGATCAAACATTTAATCCTAAAACTGGAATCAAGTATGCAACAGTTCCAAACTTACTTTACTTTACTCTTACTCTCAAGAAATGGGAAAAGTGGTAAGTAAATGCAAAAGGTTTCACATACAACATTTGTAAAAGACTAAGCAAATTTTGTTTATTAGTCTGCCTTAACCTTTCTGGAAAAAGTAATCTTCTGTATTATTATAAATGCTGTAACTTAATGTAACATACTAAAAATGCATTAAAGGCACTCTTAATTAAAAAAAAAATTAAATACATGAGCCTGTTTGATTCCACTTCTCTTTTGTTTCAAAGGAAAAACTTTTCACTGAGCTCAAGGAAAATATATTGCTTGAGCTCTATTTCACCAGACAAGGGTTAACTTTTTCATGTACATTTGCTATAAATACTCCATGAGCACTGACACACTAATAATACTCAGAGTTATGTACAAATCTACAAGTTGTGCTGCAGGTTCTGTGATTCTCTTCCTCGGTAAGTCAATTCTGATCCTATGGTTCAGCTTAATTACGTCTGCATTATGCTTCACAGGCAAGACATACTGGGCAATTTATTTTGGAAAAAAAACCACCTTGTATCTCTGCACCTTTTCAAAGAAATGGCACTTGCCTTTATAGCTAAGGATAAATTTAAACTCAAAAAACCCAGAGCATTAACTTCCACATAATGCAGGCTCTGCAGTTTCAGATGGATACAAAGTAATCCTGGATCAGTGTGTACACTAACACATACTATTAAGCATCTAAATTCCTACTCCAACTGAGAGTATTACTCATACAGCAAAAAGTCAACACAGAACTAAGTTCCAAAAGTTTTTTCCATTAATAGGAAAAAAAAAAAAAAGCTGTATTAACATGTATCTAAACAGAATTTTCAAAGTTATTAGAATGTCAGAATTTAAAGAAGCCTGGTACAGGAATTCTAGCTACAGTGTACGCGCACTACAATTTTAGCAGGCATGCTAAGAAGTGCCTGCATACACAGGGTATTAGTGCAAGGAGGAAATGGCACGTGAATTTTAAAACTCTCTTTCAGAAGGCCTATAACACGTCTGGGTCACCTATTTGCAGTATCAATCTAAATACGAGTGAATAAATAAGACAAAACCCACTCCACTTGAGCAGAGCTGAGGTCTCACAGCTACTGAGAAGAACAATCACACTGTGACAGTGTAACTTTCAGATTTTACACAGCACATAAAAGCATTAAAAAAATTTTGTACAACATCTACAGGGCACCAAAATTTAAGCAAAAACTCTGCTGGAAGCTAGGAATCAACAAAAACCAAGCAAATTGCTAACACACACCTACTTATTTGTTCATTATGAAAACTAAACTGGCAACCTACATACTATTTTATTTCTGTGAGACTGAGAAATCTATTCTGAAAATGAGAATTATACACTGTATTTTCCCTAAAGTCCTCCTAAGAGGCCTGTTAAAGGCAACACCAGTAGTTTAGTTTAGCAGTTTAGTACTGAACACTAAAAAACAAACCAATAAAAAAGCACCTCCACAAAATTTTAAATCTTATTACTGAAACATTTCAATTAATTCATGCTAGGAGGAAAGGCCAGAAAATTTCCTTAAATGCTTAGAAAACACAGTCACAGGAAGGCTTTAAATGCTGAGGTATTTGAAATCTTAAGACCTAGAACCTGTAAAAAGCTGAGAAAGTAAAAAACCAATCCTATCAACTATCTATATTTGCAAAGACAAGTTAGATCCACATTTGTATCTTGTTACCAGTATAATTAAATATAAGCATAATTTTCAATTTTGGGAAAAAAATAATTAAAATCATGTTTAAACCTGTTCCTTCTACATGGATCTCCTACAAGGTATTTGTTGGAAAAACCTTCATAAAAATTTTATTTTAAAATTTATATTCCTGTAGACTCAAACCCTCCTTAAATTTAACACCTTGAACTGACTGCTAAATATAAAATGACAAACAGTGGTTTAGAAATTAAAGCAACTTAGAATCATTTAACTTATCCTTAAGAACAAACAAGGTTGCCAAATAATGCAAATTATTTCTGGGTAAGATGTTACAAATTCGTTTTTAGAACAGTAAGTCCGTTCCCTGGAGTATTTACTGCTGAACTGTCATACTCATGTTTAAAATGCTTCTATCAAAAAAGAAACACCTTATCACCTCTCATACTATTTCAGTAAGCACTACTTAGTCTGACTACCTGCTAAAAAATCCTAGAAAATACACTCTGATTTATGTGCCAGTGGGGCCACATACATATGCATTTTAAGGTCCTTGTATACATCTTAAGGTAACTTTTTCTGTTGATACTACTAAAAGATGACTGGATAAGAAGTAGAAGTGTGCCATACTTTAAAGAACTAAATCACAATATACTAATGAGTATAACCAGCATGCAAAGATTAATCAACAAAACTTCCTGCAGGACATGGGAATCCTTTCTTTCGTGCAGTAGGAATCTAAACAGAATTTAAATGCCTCTCCTCTGCGAATGTGTTCAATAAGACACGCTAACTGCAACAAGTTTGCATGTTCTGATCTTTTCAGAAGGGTCTAGAGAGTATTAAAAATCTTACACTGCTTGGGACATTGATTTTAATTATTCCACTAAGATTTTTTAAGAGGAAAACAGACTCTTAGAGGAACCTGGATTAAAGCCAACTAATATGACAAGTAAACAGATCACAGGTCATGCTATTCATGCTCTGGCACAGTAAAACAGTAGTTATCACACCTGAAACTTTAAATATTAATAGTCACTTCCACAAATTTCAGAAGTACATATGAAGAAGAAGCTAAAAAATTAGTTTTTTCTTTCTAGATTTTAGAAAGTTAGCTACTAACATCTGACTATATTTAACTGCATGCTGTATTACATAGTTGCTACATGAACAAATAACTACTGGCAGGTTTAAACAGGCAAGAGAGCAGGAAAAAGTACAGGGATAGTAAAACTTCAGAGAAAAACAGTCCCAACAGAAACCTGAACGGACTTACCATGGATTCTGTTCTTCCAACAACAGAAAACCACATTTTGATCTCCGGGACTACAGATCCTTGAAAGAAAAAAAACAATTCTCCACTTCTCTTCCAGCCCTCAACAGCAACCACCAGCTCTAGTCTGCTGGATTTTCCAAGATACCCATCAAGATAACTCGGAGCTCGATGCTATGACACAGTGTAGCATTTATCAACACCAGCTATAACCAATACAATATTCAGACTCTTACGTAATCAGTTATGCTGTTCTGACTCCCATTTACTTTAGAGGCTTTATTAAACTCTGAAAACTGCTAGAAAAAACAAAAAGGGAGCCCTTTTGTACTAAAGACAAAAAACCTCCAAATTAAACAGGAAGTAATGTGCTGGCCCACAGATGGCTAAGAAGTCACATGCGAAAGCCCCCAAAAAAGTGATATATTTTTAAAGTAAACTGCATGCACATGCAGCTTCCAAATCATCTGGATTTCATAAAAACTTCACCACAATGTGGTTGGGAGTCTGGCAGCTTTTAACATCAAAACATCTTTCAGGGTTAGAGCAACCAAAGTCTGCACACAACCTCAAAAAGCAACACTGTTCCCTGTTCCCTATGCCCGACCACTCCTACCAACTACATTTCCATATTCCATTACAAAAGCTATTGCTAATAAAGCTACAGAGTATTACTGTAAGAAAACATGCAATATCTACCAAAGGGCAGAACAAGAAGTTATTCTTCTGGATCACATATGAAGCCATACACTTTAATTTTAAATAAAAATAAAAATTGTTTTAAAACATTCAGTTTAATAATTGCTGCTAGGTATTTTCTCAATTTATTAAAAAAAAAACAAAAAAAACCAAAACCCAAACAAGCACAACACTGTTTACAGTGCTCTGGAAGCTAACAGCTGTTTCATAAGTAAACCTGTTTTCTCTGCTATGCTTGCATATAGCATATGCACTTAGTGCATATTTGCTCAGAAGGACTGTCCTGCCTCAGATAACACCAAAGTCAGGTGAATTAGGTGATGCACTGAATTTCTGCTCTCTCTGGCACTCCTAGCAGGCCTTTAAAACTTCTAATTAAATAAAATATGAATAGCTGTGATTAGAAAGTGAAAGAAGTAATGCACTTAAACATTTTACCTGTCTCTACATGGGAAGATGATCCAACAGAGGGTTCTCCAGGGACCTGACACTTTCATTTACTCCTTGACTCACCTCTTCAGGTTTCATTTTGGTTTTAATTATATTAATGTACACATGTTTGCAAACACCTAGTATCCCAAGGTAATACTTCTATCATAAGAATAAGCAGGTGCACAGCATTTCAATGCAAGCTGCATTCCTTCTCTGCTTGTACAACCTTTGCTTCAACTTCAATCCTTGTTTTTTGATTGCAGAAGAGAAGGCGTAACGATCACTTGATAATTAGGAACATTTGGTGTAAAGGTATTATATAACGTATGATTTCTAATTTTGTCATTAGAAACTCTTAACTGGCACAGACTTTAAGCCAATGAAACCTCAAAACTAATAAAAACTTAATCATTAGATTACAAATTTTTTAGATGTTTCCTCAGAGATGAACAGAGATTTACTAGGAAAGCACACATTTTTTTGCAATGGGTAGAAGGAAGAGAAACAGTCCATTGGTATTGTTTTTCTTTTTGACCTCCCCAGAATCTGCCCATTTTGTCCACCTCTAGGATATCATCAAGCTGCACGTTAACAAACTCAATCCAAAGCCCATGACAAGTATGAGAAGCCCTGTAACACGTAACAAGAAAGTCAGGTCAGCACTGACATGCAAAGGTATTCTCACAACATGTTACTGAGAGCAAGTATTCAGGAAATACATCACAGGAAAAGAACTTCTTTCATAACAAAAGCTAAACAGATTCATGGTTGTCCTTCACTGGTTGGAGAAGGGCCTGTTGACCAGCTGCATTTTCTACTGCTACAGCCCCTATTAAAGCACTGCAGAAACCAACAGTTCATTAAACACAACTGGGTCAGCAACCAAACTGGGCTCCTGTGCAGTGCAGGTATTTCTGAAAGTATGAGCTTTCATTTCTTCAACTTTGTGAGCACCTAATAGCCAACCTTTTACTATTAGAAAGTTTAGAAAAATCTGAATCTATTCTCATACTTGCCTCTCCCTCTCATTTCAGGCATTCCATCCAATGAATGTTTAGAAAATTTTAACAAATAGTCTATTGGACTTCTTCCTACCTTTTTGAAGTTAAAAATGAGAATTTTAACTTTTATGCTGCTAAAAGATATACTACTTGAGACAAGTAGAAATATATGCTAGTAAATATCACCAATCTAAGGAATAGAAAGAAAAAATGCACTAACCCTTGCTAGGCTTCTCAGTCACACTCACTCAGTTGTCTAAGCTGTTCTGCCCTGACCAGATTGAGAAAATTAATGTTTGTGTATTCTTTGTATTCTTCTTTACTCTTTTTTTAATGAAGCCTATTACAGGAAAAGCAACGCTGATAATTACACACAGTAAGCAACTTTGAACCTCTTGAAAATAATCCTACTTAACTGCTACAGCAACTTGTTTCAAACAATGCATACAATCATTTCTACCCAATGAACATTCTGATGACTTCATATTAAACAGAAGTTTCCATTGTACATACACCAAAACTAAAACAATCTGTTTCTTGCTTATTTCAGAGCAAAATTTAAAACATGACTGTTTTTATATCAGAATTCCAATATTAGGGCAGCACACAGCAGTAAGATAAAACAGGACTGCCTGAAACAGTGTTTCCTGCAACTGTGCAGATGAAAACTGTTCTTCCCATGACTGATGAGGTATTCCTTTACAGATGTCAGAAATCATGAAATGTATTAAATAACTTGTAAAACACTTTCAGATCAAGCTTACACACTGACCAGTAACACTCTTGCATACTGCTAATGGAAGCTAAATGTCAGTTGTTAAATCAACATCTAGAAGCCAGCCAGCTCCAATGAAAAAGGAAACTTTTCCCCCTGTAACATGCTGCTTCACTCCAGATGAGAAATTAGATTTCACAGAGTAAAGTGAAAAAAAATTACTTCCATGGCACATTTTGAAACATTCAGCAGAAATGCAGATAGCAGTCAGAAGTCTGATACATATTTAATCCAGTGTCAAGAACAAGTATTTGCTTCCCAAATTATTTACCCATTCCCTAAAATCAGAGCAGAAAATTGACTTTCAAGATCCTGAACTGTTTCCTTAATAATTGCTGATTGCTTAGAACTATACACCTGACACCAGGTATTTCTTACAGATGTCAGAAATAATTCTTAAAAGCTGATACCATGCAAGATTACCATTTCAAGAACAGACTATGAAATGAGTGATGGTTGTAAAAAAAAAAAAAACAAAAAAACCAAACAGTGCTGTTTAGAAGCAATTAACTATGTGAGGTAACTTAAAAGTAACACAATCATGTTTTCAGCTCATGCACTAAGTGCCAAGGAGTACCACACTGTTCTGAAGTTTCACATACTACACAGTGAAGAGACATTAGGAAAGACTTATTCCATCTATTGTATACCACCTAACCACAACACAGACTTTTCAGTATCACTGTTGCATCATTTTTAACAAGTTTTAAACTCAAAATATTATGTCTGCTATTTGATTCAGTTAAAAAAGCAAACCCAACCAACTAGTGGAGTCTTCCATCTGGTGGCTGGAGCTGTACGTGCATTCTATACATTACTATGTAGTGCTACAAGCTACACTACACCCTAGCTACTAGCTACAGCTACTAGCTACAGCATACAACCACAATTTTAGCTATTACAATGTAGGTCTCCACTGTAAAGAAACAAAACTGAATCCATTCTTGCACCTCTATTCTGTGCAAAAGAAAAGGTGTTGGGTTCATGGCAGAAAGTATTCCAACTCTAACATATACATTTGAATAGTTTGGTTTATTCATCAATTAACCCACATACACATTCTTTGTGTTTACTTCTTTACTTTCAGCAGAAGTGCTAAATACACCTGTTAATTAATTCCATTTAATAGCACTGCTAACTTTTGGCTCTGAAAAAATGGAATAAACCTGTAGCAGAGGTTTGAACTGAAGTGTCATAATAACTACATCCACATTATGTTTTCCCTTGTATTGTCCCTATCTGTGTATTTTACAGAAACATTTCCCAATCGGAATAAAAGCATGATCAACACAATGTGCACAAACAACTTAAGGGAAACAGACTTTTTCCATTAGCATTTTTCACAGCAGGCTTTTTTCAATAAGATTTAAACAAACTGACTTCCATACCTTGGCAGCAACAATGCTCAGTCCCATTCCATTTTGTTTTTTTAGTGTTACAGTGATAATTTCAGGTTCTTTTCTCAAAGGCTGAGCCTATCAAATAGCGAAGGGGAAAGAAGAAAAAATTCAGAAATTCATATTCACTGCCAAGCTAGAAAAGTAGCTAAGCAAAATAGTTCATTACAAACAAACTACTTTGTTAGAGCAGCAGGTCTCACATCCTAAATAATATATCTGGTATCTATTTTACAGGTAGAATAGCTAACATTTAATTAATATGGATTCATATTAAGTACTACACCTGTGTTATACTACAACGCTGAAACTTGAGGTCTACTCATTGTTCCTCCTTCTTCAATTCAGTAAAGAGATTACTAATGAATCACAAATCAAAATGTAACCGGTCTATAAAACTGTAGTAACTTTTAACAAAAACTGAAGCTCAGACTTCACAGGCCCCTATTAAAAAGGTGAGGGTGATCTACACAGAGAGCTCAATTTTTAGTGCTGCATCTAGAAGATGATATTGTCTTTCAGAATTATTAAGAAGCCAATTAATTTCAAAGGCAGAATTAAACCTTTGAAATGAAGTTCTAAAAAATTTCACTTCTGAATACTCTGTAATACAGCCAGAGTCCCCAAACATGTTCAGTAATTTTTTTTTTAACATCTCTTTCAACATTGCTTGTTCCTCAACTCAAAAAGTTGTCATCACAATCTTCATTAGCTGAACAATGTCAGTTGGAGCACACCAGCTTGTATTCATACTGAAACATAACTGCAAGTTCCACAAGACCCATGACAAGTAAAAATATAAGCCAAGGAGAGTAATTTAAAAAAATATTAGTACTTTCTGATTGAGTTCAAGTATTAGAAATAAAAGTAGTTTTTAAGCTGAAAATAGTAATTAAAATATGATGCTATATCGCTTTAGTTGCTCTAAAAATTATTTCACATAAAGCCACCCTCTTTCCAAAACCAAGCTGTTCTGTAACTTTGATATTCAAACAGACAAGCAGAAAAAAGCCACCACAAAACAAACAAACAAATCAACCCTTACAACAGAAAAGAAAAAAACCCTTACCTTGCACTGAAGTGAGACCCTTTTTAGTAAGTATAATGTAAAGGAAAACTAAAGTTTTTTGGTTTTTTTCAGGAAAAAGCCTCAGACTAGAACTTAAATATTTGGTTGGTAACTGCCAATTTATAAATTAAAGCAGCCTGGGGTTCCGTAAGTTATTTATAGACCCACATCCATATATTTTTTGCCTGTGTTTAGAAGAAATTTCTTCACTGTTTATTCTCAGATGGGGGAATATAACAAAGTTTACTTATGTGAAAATTATAATCATGCTACAGCCTAGAAAAACAGTGACTTAAAAAAATCTCCAAGCAGTTCCTTAAATGCACCAAGTCACTGATGAACTAGATGTTTAACTATGAATCCTACTCCTCCTAATCAGGGCTAAAACTGATCACATAAAACTCAATGCCTTGCCAAGATTGCAGTCAGTAATTATTCACTGAATCAATATTTACCAGCTCAGCATTCTCATGGGACAGGTGACTTTCGTAATCTGCACCTTCAAAGTATATTGTCCATGTGCCTGGTGACCGTGGATGAGGTATTAGTCTACAAAAGCCTAAAAGAAAAAGTAATGTCAATATAGTCATGGTATTTTCTCAAAAGATTAATTAAAATAAAATAGTATTCATCTTTTTATGTTCATTAACGTGTCAAATCTTGTATCTCAGATGCCATTATGGGCTTTGCTGCAATTTTATGCTACTACCTACAAAATCCTATAGTTCTATAGCTGCTGCTTCTCAGAAACATACTTATTTAAAAACAGTGCAAGCTCACAGAAAACTCCGGGGCTACAAAATATTGCTTTTACCAACCAGATTCAGAAGAGACATGAAACACCAAATAATTTTTTAGAATACAAACTACTAGAACTCTGATTAAAACAGTGCTACAGAAATTTATTTTGCAGAGGGTCTAGCTAACCAGTCTTAGCATAGATTTAGCAGAGGAGAAGCTCTGTGTGCATTCAATATGGTTTTTTAAACACAGCACTGCAATTTACAGGTATTTAGTTTGATTTCCTTATTTGAAAAATTCCTAGAATTTTGAAAAAGAAGCCACCGCAATTCAGAATTATCCAACATTTTCTCCTAAATCAGGGACACTGAGAACACACATCACACAGAAATTATTAATCACTCCATTCAAATATATGATATTCTCCTCCTCATGAAG
Source organism: Geospiza fortis (assembly GCF_000277835.1). Classification (NCBI taxonomy): domain Eukaryota; kingdom Metazoa; phylum Chordata; class Aves; order Passeriformes; family Thraupidae; genus Geospiza; species Geospiza fortis. The sequence goes on along the minus strand of NW_005054299.1, from coordinate 21,851,798 downwards.
ACCATTTTTCTACAATTCAGTTTAGATTGTTTCACTCCAAAAAAGTCCCTCAGCATAATTTAAGGGATACCCAAAAAGCAAAATTTTGAACATATGCATTTTAAAAGCCTTACTTATAATGAATATACAGCCATTTGTATGGCAACGAATTATACTTACTAATTAAACAATTTATTCTACTAAGCTCCTTTAGTCTCAAAATTACCCTCTGCTACTAACTGGACCTTCAAAACAGTGAGTTTCCTACTTTTCTTTTAAATGCAAGAATATAGCTTTTCTATAAACTAAGTTGGAAGCAACAATTGCAAAGGTTCACTGTAGTACAGAGTGAGTCTGCTTTTTTAATAGCCTCCTTTGCTACAGCCTCTTATTCTCCTATTTACCCTGACATTCCTGTACAAGTTTTTTTAAACAACTGCTTTTAAGCAGAAAATTAAGAAATTCTAATAAAATTGAGTAGCACCAAATAAAGATTATAACTTGTTTATTTACTGAAAATGCTCAGAGCAGTAAATGCCCTGCTTTACTTCCACAGGCTGAAGTCAGCTTCATGCAACCGCAAGATCTATCATCTACTTGTCATCTGAAATTCTGTTGGATTATAAATGCCCAAGCTATTAGTTCTTACACTGATCAACAGTGAAAGAATTATTTTAACCTCATGGGGTTTTTTAATGTTACATGGAAGCAGCTGATGAGTAAAAAAAAAAAATTATTCTAACCTTTTAATTCACATTAATTTTAAAAACTAAAAAAGTTTTGGAGCTAAGGCAAAACAATATTTCAGCAAGCTCTAGAACCTTCAAACTGAAAGAAAGGGACAGGGAGAAAGGGTAAGGATTAAAAAAACCTTAATAATTTTAATGGCTTGCAAAAGCAAACACTTGAAGAACATAGAATAAAAAGACTGAATCATACACAAAGAAAAAGTGGCTTACACTTTACTAAAATATATTTTGCATTCTGTGTTTGCTACACAGATCATTGCAAAACAACAAAAGAACTAACCTCTTTGACAGAGTGGATCTAAAAATTCTTGTAAACCACTTGGAACATTTCTGACAACATCACAGGAATAGCCATCTTCTGGTAAGAGAAAAGGTAGCTGTAAGTCAGGATCCTCTTCCAGCTGGACTTCTCGGCCATCACTGCGAGCAAGTTCATCAGCTGTATTTTCTGCAACAGTTACTACATTCTCTATCAATTCCTGGACAGAAGGCAGAAAGACATTATTACTACAAAGTGATCATTTTATTAAGTTAAAAAACCTTACATTAAGAAGATGCTAAGACTGCAAGAAAAATCAACTTCTTTGGCTCTGCTATGTACAGTCAGTACACTGCATTGCTTTATTTTATGAAATCCCATAGATAATTATATTAGCAAATGAGACAGAAGCTCTTATTTTTACTTCAGTATTTTCCAAACCTGCGGTGCATGTTTTTAATTTATTTTTAGTTTAGTTCAGACTTTGTAGTTTGGTAGCCAATACATAAAAATATTTCCAAGCTACATGTCCTTCCTCCCATTCCCTCAACACCTTCTGAGCTGTTGTATTAGTGCTTCTGACTTAATAAACAAATGTATCCAAAGTTAATAAAAGATGGACTTTGTAGATAATGCATTCAGCTATATAAATATTAGACTACCTCTGTCTTTTTTTGGAGATCAGTGAACTATCAGAGTTTACTGCAGAGTGTTTTTTACAATTCTGCAATAACACAGCTGTCTTTTGAATTTTGCCATGGATAAAACTTAGAATAGTCAGTCATCTTAAATATCAAGAAAAAAACACAGTCCCAAAACCAACATTATAGATATATATATACATACAAATTCCAGGTGTCAATATGTTAATCAAAGGACAATCTGTCCACTGCTTGTATGGAGGGATTCAAGATCCCTCAATATTTACCTCCTACATGTCAAAAAGTGTAGTGTTTCTGATGCTTTCCTTTGATTTCTACAAATTAGCAAACTTTGTTCCTTCTAGTTACACAGAACCAGATTTTAGGGGCACTTTGTTCTCTCTTCTAGCACCTTTCTGTATTTCATTACAAATGGTGTAAGATGCAGTGACACTTCTCTGAATACGTGCAACATGGAATGGTACCTTCCTTTCCAACTTAGCATAAGAGATTCTTGTTAATACCGTGCTTGAGTCGGGGAAGTACATCCACCAAAGGTAAGATAGCTATTGACAGCCAGAGGTTTTTTATCTCCAGTATGTTAAAACTGGACAATGAGTGATAGGAGAGACTTACTGTTGGGATGAGTGGTTCATCTGGAGCACAGTGATAATTCTGCAACAAGGCTTGTAGCTGCAGAGAATTCAGCTTAAAGCAAGTACTGTTAATATTTGGAACATCCGCATGTGAGTATTTGTCCATGGTAAGCAATGTGGTTGCCTAGAGGGGAGAAAAAAGTCCCAGATGACAAATTAAAATCAGAATAAAATTTTAAGCCTTATGTCTAAATGCTCTTTAGATATGGGAAAAGAGAAAGCAAGAAGACAGATCTGTAACAGAAGCAACATCAACAGCCTCCCCAAACAAACACTAAATAAAGATGCATTAATACTAAATCTGTAATAAATTTTCCAGCTGCTCTTCCTGTCTCTGTTCAGTATAGTTACAGCTCAGTCTTACAGCTCAGTCTTCTTTCTAATAAATAGAAATTTAACAGCCATGTTCACTATTAATTTCACTTGTAACTTAAACATTAACAATATTGAAAACATGTTTTGTGTCTTTACCTCAATGCTACCTCAGCATTCTAGGATTGACTCACTCAAGCTATGTTTGTCCACATACTATTTTCTAGGAACACAGCATAGGCAAATATTGTCTTTGAATATACGAATATGTGAGAAGTGTTAATCACAAATACACTCACCTGTACTATTCTGCTCAGGTGGCAATCAGCAGCCAATTCCAAACCCTGTTTTTCTGCCCAGGCCTCAATGTGGCCAAGCTGTTGGCGCATGATAGCTCCCCAGTAATGTGAACATAACCCTGAATCTGGGGCTGTAACTAATCTGTTAAAAAGCCACATGTTGATAAAATGAAAGAGCTGGGAGAAGAGCTGTATGGTCAGAGCAGCATTTACTCTGCATCGTCGCAACAGGGACATGGCTCCAGTCAAGGTATGCAGCACATCATCTACAGAGATAAAACAAAGTCATTCATGTTCACAAACTGCAGAGTACAGCTGGTTTAGGCAATAACACGAAGACACTCAAGTCAGGCTGGTGAATGCTAGGCAGAACCTATGTGTATTTAATTACACATCTTTCAGAAATACACTTACTGGTCTATGATTTTAAAGATAGAACAATATTCAAATGCTAGGTGGAACATAACTCCTGAAATGAAAATAAATTCTTGGGGAAAATATTTATCATGCAAGTAAATAACTGGCTATACCCAATGTTTAAATCACATTCTCACTTCAGTAAACTGATTTTTCTATTAGTTTTTATAACAAGTTCATATTCTGTTCTTCTGTGCAACCTTTATATTTTACTGTTTCAAATGCATATTCTAATTATTCTATAGCTTCTTCTAAGTATCAAATTGTACTCAGAAATTTCAGCTGAAGTTATTTGCACTGTATGATGCAGTTAAACTACAGAATGCACCTTCTTTTCACACATCAGATTTTTAAAACACTTCAAAATCCCATTTTCCAATTACTCCCCTGCAATATTACCTAACAAGCAAGAGGGACTTCTATTAGCATCATCAAGAGCAAACACCCTCATATGCTTCCCAGTGGAAGCAACACATTTATCTCCAGGTCTTCTTAAAGCAATACTTTTAATTGGAAATCTCTTTTGAAGAGACCATTAGTTTTTTTAGAATTGAAACTCACGATTGTGTCTGAAAAAATATCTATAATGCTTATAAGAAATCTATAATGCAGCTCAAAAATAACTGGAATAATAAACAGCATCTGCTTTTATTCCACTATCAGTTTGCTACATTTTCTGCGTTTCTGTCCCCAGAAGTACTCTCACAGTACATGGCCCTACAAACATAGCAGCGCCTTTTCAGTCTTCCTTAAAGGTTCAATGCAGGAGAAAAAGCAAGAACAGAAAGCTTAATACCTAAAGTACCAGAAAGTATGCATGAAATTTTCATAGTTCAACAGAATGCTCTGTTTAATTGCTCTGCAGATCACTTTTCCTTCAATTATTGAGGCATTAGAAGCCTGAGCAGAGTCACTGAGCCAGGATTACAGACACAGGGTGATAGCACACATTGAGCAGGATGCTCTGGTGGCAAGCATCATGTTTCAAGTAGCAGGGAACCCTGGCAGCAATCTACACGGCCAGCCAGCCTGACCTTAGTAGCTGGGAGGCTCTTCATCAGGTTCTCCCATCACATCTCTACAGTTATGGGAGGAAACTGCCAAGGTGAGGACTGGATAAACTGATGGCAACACATGGCTGGACAACAGGACTCGGTGGATTTGCAATGTCCAGTTGGCAATCACAGATTAGTGGCTTCTCTCATGTTTTGAGGGGAGACTGATACTGTTTAATTAATACCTTCAATTAATGATCTGAGCAATGTGATGGAGCACATTCTCAGCAAGTTCACAGATGATACCAAGAGGGGGCAAAATACTGATACACTAAAGAGCAGCAGCATTTCCCAGAAGGGCCTCATTAGGCTGGAGGAATGAGCTGACAGGGATTTCATGAAGGTCAAAGGCAACTGTCAAGTCCTGCACGTAGGACAGAGTAAGTCTGTGCAACAGCACAGGACAGGTGCCACCTGAACAGAAAACAACTCCAATGAAAATTATGGAGAGATCCTAGTAAACATCAGGATGAATGTGATTGAACAGCGTGTTGTTGCTTGAAAGGGATCCAGTTGCACACTTAGCTGCTGAGTCAGCAGCAGCGCAGCTGGCAGGAGGGAGAGAGGGAAGCAATCCTTCCTATGCACTCAGCATTGCCAGACTGCCTCTGGAGCACAGCATCCACTTTCAGAAACTCTGGCACAAGGAGGATACAGGTTTAAGGGACCAAATTCAGCAGAGATCAAGTAGTCTAACCTATTTTAGGCCTCTGAGGATTATTTTCCTCTGGATCATCCAGGAATGCTGGCATGTAGTTATTAAGCTCTGACTGCAGACAATGAACCAGGTACCTGGAAGGAAATGGGGAAAAAAGTGAATTTTAAATCCTCCACATGTTCATTACAAAGGTTCTAAAGAGAAGAGTTCTATCAAATTACAAGATTCCTGAAATTTCTGTGTTATGAATGTGATTATAGGAAACCCAATAATACTTTTTAAAAGGGCTGAGAGACCAATTTTCCCATAAATTTCCTAGAAATGTTGCACAAATAATTAGGTTGTCTGGGAACAAGCAATATGCATTTACATGCAATATTGCCACCACACTGGTAAGAGACAGTCATATACTACACAAAGAGATGCTGTCAGGCCAATCTTGGGTTCCATCAGCAGTGGTTTGGGGAGAAGGAAAAAATCTGCATATGAACAAAAATTAAGCCTTTATTTTGATTAATGTTGTGCTCAGCCAATACTGTTATCTTTATTCAAGAACACTTTCCTCTGAGGGTTTCCCCTTCCCATTTGGTTATGTAATACAATTTTTCTTTAATCAGTACTGTAATTGCCTGAGCTGACAAGTATAGCTTGATTTTTTTACTCCAAACAAAAACCTGTCCTTCTTTTTTTAAGAGAAATCTATGCAAAAAAACCACTGTGAAAATTGCTATTTAGGAGTATTATGAAAGTAGATTATATTTGGAAGCCTTTAAAGAGCACAAGACTCATTACTTTAAAGACCCAGGAATATTTAAGCCTATGTATTTACATACTAACAGCAAAACTAAACTTTCCTCACAATTTCCCATTAAATTAAGAGAAAGCAATCAACACAAACTAAATTTCCCTACAATTATCATTGGCAGCCTCAACTATCACAAGATCATCTAAGAGATAAAACTTGTGCACAACTCAGTGATCCATATTCACAAAACAGGGCATCTGTCTAAAGAAGTAAGTCTAGGCCATTCTTTTAAGTTTTCCTCTCAGGTATTTAAAAATACTCAAAGGATGTTATTGCAATATCTAAAATTTGGCAGAAATGTGAAGTTGTTCTATAAATCAGAGAAACAAAGAAAATGGTAATTGAAACAGAAATTTGATAGCCTTACTTGAATGCCATTTGAACCAAGTGTGCCAAAACATCTTGTGCATCCACAGTAATTCGGCTAAGATCTCTGTCTTGCTTTATGAAATTGAGTAGTTCAGATGCATTTGCCATCCAAAAGGCAAGGGCCCCAGCAATATTCTTCTGTTTCTGTAAGTGGAAAGAAGCAAGAAATAATACAGGGAAATAATTTTCTGATAAAGCATGGCAGATTAAAAAGGCTCCAAAAGATAGACCAGTACCTCTTCCCATTTCACCAAACATCTCTCAGATACCAGATATTTGCAAAATGTTTGTACGTAATACCGCAATTGCTGTAACTACTACGTTCAATTTTAACATGTTCACTGAGCACATGAAATGCTAATAAATTGTCAATAGCCACATCAATGAAAGCCACAGTGTAAGCATCAAATTACACAGTGCTAAGAGCTTAGCAGATGCAGTATCTGGTAATCTGTGCACTTTTAAGCGCATATTCACTACTGCCCACTGCCACACTGATACTGCGCTCACTGGCTTTGATACCACGTGATTCAGTATCAAGTACTGATCTATCTCACCATCTCCCGACCACAAATGCCAGGCCAGGCAACCTCAGATGAAATCCAAAGAATAGGAACCACAAACAACAAAAAAAGAAAATAAAGGGAAGAAAAAGAACTTTGGTCATTTCAATCCACATTGAAGTGCGTTAAGCAGAAATTATGGAATGCCGTAAAAGTTGCAAAGTCAAAAAAGGATTTTAGTACTGCATGTTCCAGTTGCTGAATGAGTGTTATGAACTGTTCAAGTCCAGCTGTTTGAGTATTGTATTTTGATATGGAAGCAGCATGAGAAACTGAGCTAAGCCAACATAGCTAGGATCAGTTCCCAGCAAATATATCCTACCTGATCAACCTGGTCTACCTCCTGGAGAAAAACGGACGAAGGAAATCAAACAGAATAGAAGAAAGAAACTTGTGAACAATCATGAAAGTTTTAGAAATCAAACACTAAATATGAAGGTACAACACATGTTCACAGTTATACACAGATGCATTAACCAGTAGTTACAATGCAACTGAGCTTCTTCTAAAAAATTAATGATTTTACTAGGACCAGTAGCACAACAGCTATGAACTGAAGTGCCTACATGTCAAGAAATTAATGTCTTAAACTAGTTGCCATCCCAGACTGGTTATTCCATGCTCAGTGTGCCAGAGAATCCTTGCAGAAATTTTTGCAGGCAATGGGGTAACTAGCCATCCAAACAACAGATCCTGGGAGCCATTTGCCCACACTGCTGCAATAGAGACAATATACAAACACAAACAAAGAGGGAACAGAAAACCCCCATCCAAAATGGAAAAAACGAAACCAACCCAACAACAACATTCAGAAGAAAACAAAATACACAGAACACCTAGGACAGATTTAATACATGACTTTTCAATTAAAGAACAAAAAGATTGTTTGAAACAACAGAAGAGTCAAATGAAATACCATACTAAGTTTCTTAAATGTTGGTAAATATAAAGCTACACTGAGTTAAAAGAAAAAAAAGAACGCACCAGATGTTTGTCTGATTATTTAGAACTGAGCTCTTAATTATTTTTTCTTTCTGTTCAGATCACTCTCCCCCACCTGCAACACAGTGAGCTTAGATGCAAATATTTGAGATGTTAGTGTTTTAATTTTAGTTAGAGCTCAAAACACCAATTTGCTGCTTTTTTGTTTCCTCTCCCTTTCCAACCAAAGCACTCTTAACTGACTGAAGATGTGTTGGCACAGAACAAAAGGAAATGCTCCTTCTACAAACAAATGTTAAAATTTTAAAAGGATGAAAAATGCCACAGAATGATTTGGAAAAAAAAAAAAAGGATAAAAAAAAGGGCTTTTTAATATGAACTAAATTTCTAATCCTGCTTTTTTATTGAAAGCACTGAGCCTTCTCATAGATCTCTCGTATTTTATACTTATCTCATACAAAGTCATCTATAATATTTGGATATAAATACTATATATGAAGTCACAAATTTAATTTGTTAGCAAATACTTCTTGAGTAGCTTCACAAAGAGACTTGATAGCTTTCTGATCTAGGCAGGCAAAATTAAGATCTCAGTCATTAATTTACTCCCACAATATAGCACAGGATTTTGTGCACCTTCTCACTCCTGTTTTGGGCGCCTCTCTCCGCTTGCCACTCATTTGTTTTCTGTGTCTCTCACACCATCAGATCCCCTTCAGTGCAGGAACACTTTACACTTGAGACACACAAAAAAGCTATTGTGATACAATTTATTACATGGTGATCTGACTGTGACAGCCATAAATACAACCACTTATGTGTTGTATTGCATCTAGCTGTCCTTGCACTAGGTGGTAGGAGAAATATTACTGAGTCACTGGATGGTGTGGTCCCCCTTCCTATCAGATGGTCTCTCCCCCAGGTGTCCCTTTCCATACCTGGTTCGGTGGTCTGTCCCACGGGTGGCCCCTCCCCATTGGCATCCCATTGGCCACGGTCCTCTTTCCCCGCCCCCTCTCCCCTGGGCACGAAACCCCACAGCAAGGGACACAGCAATGTTACACCTCAGATGAAGTAATTTGACTTAGCTAATCTTGTACTGTTTCTGCTCCGCTAAGACAGGTCCAAGCTAAAGACATTTTACTGGTCCCTAGAACCAATGTATTTCTTTGCCTTCAGACTATTAACCTTGAAATTCACTAAAGTTTTTCTCTTTTGTCCTGGGTGTATTTTCCCCCATTTCCTCTGGCTTCTTTCACCATGACATTTGAATGAACCTCCTCCCAATTTCTATGCAACCTCTGACTCCTTTCAGTTAATTTCTTGCAACTAGGCAACATCTTTCACAAACCACAAATACTGCTTCCCTGCTGATGTGTTCCGTAATATTTAGGTTGGAGATTAGAATGCAGCTGAAGTTACAAGGCTGTAGAAATGGCCTTCCACAAAGGACAGTCCAGACAAACAGCTGGGTTTAACAGTTTTGTAATAGTATTAGCAGGATTATAGAAAATACATTTGCTTACAAACACAAGGCTGCATGTGACTTGGGAAGCCCTTCTCAGTGCAATAAATGAATGTTTTTCACAGGATAGTCTACTTTCGAGCTTTGATTTGTTCTCAAATCAAACTGATGCTTGAGTCCATCCCTCTAGTATCTTCTAACAGTTACCTCGTCAGCCATTCAACTAGGAACAAAAAACTTTATCTCTGCTTTCCCACTGTACCTGCCTCTGTCACTACAGATCTTTTTAGGTTCATTATAACTAGTACACATTAGTTCTATAAACTGAGTGACTTTCTTTGATTCAAACCTGTAATTTCAAGTTTCTATTTGAAGCCTACTTCTCTCTGTTTACTTTCCATTCTAGCTGCTGAACTGCTGATGTGCAGGCTCTTGCTAGTTCATGTTCTCCCCTGTAGTCACAGTCTCCCCTCTTACAGAGACAGATTTAATTTCTTTTTTTTTAATAAAAGAGCCTGATATTAATTTTTGATACCATTTCCATTTTATCAAATATCCACTGACTGTGACATCAAGATTCAAACAACTGTGACATCAAGATTCAAAGCAACATACTAGTTCTTCACATCAGAAGCAAACTGCTGTTCTGTCTCTGATCAACTTTGGAATGTACACAAATCTTCCTTTCTTTTTGGCAAATCTTACTTTCTTATTGCAAAGTGTCCTTGACAACAGCATTTCCTCCCAATCTTTCTTGTGAAAGGTAGGAGCTTGTTGTATAAGATTACACAAGTGTCTAGAGCTAACATTCCCTTGCTGAAAACTTCACTAAATCTTTCCAAAACCTGAACAATTTTGGTTTGTTGTGAGTTTCATGCCACTCCTGTTGATTACTTTCCTATTCTCCCTTACTCAAGCTGTTGTGTAACACTTGCAATGTAAATTCTCTAAGCAGGATTGACACATTTATGTTTATGCCTGTATATTATGTTATGCCTGTACAGCACTTAGTGCAGCAGGGTTCTTGCTGCTACTCTGGCAGCACTATTTGCAACGAACACACCTGTTTTAATAAACATAGAAACAGATTTCAATTTTTCTTCTGAGAAAAACCTGCAGACAAAGAAGCTTAATTAATTAATTACAGAGGATACATGAACTAGTACTCCTTTTTGAGAAAATGACCAGTCTGTTACCAATGCAAGGTACACAAGGCAAGGTACTGTCTAATATCACAGACAGCCCAGTGGATCTTATCCTGAATTTTTACACAAAACAGAATTTCTCCTGTGATTCTGTGGAAGTCTTGCACATATAGTAGCAAGAGTGTTAGACTACATATAAAATGTTGGAACATTTGAGAACTTGTATTTCTCTTTAAAAAGCAGTTGTGTCAGCTTGCTTCAAGATGTCCAAGGTTTACGTCCAGTTTCATGTTCAAGATGTCAACCATTTTCGTGGTTACAAAAGTTGTAAAAGTGACAGGGTCGGAATTTAAAAGTCGTGGTTCTTTTAATACATTCATTTCAAGTATCAATCAGTGCAAACAAATGCCACATATACAGTGTTCTTTAATAAGCCAATCCAACTTGTTTTACAAGGGTTCACAGCCAGAAATGTTTGCAAAGATCTTACCTTCTAGAAAGGAGTCACCTCTTGTCAGGGAACATAATCTTCAGAGAAACAGCCACTCCCTAACTTCCCACATTGCTCAGGAGAGAGTTTCTTACCACAGGCATTATTCACTGACATAAAAGCAGTGACTGCTCCTCATAAGGGCAGTCAATGCAGGTATTACTGTTTAATCAACTACTGTTAAGGTCAGACTAAGAAAAAGGCTAAGAAGCTTGCTCGATTATCAACAAACTGTAGGTAATTCCCTTGACATATTTCGGCAGAGTAACTCACCTGTATCACTCCTTCCATCATGTTCACCATCTTGTTGACTATTGCAATGACTTTGTGAGTACGCTCAGCAGGAGTGATGTCAGGTCTGTATTGGCTGGACAATACATACCGACATGTCATATACAAAACATATGTTGGTGACAGCTTAAAATGAACTGTCGAGCTATTTGTGTAATTTATAATGGCAGATAAGAAGGCATCTTCAGCTGCAGACAAAGAGGAAAAGAAACAGTATGTCGTAAATCCAAAGACAGAAAGAAAATTAAAGACAACAATTTCATAACTTGAGGCATAAAAGATTTACTTTGGGAAAAGAAGAGGAAGGGAGAGCAACTTACAGTCATTTGAACTATAAGTTCTCTATTATGTACTACAGTTAGTTAGATATACTAACAAACACTTCCATATAAAGCCAAAAAATCTGACCATTGGGAAATATTTCTGTACTATTTCCTATCTACTGAAAATTTGCATCTTCAAAGGAACAAGAAAATGAAAGACTTCTCTTGCACATTTTACTCCAACAAAGCTCTCATACTACTAATAATCAGTCTTTGCTTGCTCACAAATCTATTTAGTTCCAGGTATTTGAAGTATGGGCAATCTCTAGTATGTTATTTTGCTACCAGATCTGAGACCTCAAAAATCTGGGGGCCAAGATAATAATAAATTAAACTCTAAATGACAATGTAAACCTAATCAGACTTTACAGAAAATGGATTTTGACCAAGATGCAATCTATTACACAAGGCACAGAGAATCACATAGAAGACAATGAATCCAAGGTACTGTTAAGGAGATGGAATTAAAATTTTTTCACATTTAAGCTGAAAATCTGAAGGAGTTGAAATGCCATCAGAATTAAGATACGCATGAACATGCCTCAATATCTAAATTATCTGCTCACTCTCCCAACAAAACAAGTTATACTGTTTATACTGTCTAGCATCTGTATAGTCACAGTTTCTTTCAATGTTCACTTACATCACTCAAGTTTTCAAGCTGACTAAAACATTACAGTATAGAATAATGCATTAACAGGTTAGTATTGTAACTTCACAATTTACTCACAGCTTTCCCTGAATTCAATACTGGCAGGCAGTATCAGTTCTGGTCCATGGGTATCCTGAGATCTAAAGAAATATGAGAAAAATTGAAACAAATAATCCACATGGTTGATATTAATTACTGTAAAATTACATATTACTCCAAATACACTGGTTCCAAATATTGACACAACAACCTTCCACAGAACGACACTTTTTTTACCTTTCCTCCAGAATCATTCAAGCTGTATTTGCCAGCAACACAACAGACTTGAACTGTGGAGTCTATGATAGTAATGAGCACCCTCTTGTGTGCTGCACAGCAGACTGATAGGATCAGTTTGCCATCTGCCATTTACAGTATTCAAATAACAAATTATTCATGGACACATGAAAGAAACTGAATGAAGCTTTGCCTGAAACATCAGCTTGGTTATAACAACTGTACTTGGCTGCCTTTCATGCCTTCAAAATTTATGAAGATTTTAGTCAACCTATTCAACCTTTTCTTCTGGTAAAGAAGGAAAGGAGGTCAAACCCAGTCCCTACCTAGCTGTTGCTACATTACATCAAGAAACAGCTATTAGCCCCAGAACTGTCCTCACTGAAACTGACTGCAGAGTTATTTCTCACCAGAACCCATCAGAGAAATCACCAAGTAGAAAACTGAACAGAGATTTGACTTTTCTGGTGCCTGCAAAAGGTTAAGTGAGTATTTCACAAAATCACAGAATATCCTGAGTAGGAAAGGACCCATCAGAATCATTGAGTAACTCCTGGCCCTGCACATGACACCCCAAGAGTCACAACATGTGCATGAGAGCATTGTCCAAATGCTTTTTGAACTCTGTCAGGCTGGTGCTGTGACCACTGCCCTGGAGAGCCTGTTCCAGTCCCCAACCACTCTCTGAGTGAAAAACCTTTTCCTAATTCCTAAAGGAATTTCCTTTCCTAATTTAATAAATCATTACTGCCTTAAGCAAAGACATTACCTGAGCTGTTCTCTACAGCTAGGTACCTGTTTTTAGTGAATGAGTAAAACCTAACATCTTCTGTATGCAATAACCATTTTAACCACATGTAACACAACAGGCATCTTTCTACTTTCCCCAACAACTTTGACAAAGAAAGGAATGCAATATATTAACGTTGTTGTTCTGATGATTATTAGTTATACCACAAGGCAGAGATAACTGAATAAAGGCTTTCAGTGTCGTATCTCCTGTAGTAAAAATCCACTATATAATTTTGATGACTGTCAAAAGATCTAAACTAAATTTTAGCATATTGAATCCAAAAATCTGGGGTACCTTTGGGTTTTGATGGGGGTTTGTTTGGTTCCTTGCTTTTTTACAAACTTGCAAAAACCTTAAACCAGCAGAGAACTCAGGTTATGCCACCTAGATAATGCATTATTAGAAGTGTTCAGCAAATCTAATTTCTGTGTAAGTTGAAAGTTAAGGAATAGCAGGCACAGCATGGCAGTATGTACACAAATTTCTGCCATTTCAGTTACATTTCAAACACGACAGCATGCTGTCTTTATGAAAAGCACCCAGCTGGTGTGTAAATTGTAGTATTTTCTATCTTTTTATTGCTATAAATTTAAAATTAACTGATTTGTTACTACTTCTGCACTGTCAAAAGTGCTCCTTCACTGAGAACTTAATGACTTCCATAGAAAAATTACTAATACACAGTATTATAAAATGGAAATATAGTGACAACTCCAGAAAAATTTTTAATCTTTCATTATTGGAATAGTAGTAAGAGACAGAAATAGTTCAGCAAACTGGCCAGTAAACCAGTGACAGATTTCAGCTGATGATTTATTTTATTTTCCTTAGAACAAAATGATATTGATCAGTTTCAGCACACAAACAGAGGAACAGGATTCCCAGCCAATAAGAGACACTGTGTCATGAATGATGAGGCCTGATATTAATGCAAGATTGCCTGCAGACTTCTGGAAATTGGCCATAAGAGCTAAATTAATATAAAGTATTCTTTAAAAACTTAAAATTTAATTCTATTTGTAAATTAGTTGCCCAGGAACTGATGCAGTAATCAATTATTTAACTACCTAATAGGAATCCCTTCAACAAATCCTGGAGCCATAAGATGGTCTGGGTTGGAAGTGGCCCTTGCAGATCATCTAGTTCCAACCCCTGTACCATCTTCCTCCTTTCCCTAAAAACATACAAAAGAAATACTCTCTAATTAAGCTTTGCACATTAGAAATCTAAGTTGAAGTCATTCTCTGTGCTCCTGATATAACTCATTTTAATGGATACATTTTAAGTGCATATTGTCATTATGCTATTGCTCCTATAGATAAAGCCTCTCTATGGTGATGAAATTCTTTGAGCTAAACCAGTCTGAAAGTCTAGTTAGGTTTGAAGGTCCATAAATATTGATTAGGCGTTGTCTCCTTTCTCAGTATAGTGTCAGGTAATATTACATTTTACAATCACATTAAAAGCAATAATACATTCTCCTGATATTTCGGTATTCCCCTAGATTTTGTCTCTGATAAACCACATTTAAAAAATGAAACATCCTTGTGTGATTGTTTCTGTCAGCATACTGTGTAAAAATTTTTAAGGCATGTTAATTTTTAAGGCAAGGAATTAGGTAAGCATCTGCATTCAGTTAACACCACTTATATATCATCACATTCTTTTCCAACCAAACACACCTTAAAGAACTCCTGAAAGGTATCCAAGGCAAAAAAACTCTCTCTTCTAATTTTTATTATATTGTAGTCAGTTACCTAATGAGCATGTATGACCACAATCCTTAACTGAATAGTCATTACTTCTGATTTCCAAGAATCATGTTACAATCAGAACAAGCATACCCAGTAAGTAAACTGGAGTTATGCTCTCAGATATCAATTTTTATGGCAGCCAAGTTTTAATCTTCAGTCTCAATCTATTCAGCAAGTTACTAGAAGAAACTAGAAGAAAGTCTTATTTGTGTTATTATTCACTTTTATAGAGCAGTGATGAACGCACAGAGTACCCACAAGAACATTTCGTGTGAGCTGGAAGTTGTACAGTAACAAGAAACTGAAACTTGCCAGTGAAGAATTTTTGTTTTTTTAAACTAATAAAGCAGTTCACAATTAATGTCCTTAGAGTTCACAAAATGAGACCAGAGTATTCCAGAGGAAACCTAACTAAAGGTCCACAAAATACATCCATAAAGGGGAATTCCATGTATTCAGGCAACTCATTGTCCAATTTGTCAAGTCCTAATCTGACATCCTGACTTGGCTCATTTGTTATTCTCATGAACACAGTGAATGTATCTGAGAAAGAGCACATGATAGAAGGGCTGTATGTGGATGAATAAGACTCATTACACAACACATACTACAGACATTTAAGACATATACAGAAATAAAATATCAATGTCAGGTCTGGTGATGAAGATCTCTGAAGTTGTAGTTGTCACATATTTAAGTGTGATCTAGATGCCTCTAAAAAAAATTTCTGCACACAGGAACCATAGTGAAAAAACCTTCATAAAAACTAGCAATGAGTACTCTCTTTAAAAGGAATTTAAGACGTTAAAAAACCCCCATCAAAATGAAGCCAAGATACAGCTCACAGATGGCTCTGTGATTTTGAGATACAGAACTACAGCACAAGATAATCTCTTCACAGAAATTTAATAAACTTCATACACATACAGAAGCACAGTTCAAGAAATATTAAGAACAGAAGCCTCAAGAAGTTCTGACAGGCTATAAAAAGTTCAGAAAGAAGTTTTTGTTCATCTTTTATGAGGAAAATTACAATTGAAATACTAGTATTCCAAGAAGGAGTTAAATTCTTCACAATCTTAATAAAAGTCTAAAAAAGAATTTTTCAGAAAATTCTGAAGATGGTCAGGCACTCTAACAAGGGAGTGTAGAGTAGAACTGAGTTATATTCCAGTCTAACTTCACTGAGAGTATTTAAAATATGCCCCTAGATGCTATAGAATGCTAGATGCTATGCCCCCTCTATGCTATAGAACACTTGAATATTCAAATTCAAGTGGAAGCACAATTTTCTGCCCTTTTTTGGTATTTTTTTTTCCTGCCACTCGCATCTCTGAATTCTCTGTTCTGTCTAGTGAATAATATATCAATTTAAAGATACAAAAAGCTTCATACTGCTAGCTTTACAACTTGGATCACTGCACATTTTAACCCTGCAGCACGTTTACCTTACCTTTCATCCATTTATCATAGCTGTTCATCTAAATTTAAAAGTGATTTAGGTAGACAGCAATACAATCTTGTATTTTTTGAAAGATTTGAAAAAACTTCTATTCACATTTTCACTGATTTGCTGAGGTGTGATAGGAGACTCTAGAGATCATCTGATCCCAACTCCCTGCTCAAAACAGGGTCAACAAGAGCAAGTTCCTCACTACCCTGTCCAGTCAGGTTTTAAGTATCTTTTAAGTATCTTCAAGGACAGACTCCACACCTGCTGACAACAGCACAGTAGACATAGCAATGACCTCGTTATTTCACTCTCCAGAGTAAATCGCATCATCTTGCCACTGACAAATGAAAATTTTACGTAATTGTGCTTTTCATTTCATATGACAGGTCTAACCAGAAATTAACAATGATATGACATTTCTATCAGCCTGACTTTACAGAAAAAGAACCACAAATAACAGAATATTGAAGCAAAGGATTACTTTTTTTGGGTTTTTTAAATATTGTGAAGTTCTTTGCTTTGGTTGTTAATCCTGGGGCTTTTCTGGAGAGAGATCTCATTCTCCATATGGAAAACCAGATAATTTAAAATACTTTAACACAGCACTTGATCCACTGGAAAAATAAATCAATTTTTTTCGATTCTGAGCAGTGACGGATCCCACGTTTCCTACCTGCTGTCCTGTCGGCGGTAATCCTGCTGGTCTATCCTAATCATTGGCTTCACCATTCCTCGCTCGGCTGTGCTGGATGCGGATGATGCCCTGTCACCGTCCAGCCTGCTGGTGCTCTAATTCAAAACAGCAGAACAGGTGCTTAGCATGCAAGCACTGCATGAGCCAGTATTTGTGCCTAGCAGCACTAAAATGAAGCTGAGGTCTGAGGCTTGAAAACAGATGGGGAAACAGAAGAAGGGAGTATGGCACAGAGAGCGACAGCTCAGCGGGCGTTTTCACCACAGTGAAGCACTAAAGAGCCTGCTTCCAATTCCACAGACAACAACGGCCAGCTAGGAGCAGCTCTTTGTTAATGCACTGCTAGAATTTATAATGCAGCTTGCAAACATCTTTAATCAAAAGTTGCATAGCTACAATACAAAGTAAGAATGAGTTGGGAATCAATCTTACTTACTAAAGTAAGAGACAAAGTTAAATGTATTTACAAATTTAAAACTGGTCATGCTCCCCCTCTCTGCTTCTGCAATAGTCCCATGTGTTTGCACTACTGATCTGTAACATAATTTATCCTGATCTTAAGGAAAGTCTGATCTGGCAGGCAGTACATTTCCAAGATAAGAAGGGGCAATTCTATATAACATTTGATTTGTTTTCTTTTGGTGTCCATGCTCCCTAATACGAAGCTTTTAATTTATGATTTCTAATTCAATCAAACCCTATCAGGAATGGGACAAATACGCTGCTTTAAGCAGTAAAATAAATAGCAAATTTTTTCAGCATAAAGAGTAGAAAACAAGACATCAGTAAAATAGAAAGTGTTTCAACATTTCGTAAGAAATTTCTAGGACTAAATAATTTGTTTCAACATAGGATAACCTGCCAACAAGTGCATCTCAATGCAGAGATTGAACCAAATCACTTTTCACCACTACATCTCAGAGACCTTTCATTAAACTTACTGTCACCCCTTTTCCAAACAGAAAAGCATACTTAGAAGAGAGCAAATATTAGAAAATGAGTGATTCATCAGTGCTTTAACAAGATGACGTACACAGTCTCAAACAGCACAACTGAAAAAGAAACTAAATTTTCCCATTAATCCCCAAGTCCTCTAGAAGTATTTTTCTAATGACTGTGAATAGGATATGAAATAAACTATATAATAAAGCCAGAAACTTTTATTCTGAGAAATTTTAAGACATTTTATTAGTTAACAAAGTTTCTGTTCTTCCTTTTAAAATATCACTAAAATTCCTATCAGAAGTAGATGAGAACACATATAAGATAAAAGCACTACCCGACAGTACAAAGAAAGTAGAGAAACTGAATCGAAAGATTGTGGTAAGAAAACAAGTAAGACTAAATTACATTCAAAAGCTATCAGAGTTATTAATACCTACACTGCTGCATTAATATCACTAAATAGTTACAAGTATTTCAGCTGTGTAATAGGAGAAATAAAACATAAAAGGGATTGCAGTTCTGGGAAGATTACTCCATTTCATACTGCTGAAATAATTCATTCTCTCATTTCATCTGAGGCGTGTGATCATAGCAAGTAAGGCATTAACCATTGTGGCATTTACTCTTTGTTTGCTCTTGGAAAATGCAATTCTGACACAAAATCTATTAACAGAAAGTGCAGAAAGAAAGCATGAAAAGATTATCACCTCATAAAATGTTTATAATTATGACTGCAGAGACAGTTTGTTTAGTCAATGTGTGTACAGGAGCTCTATTGAAGCCTAAAGTCACATCCATTAAACTTTAAAAGCCTAGTTAAATTAAAATTGAACACCCTTTCACATTTTATATAAAACATTTATTTACCCCATCACAAATGACAACAGCCATATGCTACACACACAAGGTAACAATGTACCAGTTCTAACAAGAATCTCTACCTGCAGGTAATCTGCTTTCCAGAAGTCAATTTGAGTAGACACTACTTCAGGTTTGGAGAGTTTCCCTTTCTAAAAAATGTTACTATCCTTGAGATGCATCCCCAATGCCAATACAAGTGTAAACAAAAGGGTTTTGGGAAAAAAAAATAAACCAATTCTAAAATAACAATGCATATAATATCTGAGCCCATCCACAAGGAAAAACAGCTGGGGAGACTGATGAATTGGCTACACTTCCCCAAATAGTACTGCTGTTGTAATTTTGATTTAACTTACACATGCTGTTATTTATTGCTAGCTTAGCCATAATACAATACCTTGCTTGCTGGTAATGCTGTTCCACTGTGAATATCTCCCTCCAGATCAAATGTGGTTTCCTGGACAGCTCTACAAGCAAGATAACATTTCCAGTATGTTTTAGAGATTATACTGTTCAACATTTAATAAACAAGGAACAGAGTAACTAAAATTAGTAAATTAAAATTCAAGGTTTATACCATGAGTCCAGTTAATATTAACTTTTTTTAAATACTCTATTAGTTCTTCATATCAATAAAACCTAAAAATATTTATACAGACAATTTCATTTGCAAAACCAGATTCATAGCTAATTTCTTCCCAGCCAAGTGAGAAAATATAAATACACATTGCATTCACTACAATAGACTAGCTACAATTTTTTACTCAGGTCTTTAGTATTAAATGTACAACATAATGTAAATAACTCATAAATCCTAGTAATGCATATTACTATCTCCTTATTCTACAGATTAAAAAAAAATTGATTGTTTAAGCTGCAACAGCCCTTTGCCATAGATTTTATTGTCCAGTTAAAGCTCTGCAGTAATACAGTGCTTTCCAGTTGACTGTAAATCTGCAAGAGCACTTATCTATTGATCTGCAGGCTAAATGCAGGATGAACTCAAGATTTAAGCAAGAATATTACATGACAGCCACATGGCTGGAGGTCTTCCTGCAGACAGGGCCTACAAAAAGCACAGTGTCCTTCCATGAGAAAACACTGTGGAGAAAAATAAAAATGCTTAAAGCATACATCTATATTAATTCAGGAGATAAACTTCTTTTCCTAGGTATCTACTTTCATTCATCTCCAAGCCAATTTGTTACTTTTCTAAATAACATTATAGAATAATGTGTATATTAACAATAGTAGCCTCAGTTGGACTCAGAGAAGATGGAAAATAGGATGTTGCTTTTTCCCCTGCTATACAAACTGATTTTGTTTCTTCTGAGTATTTCTATAGCCATTGAACAAAATACCTGAACCCCTATGAGTCACAATATCCATGATCAGTGTTTTTATTAT
This sequence comes from Geospiza fortis, assembly GCF_000277835.1. NCBI lineage: Eukaryota > Metazoa > Chordata > Aves > Passeriformes > Thraupidae > Geospiza > Geospiza fortis. The sequence goes on along the minus strand of NW_005054299.1, from coordinate 21,831,545 downwards.
GCATCTATCAAAAATATGAATGAGAAACAACAGGGTAGACTTCTGGACTGTCAGTCCTTGCAACACAGAAACCAGTGGATGAGTAATCACACTACAAAAAGTGGTTGTTATATTGAGACATATAGTTCCCTATCTTAACAGTCTCATTTCATGATTGCTTCACTTCCAAATCCTTTTAGTGGAATTTTGAAAGTTATTATCTGAGAAAAAACAAAAACCAGACTCTCTGAAAACATTCAGCAACTTCTTGACTTTTTCTGGAGCTTGGACAAACTATGAAATACATGAAAATAAGGCATTATAGTGTTTTTCAAACAGAAGTGAGCATGAGGAAAACTTCTTTGAATACTTCATAAATAAAAAGACACTTGCTAATCCTACATAAAATCACAAGGTGGAGCTCAAGTATTAAAATTATATACTTAACACTTAAATGAGTTCACACACTAGTCCCTGGCCATTTATAAGGCTTTCATTATGTATTTTTTCCCAAGGCTCTCCTTCTAACCTCAATAGGATGAAAATAAATTTTACTCACCCAGTTTTGTGTCTTGGACCTTTGACCATAAGACTTGCATCAGTAGATCTTTTGGAAATAATATGGTCCTGAGTAGGATCCACAAACTTAAATACATGAGAAGACCCAAATTGAACCTTCATTCCACTTTGCAACATGGTGGTTTCTGAAATACGCTGACCTTCCACATAGGTTTCAGCATCAATGCTTCTCGGGGTTACAGTGACAACTCCATCCATATTAGTGAGGTCACAGTGATGAGGCTGAATTCCTGGACCAAATAACTGGGAATAAAATTAATTAACATAGAATAAATTTAATTATACTGCAGCAGAAATAAAAAAACCAAAGACTAAGACGTAGTTACGCCTATTTACAGACTGGTTATTTAAATTTGATTATGCATTTACAGAGATCACTGGTACTAAAATCAGCGAGTTTCACTTCATTTTTCAATGCAACAAGAATAATAAAACATATTTAACTAACACGTGCAGCACACATCCCTTAATGAAAAACTTTTCACTGTTTTGGTCATATACTGTTTTCTTCCGCTTGCTGTTTTATATGCAATCTCACAGTGCAATTAATTATAAATCAACTAAATGCACTGACATGGACCCAGGCTACTGTAAGAAACTCCCTGGCATGAACTTCATACAAATATGCTTGTCTTATACTCTTAAAAAATCCTACCTCAACGGGATTGAGACTAGGACTTGAAAGCCATTAAGCAGTTACAATAACACTGATATGCACTTTTTGATCCAATTACAAAAAAGAAAACCCCTTAAAAAATAAAAATTTGACTTAAAATAATACAACCCTTCTCTTAAATCAAGAGTGCAACTAAATTAAAACAGATAAATATTACCATTAATACAAAATTTCAGCAATATTTTACCCTTCAAACTTTGAAGCATATTTACAGCATATTTTATTAAAACTCCACAATGACATATAATACAGCAGAGATCAAATCAGTACTGTAATACGAGTCTGCTTTTTTCCATACCTGAATGGAATTGTCATCAAATTTTTCAGTTCCAACTTCAGTGACACTTAATTGTAGACGATAGAGCTTTGGCTTATCTCTGGAGTCAGAACCATCTGTACAGCAAGTGACAAATATTAATTTCTAAGTTAATAAAGTTCAAATAGTCACACAGTATTTCTACATTTACTGCAACTTAGTCAGAATAGCAATGTTTACAAAAAAAGAAAACCCAAGCGACATTCTTTCAAGATTGTAGGGAACTTGGTTGTTCCTCATAATGTAAGAACCCTGAAAGTAGAGAAAGCCTACTCGGAGCAGCTGTTTACTACAAATGCAAAGAATAAAGTAATCAAGAACTACTATTCTGAACATACTGTGAAAAACCTTTTCTATTTCCTTAGTACTTTAAGCAATGCAACAGTTTTTGTAAATCTCTAAGATTTTATATGGGTATACCAGTATGGGTTTAGAAGATAAAGGAAATAAAACACCTCCAGATCCCACATTAATAGCATCTACTGATCTTACTAAAGTACACATTATCAGCAATATCTGCTGCCAAGTGATCCACATACCAAACTGTTTCTAATTCATCAGATACTGAACTAGAGCAATATTAAAAGACAATCCTACAAAATGTTCACCTATGATATTTAGTCTTAATATACAGGACTTTGGCACTTCTGGCCTTATCTTTATAGTTCCATTGACCTATCTTTTCATCTCACAGAAAATTAGGTAAAAAATGAAGTCCAACTTCCTACTTCCCTCAGAAAAATGCTGGACATACAAAGTGTGCCAAAATTAGCTGGTGCCTTCACAGGCTAACACAAATGGGTTTTGTCATACATATAAATCCTCCCCACTTCCCAGAAAACCCTACAACTTTAAATATGAGCGGAAGCTGAAATAATACTGTCATTTCTAACTACTCTCCAATCTCTTCTCCAAAGCAAAGTAAAAGACAGGCTGCAAGACAAAGAATGTCTTAGCTGTGGAAATGAACAATGATTTTAAGTCATTTCCAAAAAAGCAATAGAGAATATTATTAAAGCCATGGCACACACATTGATACTGTCTGCACTAGACTACAAGTTATCTTCAAATTTTTAGGTGAAAGAATATAAACAGAAGCTCTACAAATCTAGTTGTAAACTCCCAGAACATCTTGTATTAAAACCACAGCACTAGACACAAATGCAATTTTTTCCTCCACAAAAAGGAGAAAATTTTAAGGAGTTATTCAGAGTTATTTGGGTTATTTGTTGTACTCTATCAGTATTAAAAGCCAATTTCTACAGTAAAAGGTATCTTAATCTTGAAGATAATTACAACAACTCCTAAGAATGATGAATGAAAGAATGAAAGGCCTTTTTATTCTAGGGGAGGGACGCAGGAGGGAAGGATGGTTGTGTGATATTACAGTGTAAAGCATATTTCTTGTTTTCCAACAGCTGGAACCTCACCTGAACGGTATTTGGAATGTATCCCTTATAACTCACTGCAGCAGGATAGATATTCTGCTATATCTATGGTGAAAGCCAGGCCACAAGAGTCCACAAAGACTGATCTTAGAAAATTATGCACTACAAACAAATTTCATCACTTGATTTATGCACTTAAGAGTCACCATTCACACTTTAAATAGTAATGTTATAAAAAAAGCCTGCAGTGAACAAAAGTGAATAATCACTGTAAGGACATCAAGTCAGTGGTTTATAACACAAACACATATTTTTTAAACAATAAAAAAAAAAAAAACAAGACAGGGCGCTATTCATGGATATATATTTTAAATGTGTTACTTCACCACCAAAAGGTGAATCCTACACCACTTTGAAATTTATAACTTCAATTGATTTCACTGGTCCAATGCTTGAAACAATGCTGGGAAATAGTACTGACTTAGCACAGACCAAAACAAATGATGACGATCAGCTCACAGAAAACAAGTAAGCCCAAAGTTGAACAAAAATGGTCACACAATGGACTTTACCTATTGATATAAAATTAGTTTAAGTCTACACTTTTAAAGCATATTTCCTCTACAAGTTCCTAACTACTAAGTGTTTAAACACTAATACGCTTAGGAGATGGTTGGGCAGATCTGAAACACCATGTTGAATTCAGGAGATAATTCTACTCTTAAATTTCAGACAAGATATGCACTTCCAGCAGAAAAAGCCAATAGTAAACTTTTTTTTTGTAACAGACAACAAACTCACGTGCAGAAGTGTTACACACACTACAGTTCTGTTCTCAGAAAGAAGCTTGGCCAGGAAAGCACCCTGGTCAAGGCTTTCCATTTCTCCAACCTTCTGCAACTCTTCTGTCCAAGTTGCTATACCTCCATGTCCTCCACATCTCCCACTGCTATTTGTTCTACAGCTCAACGGTGCTCTTTTTTTGTCATGAAGCAAGGAAAAAAGCCTTATGGGGTTGCCTTTTTATTTTTTATGTATCCTTTGTAATTTTAAATTCAGGTTTGTAGGATCTGAGGCTCACATCTGAAAATATGGAGGTTTGCCATTTTTCTCAGCCTTTAAATATTATGATTGTACAACTGAAGTTATTAACATTCCTGAACTCATCAAAAGCCATATTCACAGATAGTACAGACAGAATCAGCTATTCAGAGTGCTGCTGAATGTCATTTCAGTCTACCCAGTCTGTTTCTATTACTATCAGATTCATCTCAGTTTACTGTTTCATTCACTTGACTTGGATACAGAGACAATTGCTGACTGCCACATGTACAGCCACAAGCTACTGAAGTGCATCCTCTACCACAGAGAATCTAATCTTCAGTCAATTAAAAGTCGTACAAACAGCAACATCAGCAGCTATGGAGAAATGGAAAAACTGGACATACTTCACTAGCAAACTTCATGAATTTGTGCAATTGCACAGGGCATGAAAGTGAGTCTGCTAGGTTCTTCTGCAAAAATATAAACAGCCTCTGTTTTGACAGGAGGACATTTCTACTGGAGTTATTTCTATAAAAAATAAAAGTATTCTAAAGTGCTTTTTTTCCAAAGACACAGTCTGACTCTAGAGTATGAAGTCCTCTTTTTCACACACTGAGATAAAAATTTAAAAAGCTATCTTTTTTTTTCTTCAGTGACATGCAACCAAATTTCAATCTTCCTAGTTAATGGTCAAGTGTTCCTGCAGAGCCCATCCATGATTTTTAGTTCAGCACACTCTATGAAACCTTTCTGCTCTCTGGAATAACAACGTTAACAAAATGGAAGTCCGAATTCAATTTACATAATGGAGCACTGGACACAAGTTTGAATACAGTTCTTTAAACCCCAGTACTGCACTCCCCAAGCGTAAAGGAAAGGGTGAGCAGCACTGACAACCACACGTAGTTCTTCTACAGCAGTCTAAAAAATAAAGTGAGGAAACAGGGGAAAAAAGTAATAAAATAAAAAAATATTTTGGCAGACATTTCACAATGAAAAGAGAATGGCTTTGTAGTCTTGTTTAATCAGTCAAACCAGAACATCTCTGCACATTACTCTAAACTGTAAGGAGAATTAAAGATCCATAATGATTTGTACATTAGGCTATCAATTTTGAGCACTACAAAAAGTGAACAAGTCTCTACTGTCTGAAGTGCTAAATCTTTGACATACACCACTAATGTCAGACAAACCAGGCAGCAGAAACAACAAAGGATGCTATGGAATACCACAGAGTAGAAAGCGAAGTAATTTTGCCAGGAGTCAAAACACTATTTCCCATAAAAATCATCACAGACTTCATCTACTGTATCAACACAGTCAAATACTCAAAAGGACAGCTAAGTTCCAAGCCATTTACCTAATAACCATTTTAACTATGAATTCACAAGGAGATGGATCAAAGAACTTTTAGTTCTACTACAACATTGCTTGTAAACCACCCTCTGAAATTTATCTGTTAACTGTAGCTGGAAGGTTGAACTCTTTGGGTAACAGCATATTCATGACCCAGTTGATGTTTGTTCACCAATCAAATAATTAAAATAATTAAATGGCAACTAACAAACAATTAAAATAATTAAATGGTAACTAACAAAATAGATAACTACATCACAGAAGCAATCTCTTGGAAAAAAACCCTTAAGATAAATAACACAGTCCTTCATTTGTCATAAAGAAACTCAAGATTTATAGTCGGAGAAGTTTTTAGTGGCTAATGAGAGAACAGTATCAAATATAGCGTTACCTTCGTAAGTGTGATAGTTGTAGTAGGCAAAGTGATTCCTTCTCCCTGGGGTTAGAAACACATGCAGAGGACCCAGGTGAAGGCAGCACCAGCAGGACAGATACCATGCAGAACATGCGGAGGAGGGCAAGAAAAGAAAAGATAGGAAAGGGTGAAACTGTAGCCAGACAACACCTATTCAATTTATAAGGATGAAGTTCATTAAACTCTTTCAATTTTAGAAACTGTGCAGAGTATAAAGACATCAGTACTACAAAGCTACTGAATGAAACCATCCTTATTGTTTAGAGAAGTGATAACAAGCTGTTAGAAGAAGAACATGAACAACAGGTCAGTCCCACTGGCAATGTGTGAAACTCAGCACACAGCACTGACACCTGCAACACTGCAGACTGAGTTTACTCTCTCTGTTAATGGGCATCTCAAGCCACTGCCCGAGATCAACATTTTAATGATAAAGCACCAAATCCCACAGAGTAAGAGAACAAGAAAAGAAATCAACAGTACCATTAAAAGAACTCAAAATATTAATATGGAAACTGAACTTCAATCTGCAGAACATGACAATACATTTCATATATTCTGTGTACTGATAATTTCATCTGGATTTAAAGCAAACCAAAAAAAAAAAATCCCACACTATCTGACCATAAATTTAACTTTTTTTTTTTGCAGTTCTGATCCAGCAAAGGTTTCAGCACCAATTTCCAACCTTGCTTCCCAAAAGGTACCAAACCAGACTTCAAACTGTAACATTTACTTGAATATCTGAGTGTACTCAGGCTACACTCAATAGGAAAAAGAGCTGTATATAACTCCATCACCAAAAATAAAAGTCCGTATCCAAATCTATAAACATGAGGATGACAGAAATTAAGAGCATAAATCATGTATGTTTTATCAGTAGCTGTGTATACACAATCATGCCAGCTGTTCCTAGATCATAAAACTAACTGCAAATTACCGCAAAGCCCAGCAAGTTCCAATTATGCCAAAATAAAACTCAGCTTGGTAGCGATTAGAAGGTTCTATATAGGCTGAAAAATGTTTCACATCTAAGTTTGATTTAAAACTTCATGTTCTTGTCCTGTTAAAAATGTGATTTTCCATGTATGGCACTGCTACAATGTACTTGTGAACATAAACAAAATCAGATCTAAGCTTAGTAAATAATTTCTCCCTTTTTTCCACTCCAAACATTTGCTGCTAAGATTTTGATATTACAGCAACATGCACCTCTACCTTTAGAACTGTAACCTCCAATTCAGAATCTGACATCAGAAGAACTCATGTGGCACAGACTTCCTGCCACACAGAGCTCCTTGTGCTTACAAAGAATGTCTTATTTTTGAAAAATCCAAATGACTATACAATAATGTAATTTAGCTTATTAGATAGCCAGAATTCTTACCTGGGCTTAATTCTACCAGGTATGGTAGTTTCTCAGGAGGAAGGCAAGAGCCATAGCCAGACCCGTCAACTCTTTCCTTCCCCTTCAATGGTTTTCCATCAGCTATCTTCCTGGTTTTCTTTGGGACATAATCAGGAGGCCGCCTTTTCAACTGAAAGACCAGTATTCCTAAAACACAGTATAATACATCCTTTGAGTCACACTACCACTGCATAAGCACACAACCAACATCTATTAATCTCCAAGTGTCCCATAGGATTACTTTCAGCTTACTAAATTCCTGTCACTTCTTTAGAATAGTTTTAACTTAAAAATAACTACACACAGATCAAAAGCATACTTCAGTATAGTGAATAATTTAGAAAATTTGGGACAAAATGAAAACCTTTCTACCACCTGATGGTGTAATAATACAAACCGTATTATTACATAATACTGTTTAAATTACATAATGAAACAGTAAATAACTCTAATACTCCCTAGTATTTTAAGTGTCCAAAACCAAAACACACTAAAATACATGTTAGAATTTCTTCCTTTACAGGGGCTCCACAACACAGATTACAACCCAAGGCACAAAAATAATCTTAAAAGGTTTTGGACATACCTTTATCACTAGGCCACTCCCTAAATATCTGCAGTGGACACTCATCATCATCAAGAATAGTTTCTTTAGCACCTTTATCATCAGAATGCTGAGCACCAGGAGGCAGCATGACCTAAAAAAGAATTATCAGTTTTCAGAGCCTTTAGTGGACAATTAGAACATTCAAGGGTATATTCTCTGATAAATTTTTGCATGTGTTATTTATAACAAGAGATAAGGCCAAAGAATTCAGTAACTTGGAATGTATTTTGTTTCCAAGATTTTCTAACACTCCTCTCTCGCCTCTTGCTACAGTTAAATCATACTTCCTAGAACACCAAGTAAGTCTAAAAAGCAAAGAACAGCAAGTTACACTTAAAGTATGCGAGATCTTCTTTCAGTAAAAAAAGTTATTTCAATTTCTCATCAGCTAAGAGAAAAAAAAATCTGTGGAGATGATAGTCAAAAAACAAAACTGAACTCTCCATTATTATTTCACACACTGGAATCAGCATTTCATTTTGCTAATGCCATTCTGCTATACGTAACATATATATATCTTTAGAAAAGACACAGCAAAGACTATGTTACACCTGCTGCATCCTTGTCTTACCCAAAATTTACCTGTTCTACACAAGGGACTAAGGGCACAACTGGAGCATTTCACACAACTGCCTTCATGCTGCCTAGTTCTAAGGAAGAAACAAAACCAAGAATACTTTTGGAACAGAACTGCATACTGTTCCTACCTTTTACAGCTACATCCTTACAAGGCAGAGGAAGGGGGAAACTTTGATTCATGAAATCTGATCTTAGGGGAGCCTGTAATTTCATGCATTACTGCTCCCCACAGAGATCAAGAACAAGTAACAATGACAGGCAGTATTACAGTTGTTAAAGACAGATCTGTCAAAGCTGAATGAAAAAATAAAATAAAATATGTTGTACTCCCACACTTGTAATCCTAATAATGTTATTTAAATTCATAGACAGTTCTATTTTAAACAAACTACCCCAAATTATTCCCATCTCTGAACTATGACCAAGGTAAGACCTTCTGAAGTGCTGTAGCCATTGGCTACAGCATCCTACTACACTGCAGCCCTCTAGACATTTTGCACTATCATTTGTTCCCTCCTTTCCACACCCATTTCTGTGTTAACCAAGTTCTCACAGATCTACCTCAAACATCTTTTCATCTTCTTCCAGGCAGGAAACAACTACATTTAAGATTAAAAGTATGCAATCCCTAAACCATTTTCTATGCAAAACATGGCTAAACATAGGACTAATTAAATTATCTTTAATTAGACTTTCAAATAGACAAGATATTATAAAAGAAGGAAAACATTAAAATGTATAAACCAGAGGGAAACAGAAACACATCTATACTCAAACCTCATCCTGCCAAACTGCTCCATTTCACATCTCAGATTTTAAAAACAATTACACATACAGGATAATTAGGGTAACACTGTGTTTCAAGCTATGTTCAAGAAGCAACAATCTTAAAATTCCAAAGCCCTTGAGACAGAAGGTAGCTAGTGACAAAGCACGAAATACATGCAATACCAGGACCTGACCAATACTGGGCTGGGAAGGAAACCAAAGAAAAACCAAATGCAGTCAAACATGCAGCAAATACAAGCTAAGAAATTTAAATGAAGACCTCAGCAACTTCAGACTTAACTTTCATAACATTTGTTGGAATAAACAAGTAATAGAAGGCATGTATTTGAGTATTAAGCCTCCTGTGATAATAACTATAGATCAAATTATCAGACCCATCCTTTAAAAAAGTCTCACATGAGAACACCCCATGCTGCAACAGGTCTTCAATAAGCTCTTCGGTAATTTTAATGTTTAAGTAAAAACCCTCATATCTATAGTATATTTGAGTATATCTGCTTATCATGATTAATCTACAGTTTTCCTTACAAGCTGGGAATGCAGGCTCCATGCATGCCCCTACTAAAACAAACCAAAAAAAAAACTCAAAAAAAAAAGAAAACCTAAGAAAACAACAGCAACAACACCACAAAAAAAACCTACAAAACCCCCAATGAATCTTGCTAAAATACTTAATGTCTTATGTCTGTAACAACTACTTCTTAAAAAAACCCAATACAACTACTCACCATTAAATGCATATTTTTGCTTGACATTACAAGAAGTTATTTATGCCTTACCCTCAAGTAAAAAATAAGTGCATGCTAGAAACAAAAGTCTAATCAAGATTCTGCTTTCAAGAGTTAACTGGTTTGCTGCATGCCTGGAGTCTAATGCCCCGAGCAAATATGCACAGGTAGCTTGGAAGACTGTCTAATTAATTTGACATCTTCAGAGAAGTGCAGTGAACCCCATATTACTCAGGGAAACTCAAACCAAGCAAACTGAAACAAACAAAACACACACATTGGAACAAACTGGTGTCTACTTGCTTACACAGAAAAGCACTTTAGAACCTGGAATAAAGGTACAGCCTGATACACTGCAAACCAATGTATGAAAGCAGACAACCAATAGGAAAATGCCATTTACAATAAAAGTTGTCAAAAATGTTATGAAAAAGTCTTACAATGTTTATCTTTCAACTGAAACTTCAGGAGCGATCTTTATTACAGGTACTTATACAGCCTCATAATGGTCTTGTCCTGTAACTTCAAATTCATCTTAATAATTAAGTAAATGTCAACTGCTTAAATCTTCAGAGAAGACACTGTACTGGGCACTCAAAGAGAACAAAATGTTTCAAAATCCCAACCAGTAAGAAACTGAACTTGTATGTCCCACTGATAATAGCTGAACTTAACAAAATGTAAAGAATAAGAACATGTGCAGGACCTGTCTAACACAGAGTACCATAAAGTGCCAGAAGAACAGGGGCAAAAGCCAACCCAGGGACAGAGAATAGCTGTGAGACTTCAGTATAAAGGGAGTGCCATTGGATAAATTTAGCGGTGCGTTTCTGAGTTTCCAAAAAAGACAACAGTGATTAAAGACACATCAGGCTAATTCTTGGGTATTTTCATGTTTCAAGCAAGGAAAGCAGCTTTATAAAACATCAGGAAAAAAGCAGATTTTAAAATCTAGATTTAAAATACGCAACTTGATGAATAAAATAAGAATTAACATATTAAAAGCCAAGCACTGTATCAGGAGAGGATGGCCAAGCAAATTTTAGCCAACTACAACAACTTACTGTGAGCAAATAAGGTCTCCTATACTTAAGAGTTACTGAAACAGATCTGCTATTGGTCAGTGCAGACCACTCCTGTATGTCAAATGTAAACATAAGCACACAACTGACATCAGTTCAGACATATTGTACGAGGATGTGTTACTCAGGAAACAAAATATTTTCCAGAAGTACTTCCCAAAAAACTAATATAAAAAAAAATTTCTTTTGCAGCAATGACTTCATTAACCTTCACCAAGATCAAAGCAAGGTTCCCCAGACTATTTCCTACATTAAACATCCCCACACAAGATCAGAAAATAGGATCTAAGAGGGAACACCACCATTACAAAAAGAGTAACTTTCAACAGTTTCCTGGGTAAAGTTGCAATTAGTCCAATAAATTTCCTAATACTCAAAGATGTTTTTATTTTTTAATTTTTTATTTCAGGCATCGTGAGTCTGAACTAAGCAGAATGAAGTAAAACTATCTTCCAAATTTAGTCTCAGTGTCTATGCTGTAGCCCATGATTCTCCCAAATCACCACAGTATTGTAAGAAACAAACTTTTTTCCCATTTTTCTGACATTTTAAGGAGCAAAAATGCAAGTTTATTAGACAAGTCATAGCCAAAAAAGTAATCAAACACTGGACTCAAAAAATATTGTTTTCAAGCCTCACTGTTCTCCCTGAGAAAACAACACGGTCAGAAGTTTGTAATCTTTAATCAGTACTGCCCATGGGACTTTTTGATAAAAGCCACATCTCTAAGAAATAACAATTCTATGCAATTCGTTTAGAACTCCTAAAATAATTAAATTCTGAAATTAAGAGTATCACTTTAATCTTTTCTGATTTGTAGCGAGGGTCAGCTACCACTGCAAGGTTTAAGGAAACAGCACACAACACAGACCTTTTACAGTGGAGCTCACCTCAGCACTTTCACTTCAGAGTGGACACTCTTAGTTCAGGGAAATAGTTTTTTGCACAGATTTAGGTATCCACAGGATGAACTATTAGCTTATACATCTATGAATCACCAGCACATTTAGTGGTATAAAACCCATAAAAGTGCCCAATGAAGAAATATGTCGTTTTCAGTATTAATGTTTTCCTGTACAGCAAGCAAAACAACTGGAAGATTAAAGTTTTAAAAACAAAAAACCTGATATGTCACTTCACAACTCCTGAGGCTGTTAGATTTGGGGCGGGGGGGGCGGAATTTAGTCATTCTATTCAGCTTGGAAGCTACTGCAAGAAAAAAAAAAAACAATCAAACATGAAATGTGAGAAGATTGCGTTTTAGTAACTTACACGAGCAATACAATAATCCTTGGGATTTTCTTTTTCCAGGCCATATTTTTCCAGTGCTTCAATAACTGCAAAGTCTGCAGTATCTGTAGTAGACAGCAGGATTGTCTTGTACGGTATATTTGGTTTTAAACTGTCTGCATAAATTCTCAGCGTCCCACCTTGGAAACCAAATGGAATTAACAATGCAACCACAGAATAAAATGACAGACATGAAGTAATTCATTATGTTTCTAACAGAATATAAGAACCAACCCTTTCAGAAATAACTTCATTACTCTACTAATAAAAGAAAAATTATGTAATATCCCCAAAATAGATTTCTCTCTCCACTGGTAAAAATCTCCAGTGATATTTCTGTAATTTATCTAATGAAGTGTTTTCCTAATGTTTCACCATGCTTAGTATTACATGAAGTTAAAATGAAATAATGTCAATGACTGGTTGATGGACAGACCTTTACCATCTTGTCAGGAAGTCTGTGCTGACCTCCCCTTTCTTTAACAAGCCCATTTAAGATTTCCTTCAAGACAATGCTTTCTACACCTCTAACTCTTTCTTCACTACTCTTCCATGAACAGAGAATAATTTCAGATTTTAGCAGTTCTAACATAGCTTCATTTGTTGTTTTCTAATGGTGTATATACAATCACTGTTATGTCCCCACTGCATGAATGAGAAATACTTAATCACTATTATTCACAAGATCTACCAGAATCCTTTAGGCAGAACAATCAGTCCTTTACATCCTTTATTTACGCTACTGATTGAATTTTCTATCAGGTCATTCAGCTCATTCTTAGTACAAGAAATGTCAGTTATCTCAGCCAGCCTCCTCAGTTTGCCAGGCTAAGTCCATCCTTCTTTTTCCCAGTTTAGCACTACTGTTAGCAAGCTCAATGAGCACACTCTCTCTCAATCTGCCCACCACTGAAGGCTTTGACTTGCACTCACAAAGGAACATCCCCCTGTGGAATCCTACCTTCACAAACCCTTGGTTCAGTTACACACCAGATAAACTAGCCATGTGCAAAAAATGTTGGAGAAGGCAAAAGTCAAATTTACAGGAGTTGCTGGCCTTAAGAATATTCTCTTGGTAAAATGTTTATAACTTAACCAGAAGAACTTCAACTACCTGAGTCTGGTCTGCCATCAGAACTGCGAAACTCCTGCATTCTCTTCTCTAGTTTTTGCTGTCGTCGCCGTTTCATAACCACCTCAGGATTGGATATTGTGCGAGTGAAGCTGGTCTCAGGCATATCTTTGTAAACCTCAGCTGCAAGGCGAAAATTCTCACTGCCAAGTTAGTTTAAATAAAAAGAACGTCATTAAGAGCTTAAAGTAGATACATCCTTATTATTTCACATAGGATAAAAAAGCAACAGGATTCATAGACACAGGAGCTCATTTAAGTTATTGTAAGATGGTTGCTACATGAATTTCACTTTTGCTACAGCTAATGCTGTTCATATACCCATGCTCACCTGATATAAATTTAAGGACTACTAGCTGCTAGTTTTTAAAGAAAACAATAAGTCTTCTACCTCTTAAACATAGGGACAGGAGGAAAGACATTAAAGAAACTTTACATACTCCTAACTTTATTATGATTTCCAATACTGCAAAGCATGGGAAAGCTGAGTTAGCATGTGTTTGCAAGTCACACTTTTTCTTTTGCAAATTGCACTTAAAAACAACTATCATTTAAGTTTTAAAAAATAAGTTGAAGTCACTTACATATCATCCCCATGAAGAAGTCTATCATCTTTATCTGACGCTTGTCGCAATGCCTCTTTTTCACGCCTCTTTTTTTCCTTTTTTTCTTTTTTTGAGAGAGTTCGCTTGAAATTCTGAATTACTCCCTCTTTTTCTTGTTTTTCAGGCCCATTACTCTGAGCTTTCTGAAATAAATGAGTTTAAAACAGCTTCTATAAATTTCAATCCAAAGAAAAGTTAGCATTAGTTTTAACTTTGCAGATGAACCTGTTTAAGACACAGTATCACCGACCCAAAGCCAACACTCCAGACAACAACACTCCATTACACAGCAATGGGACTAATGTTCTCAAGGGAAACACAGAGAAGGCAAATATAATGTCATGTTCCCAAGAACGTATGAACTAATTGTACCCAACCAAGTGAATAAACTGCAGATTTTTACTTGAATAACGCCTGCTATCTACTTGGCCTCAAAAGATTAACTGAAGCTGCAAAAGAAATTTTTGCTTCTGAGTAAAAATACTCTGTAACAGTGCTGTGCTTAATCTGCTTTCAAGGCAACTGTGTTGGAGCACCAGATAAGAATACTGCAGAAGGAAAAACATTACAGAAGACTTTTCCCCAGTGGTATATTTTCCCAAGTTGTCATTCCAGCATTGTCTTCTTCAATTCCTGCTCCTTGCATACACAAGATACCTGTAATCCTAGGCTCATTTGCCTTCTGTAAAGATTACAGAGCATGAGAGAAAGAAGATGCAGATTTTCTCATTTCTATCAGGAAGCAAAGAACATAGAGAAGGAAGATTGCAAATCACTTAATTCAACTAATAGGAATAGCAGGGTTGGTACATGTAGTGCAAGGCATCATTAACTTTCCCTTCCGCCCTGTAACGTGGATGTATCCTGTAGTCAAATGCCCAGTACAGGCTCACATCCCTATACCCAAAGCACTTCTAAAATTAACAAGCTCTAGTTCCAAAAGCAAAGGAAATTTAGTGCTCAGCACAAGATCAAAAACTTGCCTTAAGATAGCCCACACTGAATAGCATGTTTTCCATAGCTATAGGCAAACAAGCTACATATAATACATATAATTATATGACTTCAGGAGCCAAAGTCTAATCTAATTTAATGTTTAAATTGCTAATATTAAAGCAAATTTTTGTACAGTTGATGTTGGCAGCTCATTCATTTTGCATTTGTAAGAGAAAAAAATAATCAAAAACCAAAAAAGCAAAACCAAACCAAATCAAAAAACCCTGCACAAAAGGAAAAAGTCTTCCATCATTTTTTCAAGAAACAGAATGTTATCTAAGGAGGTAATAATTTTTAGCTCTTTAACTCCCCCTGGCATGCTCTTTTAAAAGCTTTGCAAGAGACAGGATTACCTCCTAGTATGTGGCACCATATACTATTTGAGGTATTTTTCAAGTCATCATAATAGAACAAAGCAAGCTTTAAGTTCTCTAGGCATGCTCCAGTATTAGACAGCTACATGGATCACAGCATCACCAGCCATCAAAAGATAACAAAAGTGCTGTGTTGCAAAGATGCACTTCAAGTATTTAAAAATACTTGCTCCAGATATTGAAGGTCATGAGCAGCAGTTGTTTTCAGGAACTAGAAAAGCCAAAGTTATGTTTTCCTATATAACCAAACCCCAGAGATTTCAAAACTGCTGTTAGCACTAGCATGCTCTGTAGAGACTCACCTTTGGAGGAAGTGTATCATTTTCATTCTTGAGGACAAACCTTCCCTCGCGATCATCTTTGTTCCAGTTTAACTGTACAACAAGAGGCTTCTCATCCACATCTAATCTTCTTTCTTCTTCAAGAAAATGAAAAGCAGAAACAATTACTTGGTATCTCAAGAGCAAAGATAGTTTGAAGTAAGTTAAGCTTTTAATAAAACCAAAAGGTTTGCTTAACAGAACACATCAGTTGATGCTTCCCTCTTAAGTACAGGGACAGAAAGCAAGCTTGGGAATGTAGAATTAGTTACATGTCCCCTTTCCATCAACAAGCCCAAGTGTTCCACCTATCTACATAAGCCAAATGTCCCCATAAAGTAGTCACACATAACTCCTTTGTCAGAACTAAGTCTTGGAACACAACATTACCACTCTGGAGGGGAAGTTAGATTTAGAGTTGAAATGTTAAGCACTTTGTAACATCCTGGGCCTTGTAAATACTAATTTTTCTTATTTTAAATTTACTTTTAAATTTACTTTTTAAAGTAGACCACAGTCTGGTTGCAGCCCGAGAAATACTATCCTAAAAAGACTGCACAAAAATAAACAAGATCACAAAATTTGAACAATAAAACAAATCAAAAGCCCCCACGACATTATTCAGATCCAAGACAAAATTTCATTTAGAGTATTACATCTATTTTAAGTATATGGAAAAACATGTGACAGAGTGGTTAAAAAACTTAAGCAAGTCTTGCCATTTGATTTTCCCTTTGAAAAGGAGGAGACAGTACATATGCCCAGGAAAACAACTATGTCTTTTTGGTTATTTTTGTTCAGTAAGAAACACTCCTATTGACCTTGTATGCCCCAATCATCTTTTAAAAATGAGGAACTTGTTCCGCAAAGAAAACAATTTCATTTTGACTATAGGTACAGCACTAACAGACTTTTAAAGAAATCTAAGGCAGAAAAAAAAATTATTTTCAGTTGTTCAAATGCAGTATTTAAGATTGTTCAAGCACTTGTGTATACTTCTGAAGCACAAAAATAAAAAACACAACCAAAAGATAGTTTCTCCTTTATCTGTCCCCACCACCACCACCACCACACACACTATCACCTTCTGATCTGAATCAGACAAATTTTAGCAGTACCAAAGACTATTTAGATATCCAAGTTCTCCACAGGTAACATCAGAGGATCTGTTTAAGAAACACAGTGGCTTCAAACAATATTAAGCTGAACTTCCCCCAGTTCAGCAGTAAAAGAACATGAGTTACAAGGCTACCATCACAGGCCTACAATGTCAAAGAACAGAAGGTGTACTCTCAACCGTCCATTTAACAATCCTAGTCTGCCATTATAAATTTAGTCTTTACCTACTAATCCTAAAAATAGCAACTCTCTCACAAACGTCAACAAACTAACAGGATGTCAATCACAGCATTTTACAGATCATAATCAAATCTTACATTAACTGCAGGCCTAGTATGTATAATTAAGTTTTGAAAACCACTCCCCAAAAAACAATTAATAGCAACATATTTAAGAATAAAAAACCCAAGTCTAATGTGGTTCAGAAACTGAGGACAAATATAAAGATACTTTGGCTGGGAGTAGATATGATGGTGGTGAGGATGCAGGAAGGACTTAATGGATAAATACAAACCTCCACTGACATGTACTTCATAAAGTGAGTATTTAGGGGATGACAACATTCGCATGTCTGGTCGAAACTTCTCTGCAAGAGTTTCTATGACATCTTGAGTTGTGGCAGTACTAGAGACACGGATACATTTTGTTGCAAAATTTCCAGCTGCTTTGTCTTGAAAGTAGAATCTCATTACTCCATGAAACTCGAGATCCTGTAAAGAAATAAAAATACAAATCTGAGCGCTGGCTAATACTTATAAGGTTCAGAGTTCTTTTATTATTTGTTACAAATTTATTATGAAAATATCAGACCTCCAAGTATTACACCGGTTTTCAAAATTTTCATAATAGTAGAATTAAAAACCAGGAAACTATAAACTTGAAAAGTTATCCTGCAAAAAGAAATTAAGGACTATCTATTACTGAAAATACTGAACTTGAAACTTTCTAAGTATTCAAATTTACAGCTATATTCAGGAGAATTTATAAAACCTCTTTTCTAAAACCTAGAGACATCTTGAAGAATAACTGAGAACAGGCCCCTGCAGCCCAAGTCTGTAAAAGTGCATGCTCAAGGAACAGCAGCGTGTCTTGATAAGAACAGCTTGCTGTCACAGAACTCACAGGATCATCTTTTCTCTCCTGTTTTTACCCCTTCATGCACTCCTGTCTCATGGTGGCATGTTTGTCCCAGAAGCAGCCTTTTAAGGAAGCTAAACCATTTGACTTGCTTGTAGTTTTTATTTTAAGAAAGGTTAGTCTTTGGTACAGCTCCCTAAGCACTCTGTGAGGGGAAAAAAGCTTCAGCACCAACACGAGGTGAAGAAAGGGACTGCAGCTGTCAGCCAGGTGGCTACACTACAACTGCAAAGGCAATTTGTTCAAACTATTGTAATTTCACATCCTCAAGCGATTTCCTTTGCCACTGGAGCCTGTGCTCTACAGCAGCACACCAAACTTCAGGAGGATACTCTGCTTATGCTACTCCACTACCAGTCTGAACAACAACTCCAAATTCAAATGTTAGTTCCCCAGTGGTCTCCACCTGGCCAACTTTTGCCCCTTCCATAAATCCCAGCAATCATGGGGCCATGCACTCAAGGGAAATCAAGGATATTCAAGTCTCCAGTTGACTTTGTCAAGTTTACTCTACAGTTTAATAATTACTGCTCCTGTCTTCACTCTCCAGAGGCTTTGAAATAGGCAAATCCTTAGGTGTCAAGCACAGTGATAGATTTTATGCTAGGCACAGCCCTTTCCAATACTACAACTGATCACCGGACACGCATTACAATGCTTCTTTGAACAGCAAAGAATCAAGATATTTACTGAAGCTACTCTATCATTCAGAAGACCTTTGCAAAAAGAAATGAAAAAGTAAGAATATTTAAAAAGGAATTAAGAAGTCAAATAACCTACACTTAGACAAACATCTGTGTCACCTAGATACATGCAGAAATAGGAACTGTTCTTCTCAGGATATTCCCAAGCCTACACCAACACAGCAGTCCAATGAAATGCACTATGGACCTCGACAATGGCCAATTGTGTTTTATTCTCTGTTGTTATCTGAACAATTTACAGAATTAATCTTTCTGAGCCTGCACTGCTGTTCCCACAGAACTACGTATTGTACTTAGCAATACAGCGTTCCTTCCAGTGTTCCTTCTTGCAAGAAGTTACAGTTTCCACATTCCTCACTCCAGCTAACTCCCACCTCTACATACACTCTGAACTTAACTGCAGTTAATACAACCATGGGTATAATTCTTCAGCTGTGAACATTTTTGTAACAGCTACTACTCACCTCTCAAAAGTATCCTGACTACTTCATTTCTTGTCTTTAATTATATATATCAAATTATTAACTAATTATCCATACAAGGACTTAGCCCTCTCATGCAGAAAGCTACTAAATGACTTCTGGAAATCCTACCTATCATAGTGAACTGGAGCTTCCCTTACATGTGCTCTTGGTAACTCCTTCAATGAGTTCCAAAAGGTCTGAAGCACAACTTCTTTTCTAAGTCCTGTTGACGTTTCCACAGGATATTATAACAGACACCACATCTCCATGAATTCTGTAAGTTAATGCAGTTTCCTCACACACAGAACATCACCAGTGAACACCCTTTGTAATACTGGTTTCACAGTGCATTTGCATCCAACGACCTGAAGGTGTCCACCTAACAGAGCCATTACAGACCACTTAGAAAATTACTTCATCTCTCACTTCCTTCAGTTATTGGATAAAGATTACCTAGTTCTAGTAACTTGCTTTCCTACCTTTTTCTCTCTTAACAAATGCTGCCTTGAAAGCATTCCGCAATTTTTATTTTTTTTTTCATCTCATGCTTTTATATTCTACTTATCAGATTTTACATCCTTATAATTTTCCTCATTTGGATACTACTTCAGCTTTTTTCCTCATTTTGATACTACTTCAGCTTTCTAGTAACTATCTTTGCCTGATGTTCAGTCACGCCAGCTTCCTTTCACACTTCTCTCAATAGCTGGCATGCTTTTTGGTCTGTACCTCCAGCACAGCATCTTTAACTCTCAGCAGGTATAGGCACTTGGCTACTTACCCCTTTTAGCTTTACCAAGCCCTCCTAGGGCTGGTATGCTGCATCTCCAACTGGCTTGGAAAATTCTGTACTTTTTGCAAGAAAAATTAATCTAAGCATGTCATGATCTCTAGAAAGCAGAGCATTCTCACAGGTAATATTCCAAGCCACGTTCCATGCACACTTTTGTAAAGATTTGGTTTAAATGGTTGCCTCTCCTGCTAATACTCCTTAACTGTGATGCTTCACAAAACAGCCACAGTATTTTTATAATCGATTTTAAGTTTCAATCCACTTGTTTGATCATTGCAAAAGACAACACATAAGCCTTCTGCAGAAGTATCATGAAGCACAATCATGTCTCATTTAGAACATTTATTTCCCTTTATACAAGGAAAATAAATGTTCTAAATGAGACCCCATGTCACCCCACCACCATCTCAAGGTACTGCTGAAGCAAGAATTTTAAAAGAGAAAAATGAGCACATTCCTAATCTTTTCCATGCAGTATATACCATGTGAGTACATAATGAGATAAGATTCAAGTAGCTTTTTTTCAAAGTTGGTTTTTTTTTTTTTTTTTTAGGGATAGCAGATTATTTTACTGAGGACACATTCTACTGCCAAGTAGCCATGCTTTTAATCTGCAGATTTTTTAACAACACAGTACAGATTGAAGAGCAAAGATCCATGCAGAGAAGATGTAAAAAAACAATCCAGGAAGCTTTCTAAACTACCATGTTGTTTGTTGTTATTGTTAATATTAGTAATATCAATAATATTGCAAGTTACAACTTATTTCTACTTCCAGGTACTAACAAAGCAGATGAGACAAAAGTGTATTCTGAATTCTCAAGATACAATGTCTGTATAAGCAAGTTTTGTTTTCATTTTCCAAAATGAAGTAATGTGTTTTTCTAATATTGGCATTTGACAACCTGGATATAAAAACAACTGAATGCAGTCACCACTGACTGTCCATTACCCCCCAATCTCTTTCTTCTACAGCAGCTTCTTAAGCTGTGTTCCCAGAAACCATGTCCTTGTCCCCTCCCCTCTACTTTCTCCAAAGTTTTCTGTTAAAAAAAAAAAGACTGCACAACAGCATCACAATCTTCTATCACTTCTCCATATAAAAGTCCTTTTTATGTTTAATTTCCATTACATTCCAAACTGTACCTTGGGGCGTTGCTTGGGCTATTATAGATTTAAATAAAAGTATTTGATGACATGGAAGTAATTTGTTTCACATTTCAAAAAAATCAGGAAATTGGAGACCAAAAAACCAAAAAAAAAAAAAAAAAAAAAAAAAATCCCTTCTAGTCTTCATTATTTTTTGATATCGTGTTTGTGTGTGTGTGTATAGCTGCAGTTCAAGCCACATTTAACTTTGCAGCCACGTGCTTAACAGATAAATCCCAACTGCACAGAAACAGGTGCCACCCCTCACACTCAGACAACAAGGCAGGCACTGCACTTAAATTTCCACTCTCCACTCTAACTCTGCATTAAAGTGTTTATTTTTCAGAGTTTTGTGTTTCACCCTCAAGCTCATTCACAACTGAATTTCTCTGTCAAGAATGCTAGGCACATTCACTGCAGTTTATCATATGAACTCATGTCAGGAAAAGAAGCTGAAGAACAAAAATTGCTTGTCCTAAACCAGGTAGATACATCTGTATCTATTATTCCCTGATATATTCTTGTAAGCGAAGGAATCTCCCCAAAACACTTACAAATCTCTTGAAACTATCTATCTTTCTCCAAAGATAAGAACTGTCATTTCTTAAAAAGAAACGAAAATGTTTTCTGGATTTCAAGAGCGACTGATTACTTAAGTGTATGAACACTCCTAAATTCCTCTCAGCAGTTTATATGCATGATAAGCAATTTAAGCAAACTATTATCGATCGCGTTTGGTATTTTATGTATCTGCTGTACAAGTTCACGGATCATGTAGGAATGCAAGGATACAGACCAGTCTTCAGCCACACAAGTACAGTCAATTTTCACAAAAATTTAATTCTGATCATCTAGACTGCAAAACATATTTCGAAGATCATACAGTATAAGTCAGCTTTTTAAGCCTTTCAAATAATAAAGGCAACTTTCCTTGAATACAAAGCATAATTATTCCTTTTTATTGGTATCAAATGAAGTTATGGTAGTTTCCAAAAAACATATCCTACTCAAAAGGTTTCAACTTACATAATAGTTGCCAGTTAACCATTGTTTCCCTGTTTTACAAACAAAAGTAAGCTGCACCTCCTCTTCATTAGGCTCAAAGGAAAGAGTTCATAGAAGCATTTCAAATCCCTAGTTATGACTTTTTGCATAAAGTCAATGACAGGCAGTAACTGCTTCAAAACCAATGGAACAAATGTTCCAAAAGTGTGTCTTCAGAAAACAAAAACAGAAACACACAAAAGCATCAGAATGATGCTTTTGATCAGAATGAAACATCTGAAACACTTTCATGAAGTGAAACTACTTCAAAATTCTACAAAATCTTGTGAAAAGCTTCCATTAAACA
Organism: Geospiza fortis; assembly: GCF_000277835.1. Taxonomy (NCBI): domain Eukaryota; kingdom Metazoa; phylum Chordata; class Aves; order Passeriformes; family Thraupidae; genus Geospiza; species Geospiza fortis. The sequence continues at coordinate 21,809,165 of NW_005054299.1, read as the reverse complement.
TTCTTAGAAAACATGTGCCTTCTCAGTGCTATCACTCTCCTCTGACATTCTCCTTGAGGACCTCAGACCATCATTAAATGAAAAGGAGCACTACAAAAGCAGGAAGCAAACAAACTTTAATACATCATGAAGTCAGTCACACAGAGCACCCAAATCACACTTAAAACTGGAGATGTGAGGTACAAGTTATCATATAAATTCTCTCCAATGTTTTCCAGGAGGTTTCACAAAAGTGACTCTGGTTTCTCAAAACAGTTTGATCTTTAAATCCAGTTCCCAGTTACTTACTGTCAAGGGTGGATTTCTGCTTTAAAGCAGTAAGCAGTAAAAATCAAGATTACTCATTTAAAGTTATGCTACAGAGAAATGCAAGTAAGTAAAAGATGGAGGGAAGAGCATCTCAAGCTCCCCTCTCCAATTACAAAGAGTGGTTATATACACATGTGAAAAGTGTTAATAATTATGGAAGGCAAAGATGTTTAATACTTTGGCAATCCAAAACAAAGAAAATCCCTGCAAAAAAACATTGTCTCCAAACCTCTCTTTCTGCCTATCATCCCACTCTTCTTACACAAGAATACAGTAGTCAAGAAGGAATATGGAAAACAAGTAGAAAGAGATAAAAAGACTGCACTGTACATGAAGCTCAGAAAAAGCTTGCAATGTGGTACAATGGGATTTGCAGCAGGGAAACCTGGACTTCCTGAAGAATCCGAGAAGCTTCTGCAAACAAAACAATAATATCCAGGAGCCATAATCTACAGCCATGCTCACATGAGAAAGGAAACCCCTGCTTTAAAGCGTCAGATATAATGAGAGTATTTATCACAATATGTAGGGCACAGCAACGAATGAGATCAAACTACTACTCCCACAAGCCAGCAAATACCCATAGGCTGTTAAAACTCCTGTCCCACCTGTATGCATCACAAAACACTACATACTTCAATATTTAAGAGTATTACATACTACCCATTCTGTAAACTATTCAGTCTCTGGAGCAGCAGAGAATACACAAGTTTCCCTTCAGAAATCCTCATCTGCACCCCGTCCAAGAGGCTTTGATCTCTTTCAGCTGCATTGATAACACTGTTTGCCTTGCAAGCACATTCTGCATGACTGCATCTAGAAAATACCGAAATCCAGCACTAAGAACATCACATCTTTCTTGGTGCCCCATTCAAATTCTGCAAGCAAAAATCTACAGAGAACTAAACTGCAATTACTATTCAGGTACATGTGCTTGCTGCTCAGGAGTTTTGCTAATAGAATATAAATAACAATAAAACCAATCCACAGTGCAAAAAGTAGAATTAAAGCACATACAAGTTGCTTTCAAATGAATTAGAGTCACAAAATTGATATAACAGGTCAGCATAGCAACAGTATTATCACTGCAGAATATTCTGAAACATTCATATAATGCCTTTGTATCTGACCTCTTGTCAGTCTACACAGTAAAATGGAATTGCTTCCTTTGCCTCTCCAAAAGCCCTATATATGCAACAAATCTGTGGAATTCCAATGAGTACAAGAATATTTTTTAAAAAATCCTATAATATTTTAAAACCCATTTAAATCAGTAAGGCAATAAGCATTGTGAAATTACACGAGGGTGAGGTTTCTAGCACTCATTCCCAATTCTAGCACTCAATTCCAATAATGACTCAACTTGAAACTTGAGGACAGACAATACTATTAAAAAGGAATTTCAAATAGTTTTTTGTTGGTTTTTTTTAAATCCTGGTAACTGTTATAAATTGCTTCCCATGTAGAAAAGAAACACAGTGCTCTTGTTAAGCTACTGTTTTTGAGTTAAATTCAAAAAGTGCAGCTTCATGACAAAAGACTACCTTTAATCTAACAGAAGAAAGGAAGGACAATACAGATGAAAAAACAGCTCCTATAAAAAAAATAATTTTCATCAGCTTTACTTCCTCTTCCAAACCTCTGACACCTGGATCAACAAAGACTTTCCACTACAGAATGACTCATTCTGCCACACTTTAGACACTGTAATGTTCACAGAAGCAGGACCAACAGCTGACCTTTCTGCCAGAGAGAATTACCAATAACCCACAACACAAAGATCATAACTAAGTGAAACCTCCTCTTTATTTTCCTGAGGAAAATTGCATCCTATGAAGCAACCCCACTACATTTTGAAACAAAACCTCAAAACCAAAAGGTAAGAGGTACTATAAACACTCTCACAATATAAATGTAATGCAATGAAATCAATGCAAAAGCCACTGCACTATATGACAAACAGTACACAAAATCTTAAAGTAAGGCCAAAATTCAAGTCTATAATTATCACATCCACTAAAAAAGGATTAACTTTCATAAATGCAGCTTTAATATGAAGCCTGAATTATCACAGATGTAGATATTTTACTGTATACTTTATATGCATTGTCCCTGCTTCCTGTTGCTTATCTGTCCCCAACAGCAAGCCTAATTAACACAAAAAATTCTTGGGATTAAACAAACACTATTGTAATCTTCAATACTTTCCTGCTAACTTACATCTCACAGATCAAAAAATTAAGTTTCAAAAGAGAAACCTTCATCTACACCAGGTTTTTGAAACAGGTCCTACTGACTTCAAAATAAAACGAAACAAGTTGTTTTCAAAGTAGTCTTTTACCAGAGCCACATTCTGTGGTGCCATCAACCATCCTTCATTCTGAATACACCAAAGTTTTCATAACCTTTTACAAAAGATATTATTACACAAACAACATGAATTGTCGTCACATAAGATTTATGAGTCAAAAAGTAGCTTTTTGTTAAAAATGAAAAAAAAATTTGCCAAGGGCACTCCCCAAAAGCATGACAGACATTACCTTCCAATCCTTAATTTTCAAACCAAGAGTACGTGATCAGCAAAATCAGCACAGCACTTGCAACGCAGCTGCTGCCTGCCCCCTGCAGGGTGTGCTTTGTTAAGCTGCAGTGGACAGCATTTACACAATCAACCAGAGCACACCCATATCTGTTCTTTGTACAAAATGAAACCTGCAGCTAACTGAAGAAATCAAACAAAAAATGTTTTCAACAATAAGCACTACCAACAGCTTGGTAACTATTTAATCATTCATCAGCCTGATTACATTCAAAATAAAAATAAAGCTACAGAAGATTAAATCATATCCCCAAGTTAAAACATACCACCAGTTACAAACTATATTAATGTTGGTATCATATAGAGACTCTCCCAATACCCTTATACTGAGGGCCTTGCAGAAACTGTCAACATATAATCTGAAAAAAAATACACCCAACAAAAGCTTGTTAAGAAGGTTGTTGTTATTATTATGAATAGGAAAATTGTTTAAAGGCGGTGACGTGACATTAAGGAAACAGAAAAATGACTGATGTACATCTGGTGTATCAAAATACCCTGAAGGTCTCCAACAACAGGAGAGAGGTACAGGCAGAGCTCAATCATACCTGAAACCAGGTAAAAAGCAAGTCAAAATCAAACAAAGCCTCTTTTGAATTAACATGACATATTTAAAAGAGGAAAAATAACAAATAGCAATGGGCCTTTCTACTATTTATTTACAACCTGTCACTGTTGTGCAACTAAGACAATTGCTAAGGAGCAACACCAGAAAACTTAGAGGAGAAGAATCAAAAGTACAGACAATCCCCTGTAACATTTTTCAGATGCATCTTAAAAACACACTGAAATAAATCAGAGTTCTCCATACTATTTACTGTGTTAAAAACTGTTCCTTTTGAACAGGTCCATTTAGAGGAAAAGAAACAGGTTATTACATCCACCTCAAACCAAAATACAACAGGAAAACTGAAGGGTGAGAATGAAAGTTCAGGCACTAGAAGTCTCATTTTTCACTGTCATTGCTACTTGCAGAGCTGCAATCCCGGTACTTAAAACATCTTCAGACATCAATCAGGCCACAAAAAAGACTGCCCTTACTCACTTTAACATTAAAAGTGCAGACACACAGTCAACAACAGAAACTCTAGTGCTGCAGAAAGCACTTCCTCATACTGACACACTCATTCCCACCTCCTCTCTTATGCCAGGCACCAGCATCCTGCAGCTGTACAGCAACATGAATCAGGTTAACTCAGAAGATATTTCCCTTCCCTTCATTCAGTGTGGAGGAAATTGTCAGTGCCAGCAGCTGGGGGAAACTCTCCTGCTGGCACCTTGAAGGAACCACGAAACAGCAACCTCTGCCAAGCTGGACACTTCATTCCCACTTCTGCACCAGCATCAGCACGTACCTGCCTCCAGCACGATAAGCCAGTGGGCTCTTACTGCTTTTTGTCTCAGGCTATGCTGGCTCGGCTGTGAAGTCCTGACACAGGTCAGATAAGCACCAGACCAAAGAAGGCAGCAGAAATGCAGCAGCCTAGCAGAGACTGGCAGTCCTGATGAGCTAAGTGGAAACTGTAGTTTGATACAGGAATGGCAAATCTCTCAAGTATTTTAAAGACTTAGTCCACAATCACATGGCATTTAGATAAATTAATTTTCTACAGTCACAAAGTAAAATTTAGAATACTGTAATCGTAAGGCTATTTCTATAACAGGCATACAAACTGTTAGATTCCAGAGTTACATGATAATTTCTCTACAGCTTAAAAAGATTACAGTTTTTCCTCTGTAATAAAACTCTGATACAGGAATGTCTTAGGAACAGTCTTAAAACCATAAAAAATAACAATACAAGTAGTTTGCAAATTCATCTGTGAAACTACTAAAAGCTGAAAAGATACTTCTTTTTGAGTGAAAACTAAGTATTTCTAACAGAAATGTCAATCTACTTATAGCAGAAAGCTGCACTACAGAAAAAAATATTTCCACCAGCAATCAAACTCATGAAGCCTGGTTTCTTGTGGCTGTCTTCCGAAAGCTGGTCTCAGTTTTATTATAGATGGCACAAACAAAATTATTCTTACCATTTCCCTCCCATACAGATTCTCTAGCATCCAGAAGTACATAGACTACTTAGTACAAACTAAATCAAATTTCTTGTCTGTTTCTGACCTCTTACAGTGGCAACTTCACACTCCTGACATAGGCTGAAGATTCAATCAAAGAACCAACAGACCAAATAAACCCCAAATTTGACAAGCTGGTGCCCATTGATAAGCTGTCACCAGCAAATACGTAGAGCAGCTCAGAAACCATGCCCACATCAACCACCTCACATTCACTTGACAAAACATTCATATTTATTTGCTTTCAGTATAACCTCTATATTTATATAGGAAATATATAAATATAGAGGTTATACTGAAAGCAAATAAATAAACTCTCACTACAGGACCAAAAAACCCCCGACACCAACAATCCTTTAAATGAACAACTGTCTGGATTAATTTCTTGTAATTAGCACTGCATTTTTACTGTTTTAGTATCAGGCTTTAGTATGATGAGGCTATCAAAGGAAACTACAAAAACAGAATCAATTTTACATAATGCAACAAGGGTCATGCCATGTATTTATACTGACACAGCCAGTAAAGTCTGAGCCAAGTTCTACTCAATAATGATAAACTCGATTGTGTTACCCTGGCTTCTCATTCCTGCGGGATGAGCTGGAATCAGCACCATACAGGGTTAACACAGTGTAGCCACTGTCTGAACTAGAAAAACGCTGGTGCTATCTGATACACTGCATTGAGGAGCTTTGGCAACCAGGCTAATTAGTCAGGAGTTTGAAGTAGGAATGCTAACAAGCCTAACAGAAAAAACAAGCACCTGATTCTCCTGAAGTAGACAAACTGCAGCCTGGAATCTGCATGAAAAAAAATAAGAATAGCCCAAACCTCAAAACTCAACATTCTGATTTAAATACAACCTCTGACTAGATTTCAAGAAGTTATTTCCCAAATGAATTACATCAGTCAATCAGGTTTTAAGTACTACTATAACGTCAAAATGGACCACTAAACACAATTTTACTGTAACAAATTCTAGAGAAATGGGGCAGAGGATCTCTTTTTGAACTACTACTGTTTTTCTTCCCTACCTGAAATACTTTCCCCTTTGCTTTGTAAGGGCAAATCAGCCATACTTCAGGCTATGGAGTAGGGCTACAAAAACAGTTCTGAAAAAAAACCCAAACTGAAAATCTGCACTGATGACTGAAATTATTGAGATGATCTGTGTCATAGCCAAAGACACACAACCTCTCTGCTTTTATATGCAGCTTTGTCTAGGGTAAACATACACATACACAAGCTAAGACATCCTTCTGGTTACTTCTACCACACATTCAGAAAAAAAAGATATTCACTCACTACAGATACAACCAAACACGTTTCAAATTAACACATGAAGTTGCCACGCAGCTTCAACATTAGAAAGCATTAACTTGAATACTAAAAAGAAAATACAGGGTTGACATTCCAGCCTCCAAACGGGAGCATGTCCCAAAAAGAGTTGTGTTTTTGTTTGTTTGGGTTTTTTTTAATTCAGTCACTCAAAAACTCCTCCAGGAAGCTTCATTTTTATATTTAAAGGAATCAGGTAATTTCTTAAAACTTACAAAGCAGTTTTTTAACGTCATTAGTTATCTTAAAGTTGGTTATCTTCATGTTGGACTACCAAGGCCACAGATAGTTTGTGAAAAATCTATACAGTAATTCTAATAGTTTGGTAACATTCATCTGTTGATAGCCTTCTCTCTGCAAATCCTACTTAAACCTGTTGTATAATCTTTGGCAACAATTTCATCAAGCACTGTGCTTCGTGAATGACATTCAGCCTCAGTTAGTTGCATTTAAAAACAACTGCTGACAGCTAAAAAGGGCTTTCTCTGCAGAATCACCATATACAATATCTTCATACTGACAGTGGTTTTGTACTCCCTGTTTTGTGATATTTCCTTTTGACTGTTCTCATACTACAAAATCCTCCATTCCAACACAAAAGCTAGCTCAAAGCACTCCCCAGCATATAAAAAGGTGTATTCCTAAGGCACCTCCACAACCAAAAACATTACCTTGCTTCTGATTTTACTCCCTCAATGCTCTGTTTACTTTTAGATTTGAAAGAGAAGATACCATGTAGCTATCAACACAACAATACACTTTAATGTTTTGTACTTGAGCTGGCGCCCTTCTCACTGAAGAAGGATTTTACATTCCAATTACCACCAACTTCCTTTTCCCCAATGGGGTTCCACACTTGCTCCCAATCTACAACAGCATCTGTTTTGCCAGACTGGAAGCAATTCATTGGCTGAAAGATCCTACTCTCTAAACAGGCTTATCTAACAAGAAAATCTCTATACATGAATACTTTCTTCTTTTATGTATCTTCCATATTATTATTATTATTACAGAACACGGAAGGTATTAGTCACATAGACCTAGAAATAAATTCCCAAAAAAGTCCCTAACTGTTGATCACTGGATGGCTATGTCAAGAGAAAAAATACTCTGTAAATCCCGCTTGTGGCAGCAAGGGAAAATATGACATTAAGCTAATCCAATGGCAACTAACAGTTACATTGGAAGGGGCTTTCCCTATCCCTTTCTACCCCCACTCCAGCTGTGTGTCATTATAATTGTTTCAACACAAGCATTTAGGTGAACTCTAATGAGCCAGTTCAGAGAGAAAAGCCCAACAAGAACTAATCCTAGTCCCCCAGCTTCCCTAAGAACTTCATCATAGAGTCACATAAAACCAAATGCCAGCATAAAGGAGGGATTAAAAAAACCCAAATAAACCTGTTCAATTGAAGAAGGGGTGAAGGGAGTACTCTCTTGCAGCTAGAAAGGTATTTTACCAGCTTCAGCTATAAGTATGAAACCTCATCTACACACTTCTCCCTTGGGTAGCTGTTGACACTGAAAACAAAACCAACAGCAGTAGTTTGCAGAGGCAAGGAATGCTTCTGCAGATCCAGAAATCCAACCAATCGGCTGTATGATAGAGGCTCACTTCCACAGTGGAAATAAACTAGTTATCTGTGGGAATGCAGGAATTTCATCATCCCTGTCTAAACATCTATTTCACTTGCCTAAGGATGAACAAACAAAACATTATGAAAGTAATACAGTATTTGAAACTCACTATAATAGACCTAAAAAAGGCTATTAAAATAAAATCAGACTGTAATTCAATTATTAAATAATTTAACTGAGGAGAACTTTAACCATGTTTTTGTTTTAGCACTAGAGGACATAGCAACTCACGCCTATGAGCAGCACTAGACAAAAATATACACAGTTTTCTACTGCTTCAACTAAAAGTAACTAAAGGTATCAAATACCAATGTGGCGTTATTTTCTATTGTAAATAGTATTTTCTCCAAAACATCAGGAGCCACCAAGTGCAAAGTCCATTAGAGCTCAAATCACCAGCTTCTAACTCTAGCCTCCAATTTTT
>NW_005054299.1:21780914-21800772 GCF_000277835.1 Geospiza fortis | reverse complement strand
ATGGTACAGGAATTACTCAGCAATGCCAAGAGATATTCCGCAAAACACTGCTGCATCAGATGTTGTCCACACACAAACACTGACAGTTTTTACAGAGTCTCCAAAGTCCTGCAGAGACCACAGCAGCACCATTCCAACAAAACAAGCCAGAGGAGGAGAGGAAACAGAATTATTAAAAGACAATGAGATTTTAAAAAGCAGTCAATTAACAAAGTCAGTTCAGAGACAGGGTGGGCTACACATGTTTAAAAAGCTCACTTAGATCTGCTAAAGGTAACATTTCATTGTGCCACCAGTCATTAAAACAGAGAAGCACTCAAAAGCTGAACTATGGGTGTAAAAAGCTACTTTCTTTCTGTAACTGCAGTATTCCATAACTGCAGGGCCACTGTATTTCCTTTTTTTCTACTGCTTCACAGTCTCTTATTCCATGCTCAGGACAACAATGCAAACACACAGAGACTGTGAGTAATTGCCAACACTATTCCCGATAGAGGAAACAGCAGTTGACCAGTTGATTACATAGGAAGCTCCTCATTTCCTTTGCAGTTCTCTTCATAATAGCAGAAATAATCTAGAGAAAGGTATCTTGTGGTAGTAGCATAAAGACGAACTCCAGCGATTTTTTGTCAGAAGGGATTCAGTCAGAAACCACCATTAGTTGTTCAAACAATACTCGAGATACAAATATACAAATACCCCAGTTCAAAAAAATAGTTTGACTTATAATTGTTATCATAACCTCTCAAATATTTTGGAGTTGAGTCCCTCATTAGAGTAAGTGTTCTGTGCAAGACTACTCATGTTTTATGAAAAATTATGATTCTCAAAAAGCAGCAAGGCAGCTCTTTTCCCAGTTGTAAACACAATATCATTACTTCTTTAAAATTATATAAGACATCTTAAATTATCATTCTGTTGCAATATAAGGTAATGCAGAAACCTGGCCTCACTTTTATACTTGATGAGGGGTTGAAAGCCAAGTATGGGATTAATTCAATTGATTAAGTTCTCAAAATTTGAAGCAGTCAAGAATTGCTTCCTCACTTCTCATTTTAGCATCAGAACAAATCTAGTCTGGTAGGTCAGCAACCAGACTAATACTGCCCCCTCATTTCGTAGTGCCTTGCTCTTTGTTTCACAAAAGGTTGTCACAGCCTGCTTACAGAAGAGTGAGGAAGTTTCAGAGGGCAGGTCAGTCACATCATCAGTTACAAGACTGGGTGTGTGGAGTTGGGAGGAGATAGAAACAACAAAAAGACAACTGAAAAGCTGAATACTTAATCATCACATAGGCATCCTTCACATTACTACATTCCTCCTCACCCTTCCTACCCACCCTAGTCTGGAATAAGGAACTTGAAAATAAACAGTGCAATTCTGTATTTGTACATTCCTTACTCTAGGTAGCAGCTTCATTCCTAGAACTGAGAGAGCAGATGATTACAGATATTAGAGAATACAACTCAATAGCTCCTTCCAGAGTTTGTTCACCCAGCTTTAAGACTTCATATTGTCATAACCTAGGCAGTCTCCCCCCACTCAATGCAATGACTGTCTTCAGCTGAGCAGATTCTACTTATGAAAGGAGACCATCAGAAGGGTATTTTTCTTGAGGAACTTAAAATTCTGATCTCTGAACTTCCGGGGCAAACCAGTCCTGATCTAATGACTTCCCAGGGTGCACAATAAACCTTTTAAAACATGTTTTTTTGGAAGGAAATCCTAGAACAAGCGTCTGGATGTAGGGATTAACAGCTAAAGTAGTAGTTCAGCTACTTAAGAATGGCTAGCAAGATTGCATCAAAATAGATTCAAACACAACATGTAGAAAAGGTGACTTAAAGCTTCTTTAAACTTAGTATCAACATATACAATTTAATGCTGAGTTTCTGAGATGTTTCTTATTTGGTTTATTTCAGTTTAAAATGCCTATTGTATTAATACTGGCCTAAGAACATTTGCAGAATTAACAGTCTAATGCTACCCAAGTTTCAAAACAGCAACTTAAATTTTAACAGTAAAAATGCTCCACTGAAGTAACAAAGTTGTTACAAATATCTGTGGACAGGCAAGATTATAGTCTACTTTCAAACTTCAGCATTTCTTCTATCAAAAATGGTACACTACCAGCATGGCCTATTTTTCAGCATCACACAGAGACCCATATCACAATAGCAGAATTCAAAACAAAGAACATGAGGCTGAGTATGAGTAATTGAACTAGTCAGTACACCATACTGTATAAATACAGTTTTATACACTAACAATAATCAGGAGTGAAAGCAAATCTTTATTCCCAAAAAACACATCAACAAAAATAATCCAGCACAGATCATTCACTGCAACTATCCATTCCAGTAACTAATACAGGTGTGTCATCTGGAGAAGGAAGAAGCACCGCAATAGAAAATGGGAACAAAACTGTGTGCAATTTACACAACTTACAAACACTTCCAGCCCCACAGCACTAGGACCTCACCCTATCGCCCCCAGGCAATCCATCACACAGGGTACATTGACAGAACATAGTTTAAGTCAAAGGCTACATAAAGTGATCCTGAAACATTACATTAAGGTATTTTCAGTCTTAAAGGTTGTGCAGGATGGGTAGAAGAATGCTGTGCTCAACTTCAAGAAGAATCTAAGCATTTCAATATTCAAAGCTTTCAAGTACATGCCTAAAGGCTTTGCCAAAGGAAATTCTTCAAAGTGGGGGTTTAGGTGGGGTATTTTTGCTTTGTTTTTTGCTTGAGGTTTTGAGTGGATTTTCAGTTCAACAGAATTCAACAAGGGCAAAAGTAAAGTCCTGATAATGAAAGGTAAAATGTCTTGCAACAACACAGACTCAAGAAAAGACTGTCTGGGAAGAAGCTCTGCTAAAGAAAACCTGAGGATCTTGGTGAACAGCAAGCTGAAGATGATTCAGGTGCATGCCCTGGCAGCAAAGCCAACATCATGCTTAGGTACATTAACAGGAGGAATACAAGCTTTAGGTCAAGTAAAACAATTGTACTGCTCTACCCATCACTTTGGTTTTAGTGCTGTCAGTACAGGAAGAACAGAATTCAGCTGAAGTTCAGCAGAGCTACAGAATGTTTAGGAGGCTGAAGAACCATCTTAGGAGGTGAGACAGAAGGAACTGGGTTTTTTCCTCCTGGAGAAGAGCTGGCTTTGGGGAGACCTACAAAGCAGCTCAGAGGATCTGCAAAGAGGCCAAGAAGACAATGCAGCAGTGATCAACAGGGCATGGTGGGAGGACAAACACTGGACATTAAGTTGGAACAAAAGCAGCCTTTAAACTGACTATACAGAAAACTTTTTTCATCATTAGGACAGTCGAGCCAATGGAGGAGGATGCCCAGAGTTACTGCAGTTACTGGTCCTTAGGGGGTTTTCAACACCTTATGGGAAAAGCCCTCAGGGGCATCAGGACTGATGTTTCTTCAAGCAGGAGGTTGAAGCAGAAATCTCCTGACGTCTATTACAAATCAAATGATCATATTTAAACATCTTTAATCAAAGCAACATATTTAAACATCTGTGGAGGACAGGCTAATTTTCCAATACTGTTCAGCTACAAAAAACACTAATTGTTACAGCATCCAGGCAGGCAGATACCCTTAATTTAGGCTCTCCAACCAACAGGAGAGCTCCCAGTACTGAGATGTACCAACACGTCTGTCTCAACAAGGGCCATGACTAATAAAGGAATGAAAAAAGCTAAATAAATACTCTAAGTGGTAGCATAACATTTGTAACTTTCTCTACAGGTAGAAGCCCAACTGGCAGACAACAAAGACAGTAAAGCCTATATAAGTGGTTCTACTACACATAAGAAGAGTAATTAATAATGCAATGCAATCCATCACAATCGGAAATAAACTGGAATGGGTATATACACCATGGAACCATCTAAGATTACAGGATAATTCAGGGAGAAAGGAACTTCAGGAGTTTACAATCCAAACTCCTAGTGAAAGAAAGGTCATTTCTGAGGTCTTACCAGGCACTTTTGCAGCTTTATCCAGCCTGCTCTTAGAAATCTCCATGGACAGAAACTGCACAACCTCCCAGTGCAACCCATTCCACTACTTGACTATTCACTGGCATCTGAGAAGTTTTCTTTTGCAGAACACTTTTGTAGTTAGTGAACTGCATAATGATTTCACTTTTAATATAGATAAAATGAACTGTATGCCTAAAATAATAATTCTTTTAACATAGAAGTTCATCCTTCAAGAAAGATTATATAACCAAAAAAGAATGAAAGATAAAAAAACAGACACAGAAATTTAAGGCAAAAACTCAGAAGAAGTGGTTTTGAAAAAAAAAAAATTCAGTATTCCCCACCCTCCCTACATCCTCAAACCAGTGAGATTTCCATGGGTTCTACATGTTACTTTTGAAAGCAGTTCAGTCCCGAAGCTCTAGACAAGCATCTGAGTGGAACAAGGGAAGCGATTCATTACCATCAATACATATTTGTTGCTAACCTATAGTTGCTATAGGGTATGTGGGGCACAGGAAGGCAGGAGTGGGTGGAAGTATTATTATTAATAATAATAATCACAAACTAACCACAGCAAACAGCTTAATTTTGAGAACACCACAAAGCAACAGAACATCAGAAGAAAAACTCAGAAAGCAGGAACAAAAGGAAAGTGGGATAGATCAAGATAAAAGAGAGATCAAGAGAGGAATTATCAGAAGGCTGGAGCACCTCTCCTATGACAGCTGAGACGTTGGGGTTGTTCAGCCTGGAGAACTGGAGACTTTAGGGAAGCATTTTTATAGCAGCCTTACAGTACCTAAAGGGGGCTACAAGAAACACGAAGAGGGGCTTCTAACAAGGGCATGTATTGGACAGGACTAAGGGGAATGGTTTTAAACTGAGAAAGAGTAGATTTATGTTAGTTATTATGAAGAAATTCTTTACTCTGAGGTTGCCCAGCAAGATGCCCTTGCTGGGCAACCTCAGAGTAAAGATGGTGGATGCCTTATCCTTGGAGTAGTTCAATGCCAGCAAATACAACATCTTTTCCCCAAAGCCAAATTTTTCAGATGATCTTCTGAATGACAAAGAAGAGAAAGCATAATTTTTTCTGTAAGGATATAGATGTCCATTTTGTAAGCTCTTCTCTTTGGACCAATCCGTACTAATAAACTTAGATGGAGTCATTTGTAACATCAAAGTCAGAAATAGTAGTTCCAGTATCCATTCATTTTTAACCCGTGATCAAGAACTAGTGAACTTAGACATGCCATTACTCCCTGTCCCACATGCCACCCCCTCTTCATCATCAGCAAGGTTTACAAAAATAAGCACTGAAAATTCTCATGCTTGTTTCAAGAAGAAAGCCATCTCAAGGAGCAGATTTTTACAGTAATGAAGCCCAGATCAGATGCATTTTTATTAAAGCAATGCAATTATTTTTTTTTCTTTCCTTAAGTACAATTTGTTCACTATTTAAATTCCAATCCTCTGGAATATACTTCAGCTTTATGAAAAAAATGCTTGAAATGCTTTTCATTTTGAAAATACAATCTAATTCTTTCAATACATTGAAGTAAATTTTACACTGCAATTTTATACTTGCAACTGATTTTTTTGTAATATGCCTCAAACACACAAAAAATATACGTTTTTGATTTGCATAGAATATTATTATATACTCTTTTAAAATATATAATAAGAAAGTGAGAAGTATTTCCCAAGCCAGGAAAGTAACTTTGCCCAGGGAAGTCTACTCATAAAAATGCTCATTTCACCTTCAAATAGCACATTTGTTTACTAAAGAGCTATGTTTTAAAAAGTGCTACCAGCTCTATTCTACAGATTTCTTCTAGAAGAGAACAAATTACTGTTTTTATCATATAGCACTGGTTAACAAAACTGGTCTCTACAGCTCTGTTAGTCAGGAGCTGCCAGAAGAACGTGTTTGCCAGCGTACTGTGCATGAACTCTCACTTTTAACCAAGTTCTGCACTTCTGCCCAGTAGTTAATTTTGCAGCCAGTGACATGGCTTGTATGTTTAGTTAACTTCAGGAAAATTCCCACCTTTCATTTGTCTTCTCTACATTGCAAGAAACTATCAGAAAATTAAATGGTTGCTTACTTTCAGGCATTTTCTTGCTCTAAAACACAATTCTATCAAATACCCTTAATTTTATCCTTATCAAGGGATTGTCAGTTGAGTGGCACACAGAGCAAGGACAAGTTACAATGCAAACATTAACGCAGATGATTAACCGTGAACAGGACTATTTCGAGTTTAAACAGGCTCAGATTACAAAAGCACTCAGTAACTCGGTTTGGCTTACTCAGATATTAAAACATAGTTAATGAAGGCATAAATGATACTGCTGTACAAGATTTCAAGTACACTCTGACTCACAGTGAAACAATTTAGGCTTTAACTGCTAATATTAGCCAAACAGTCTCTGCAGCAAACAATCAGAATTAACACAGCTGAAAAGTTACACCAATGAGATCTACCTTCTCATTAGTGAGGGAGTATGACAAGAATATGAGAAGATGACCCAAAACAAAAATTCTGTCAGGAAGCAAAGACAGCAGCATGCAGAAGTGGAAAAGAATGTACAAATCTAAGGAGTCTCTAGCTTCTTTTCCTTTTAATTAACAACCAATAATGTCTCCTAGTGTAGTATGTATCCTGACTACAGCATGCATGTTTCTCTATTACTGAGGACAGTAAACTTTTCCAGACTTATTCCTACAAGTTTATTTGTATAGAAATAAAAACAAAAACATTTATTTATATAGATATATATTTATTTATATTTTATTTGTATAGAAACAAAAACCCAAACCCCAAACAAAAACACATGCACATTTTATATAGTCTTAGTTAACACCATATCATTTGTTCTGTGCATTTTTTATTACTTGCTACAGTGAGACACAAACTTTCCTCATGATTAGATACTTAGGGTAACTAATTCAAATATATTTCATTTTTTTAATTATTATTGCAGAGCATTTGGGGATTTTGAATTTTTTTCTATTCAGTATTCACTTCAAAAATGTTAATAAAACATATATGCTTGCCTTAATTAACAGCTTACAAGACATTAGAAAACCAGAAAGTTACACATGTGGAAAAAGGAAATTACTGGGGAAAAAGCTAAGGTTGTTCAGCCTGGAAGAGAAGGTTGTGTGGAAATCTCAAGCAGCCTTCCAGTATCTGAAGGGGGCCTACAGGGAAGCTAGAAAAGGAGTCTGACAGGAACTCCAGTGATGGGACAAGGAGTAATGGGTACAAAAACTGAAAGAGGGGAAAGATGAGATATTAGGAAGAAGTTCTTTATTGCAGGGGTGGTGAGACGCTGGAACAGGTTTCCAAGGGATGCCCTGACCCTGACAGTGTTCAAGGCCAGACTGGATAAGCCCTTGAGCAACCTGGTCTAGTTGGAGGGGTCCCCACCCGCAGCAGGTGGGGTTGTAACCAGGTGATCCTTAAGGTCCATTCCACCTCCTTAGCAGTTTGATTCCTCACATTTGGAACTAAAGTTATCTATTTACTGAAGTGAGGCAGTCTCATGTACATTTGATACAGAAGTATTTCTGAAACAAACAAAACCCCAAATATGAGAATTATTCCATTTTTCTAGGAAGATACATAACACTCTTCCTACTGTATGCAGCTCCCCAATAGAGAAAAGGGGCAATCTTTGCTGTACCACAGAACTCACCTAAGAGTTAAACCAGAGGTGGTGTGATGGCGCTGGTAGGTGACACTAAGTGTGATTAACTCCCTTCCCCCTATGTCTTATAAAGTGAAATCCCGAATTAGGATAACCCAGAGAATTGTATACATGATAAAAATCTAGCTTCTCTTTCTGCCTCTGTAGTAACTAAATTTACAACAATTTTCAACAGGTTATTTCACGTATCTGCATCACTTTTCCCATCCCACTGTCCTGGAAACATTATAACAAAGTGAGAATGTTAGGTGTCTTTTATACAAACCAAGACAGTTTATGAAGATGATACAGCTATTCACACGTACAAGCTAAGCATGATCTAAATAATTATCATCCTAGAATCACAGAATGGCTTGAGCTCCAAGGGACCTTAAAGATCATCTAGTCCCTGAATTTTGCTAATAGCAACAACTTGGAGAAGCACTCTAAGGAGAAAAAAAAGTCAAGTCAAGTAATGTGGCTCAGTTCCAAACACACTTGAATGACCATTGCCCACTTTCAAGAATTAGACTTAAAATTGCTCATTGCATGAACAAAATGTATCATAAATGTTCTACTTATAAAACTGGTTTAGACAGATAATCAACGTAAGGAAAAGTCAGACTACCACATTATTTTGTAATGGCTTATACAAACAGGAAAGCTCAGTAATTAAAGAGAAAAGTCTCCTTGCATACAACAAGTAAGCAGCTCTTCCCAAAAACAAATGCAGTAAGCTTCAGCAAAACCTGAACTTGTTAAAGTTTTTTCTTATAATTTTACCTAAATTTCACATATGTAAATATAGAAAATAAATGTTGAAATAAACTAAGCACCAATTTTAAAATGTTGTCAACATTTAATGATGTTTAAGTCAGATGGACATTGGGGGTGGAGAATAAGGCAGAGAAAGGGCTGGTCAAAGCTGAAAGCCATAGTAAAAAGCAGCATACAAATTTAACTGCTACCATGTACTTGTGGTTGTCAGTATCATCAACACCACAGAGCTGGAAGACAATCAAAGATGGACAGTTCTGCGTGGCAGAAGACAGAACCTCATGACAGCAATCACATGATGGCAGGGACGGCAGGAAGAGGGTCAACACTGCCCACTTCCTTTCTGTGCCTCAGAAGTGCTGAGAGGTGGGTGAAGGGGCTGCAGAACACAGTGTGTGTGTACCTGTGAAAGTGTTCATCCTCTTTTACAGTTGCTGAGGTGGAAATAGCTTCAGATTACTCACACATCCATCAGCCATGACAAAGAACACTGCTATTCAACATTTCACTTCATAAATGAACAATACGAAGGTATCAGAAATATGTTGGTATCTCGCTCTACTTGCACGTTTCTACTGCTAATGATAACATCATGATATTGACATAGAAGAAGACAACAGACACTAGGAAAAAGGCGTGTACATTAAGGATCAGAGAAATTGTCCGGACCCTTTTGCAACATAAAGAAACATCCTATTTTTCCTCAGGATTTGGACAAATTAAGCTCTACATGCTCTGAGTACCATCCTTATTACCTCTGAGGTGGTTAGGAAGGCATTTTTCCCCTTGCAGCAAGATTTCCTTCTCAGCAGCTAAGGAATTCAGTGTAAAATTAATCCAGGAAACTCATTCTGTCTCTACTGAACAGACACCCAGAAGAGATGACACAAGCCAAAAGCCTATTAAAAGGAATCCTCTCCAAAATAAGGGAAAAGTATCTATGGTTATAACAGTATAGCAAGCAAAAAAGCATTTCCATAGAAGAAGACCCAGGTGTCACAGTCACCATCAGCACACAGACTAGCTGGTTATAAACAGGTCCAACTGCAAGGCCACTCCAAACTACAAAGTCCACATGGCAGGTGTACAGGATTTAATGGCTGATCTGTAACCTCGCGGGAAACTTCTGACAGAGGCAGATAATCATAAGGCTGCTCTCTGAAGCCAGTGCAGCAAGATGAACACATTTGAAGACTGCTGTAATTGGCATTTTTCCCTGAAAGTAGAAGTTTGGAGTGTCTGGTTTAAGGTTGTGGATGTGAGAGTTTTGGCACAGAGTGCATGTGGGGGGAAATGAGGGAGAAAAGGTCTCAACACGGGTAGGTTTACTGAGACAGCTAGATCAGTACATTTATAATTATATACATGGATATTTATGAGCATCCATACACACAAGAATGTCCAAAGAGCTGGAGACAAATGTGCAACACTGAAGATAAGACAGGCACTTAAGCAAGTGCTGAGTTTCTAAAGTTTTTACAAAGCACCAGTATCAGAACATTGTACAACACTTGAGCTTTAGTATGTGACTCTCTCACATTGGTACAATGCTACCAATTTTTGTGCTGCCACTTGACACTTTATCACTCAAAATTAATGAAGACTTCTTTGAGAAGGCAAAGTTTTCAAATTTGTCTAATCTATCAAAAATGTGCAGTACCAATTTTTTGAGCTCAAGCTTAAACTTAATGGAGGTGAGAAAGCAAATCGTGAAACAAAAGTATTCTGGAGCTTGTAGCAGACTACAAACAATTTATTTACAACAATAAGAATTAGTAACTCCTTCAGAACATCTAATACTCAAGATACTGAGCCAGTGTCAGAATGTTAGGAGATACAGTTGATTATTTCTTCAGAAAATTCTACCAGAATTTTGAACACTGTAAAATTCAAACACTCTAATTTCATCCCAGATCCTTTTTACAGGTCACCTTTAGTCAAAAGCTACAGACAGGCAGAAATCAGAAGGTAACAGAAAACTAGATGTTTTATTGTAAATCCTGACAAAGGCTCCAGGAGAGAGCCAGATCCTCTCTTCTTTCACTATTTTTTTTTCCTATTAAATGGACAGAACACCTGAGGCAGACTGCAAACCCAGCTCATATATTGAAAACTTCCCAGAAGTGCAATAATGTCACCACTTTGGGTTGGTTAGGTCTTTGGATGCTGGTAGATGGCTTTGGTGAATATACCAGTAGTCGGTGCATAATATTACTTCATTGTTCTCTTTTTCTTTTCCCAGTCTACATATCAATCCTTATCTGTCTGAAAACAGTTTGCTATAGGCAAAACAAGTGAATTTATTGAAATAGTCTTTGCTGCACTATGGCAACAAGAAAAACTCTCATGAAATACTAGATACAGTTTCAGGATTGCTGGAGACTTTATCAAAAGTATTACAATACATCTCACACAAAACAAAGAAGGGCCTTGTTAGAGCATTTCACTGATTTTTAAAGAAGGAAACAGTTGTTTGGCCTTTTATTTTTTAAAGGCTTCAAAAAGCTAAAAAATTAGATCACAAAATGCAGTAATCTTAAGTAATTCCAGTTCTGACCTTCTTCACTATACAGCAAACACACGACCTAGCAGGCAAATCCATCAAAATCAATTAGCAGGATTGAGCAGTGTTTTCATTAGTAAACATTGGCTTTCCATCACCATTTTCAGATTATTTTCCTTTTCCAGATATGAAAATAAACTATCCTAATCTTTAAACAGCCAGAATCCGTACAGTGAGTATTAAAGAAGTCTTAAAACTTTCATTCTGTCCGCACTCAAAGTAAGCAGCAGCCATGTTAGTAAGGCTATCACTTTAAGTGGAAACAACTTACATGTTTCCCAATAAAACACACAGCATTCTACAAGAAGTATGCAATGCTTGGATATGATCCGAAAGCAGAAAATATTATCAAACTGTACACAGAAGGTGAATGCAAACCAGATTTCTCAACATAAAAGAAGTGATATTATGAAAAGCATTTTAGCAATGCAAAGCTTTCTGTAACACAATCTGGTTCAATTTTGTTTGTTTCCACATAGACAATTTTCCATCCAGGACACTGTATCACAGACAGAATTGTCCCAATGCTTTTAAAATTAAGAATATGGCATAACTGTTTTTACTAAAATTGAGAACGATAACAAAATGTTTAAAGGGACCTTCTGAATTTCAAGCTGATGTACTGCTCAAAGTAGAGCACCTTCTGGAGGGCAAAGGGAATGAGACCTTTTCTTGTTTTAGACACTGGGGCAGGGTTTCTTTGTCCTTTGAACTCTTGCCCAACCACAGGTTATCCAACAGCCCCTAATTTTCATTAAGAAGTGAGATTCTGATTTTCCATTGGGTTTTGTAAGCAATAAAATATATGAAAAAGCAAAATGTAAATATATGTAAAAGCATGACACTGACATCAAATTGTGTATCTTGCCTCTAAGAAAATAGAAGAGTGTGGACTGACAAATCAAGTCATCTAACCAAGAGAAAGCTCTACTAAACACATCATGGAGTGCTTGAAAAGTCTATGCACTGAAATCTTAGTTCACAAATACTGCTCTGAGCAACATACTTTGTCAGCCAAATAAATACTTTCCAGAGACAACTCATTCTTTTTCACTTTTTCACACTATAAAAGGTTCCCTTACTACACAGCAGGGCCATGCCCTGGGACACAATTCACCAAGGGGAAGCCTTAAACCACGTAATCAGGACACTATCATCTTTCACTAGGTAGTGAGTTTTTGTGAGAGCTTTCCTATTTCTGAGTCCTAGTTATAAGAGTGCAAATTATCAAAGCAGTAAGAAAAACACTGACCAAATAAAAAACTCCACCCTACAGCTATTGTTTGAGTCTGCCATCACTCTATAGCAACTAGCACTGTAGTGCATAAAAGCCATTCCAAAATATTTACCCAAGAGTTGACCTGGCACTAGGAGTCATAGCCAAACACACACAATTGCCAGTTCCATACCAAACCAGCCAGTGTTCCAACATCCTTGAATAGAATCACTATAGTAACTCATATTTTTTAAAGTTGAATCTATTTCATAATCTTGTAATATATAAGTAAAATTAGAAATCCATTTATTATTATTCTTAAGATATACCAAGCAGCACTTAATAAAAGCTTAAAATTTTCAAAAGTAATGATGTGTAATTTCTGCTCTTCACTGGAAGAGGTGACATGAACAAACTTACAGGAGTGTACACAATTTCATCAGTACAATCAAACTCTTACAGACTCTTCTATTAATATGATGAAATTCAAACACAAATTACAAATTAATGTAACCAAGTAAAGTTTACATTTGAGTGCAAATTTGCACTGAAAACTAATGCCCTATACTGATCTTCTAGATGACAACCCTAGTCCTAGGAGTTTTTCCAGTTCTTACAGGATTCAAACTCTAAACAGATTTCCCAGAGTAATGAGTAATCTACAACAAAATTCTGCAAGACAGACCAGGGCATTAAAGAGCCCTCTTGTATTCAGGTGCATAGAGAAATGAAGAAAGTAGTATCTACACAGAAGGCATCTTCATAGGAGACAAGAATGAGCAAGAATCAAGAGGAATGGCTCCCTAGTAAGAGGGAGCCATCTGTGCTAGAAGATGATCAGAAGAGGAGCTGTCTAACTTGAGCACACAATGGAAGAAGCAGATCTAGAAAATTTAATTAAATCTATAATAAGCTGATAACCTTGAGGGCAATGCCTGTAACAGGAGATGACCATTATCCTGAAGCATTAAACAGAATAGTTTTAGCAAGTTACATGTACCTAACACAAGAAAACATTAAAGTCATGCATAATAAGAAGGTATGAGAAAAACAGATGATGGCTAAAAAAAAAAAAAAAAGAACATTGGACTTCATGTCAAAGCAGATTTTTTTAGTCTTTCTTGAGTGCCAAACTAGACAGCAGCGAAAGGCAGAACTGCAACTGAATGACTGAAGGCAACCAACCACGTGGAAAACTTGAAAAAAGTTATGTCACAACGTTATACATCTTCATTATGCAAAAGCTCATGAGGCACGATACAGTCCAGGAAGACAATCTGACTGCTACTGCTAGGTCTGAACTACTACAGAGTTTTATCTCTGTTGACTCAAGTTTTCATCTTTGATTCTTAAGCTTCCAGACAGGGACAGTTACAGAAAAGCAGTAATTTTTACTCGCAATTAAAGACCTGAGGAGAAAGAGGAATCTCTGCAAGAAGTTTAACAACAATTATGAGCCAAGTGATGCATGCATCCACAACAACTATCAATTACCTCTTTGGTTTATCTACCAAACAATCTTAACAGCAGAAATGAACAGGCTTTAGCCTTTTCACAAGATGAAATGAGCATCACTCAATATCTATTTTACATGTAAATATTCTTCCTAGCCAAAAATCTTGAAAAATCAACAATTACCTAAATAGCGCTTTACTCAAATACACTTCAGAAGAGGCTTCCATGAGCATGAAGTTCACTTTGAAAGACGGAGTAGACATTTCATTACGTATCTGTAGTATCTGCTAAATTAGACTTCTCTAAAGTTTATCACAACATTTAGTTTACTAATTCACACTGTGAGTCTCAATCCCACCTTCATCAGAACCACTGCTCAAAACAAGGAGTTTTCTTAATGCATGTTCTAAATTTTGCACACCTACCATTTATTTCCCTTTATTTATAACAAAGCAACTACACCAACAGATACAGACACAAAGACAAACTCAGAGTGGTTTCTTATCATCTACAGCCTTCCCACAAACACCCATTCATTTCAACTTCTATCACTTTCCAGCTAAGTTTTAGCTTTTGTTACCCCCTTTAGATGACAAAAGCATCTAGACACAAGAGCAGAATTTCATTAATCATAAAGCTAAGTTTTCCTCAAAAATCATGAAAGTGTGTTCCATTCATCTTGGTTTAACCTCTCTGAAAGAGAAATGGTTTTGACAGAAAAAACACACTTGCACAAACAAAGCAAATCCCTTACAAGTCTAGATGACTAGGGGTTTTCAGCTGAAAAGTAATGCTTGTCAATGGCATTTTAGGCAGGGAACAGATCCACACATCAGAAGGGAATTCTTAAAGCCAGTATGTCTGAATTGAATGGAACTAATTGGCCACTGGCTCAAGAAATAACTTATATAAGGAATATTAAAAGCACAGCCTAAAACTTCTTCCTAGAATTATTTTCATTACATTATGATGTCTGTAGACTGTGGTCAATATCTTAATTCAAACCTGTAATTGGGACTCTCTAGAGAGCACTAAGACTTCATTTGCAATGACTATTCACTTTGACTCAGTTAAAGGAAAATGGTCTCCAAATACTCCTTCTGATACATATGAGCAGGACTGCATCCCTGACTTCTTTTTTCCAACCATTTTAATGCAGAACTAGAGCTCAACAGACTCAGTAAAATGCAATTAGTAATCCCGAACCTCTAACTAATGCCTCAGTGTTTTTATGTCCTCTTGAACGGTGCCTGCTTAGTGGTAGCAATTATTTGAAAAACATTCTGTTCACTAAAAAGCACAGGCATCAGTCCTCAGGATTCCAATCACCCTTCCAGACTGACTAAATAGTAGTTTAAACATTTGTAGCAAAGAGAGTTTACTTTCCACACCATGCGTTTGGCAAACTTAAAAGGACAATACTTTCAGATATATTACCAGCTTCTTGAGGTCTATACAGTATGAAGAGTTGCACTTGCTTAAACTACTGAAAGTGGTACAATCCAACTAGTGGAGATGGCACAAGTATTTCCACCATTTAAATGGTGTTTCCTTAGCTCCAGACTTGCATTTCCACTACTAGTATCACCCATAACACAACAGATTACCAATTTTGAAAACAGGGCTTGAAAAAGCCTCAGAGGCAGAATTTTAAAGGTGAGATCTTTTTGCGGGTGAGCAACCATGCAGATAAACAGCAGGGGGTTAAAACCTAAAAATTCCCATTTCTTGTGGCTTTAACTAGATTTAAATAACAAACTTGCATAACTACCATTAAAAGGCTATAAAGCTTATATCTTCCCTGTGACACTTAATGAACCAGAAACAGATCTGAACCCACAAAGTTTAGAACAAGACCTAAATTCCATCAGCCCTAAAATATCCTGCCATACAGTGTACTGTGCAATATTTTGTTAATAGATTACTTACCTGTATTTAAAGCCAAAGAAAACAACATAAAACATACTGAATAGACCAAACACACATAACACAACACATGGAAAGTCAAAATTAAAAAAAACAGAACAAAGCAACCTGGGAAAAAAAGCTGGGCCCACATTCTGAAGGGTTATTTCTAACATCTTGTTGCTAAGACTAAGTTTTTTCACACATAAAGTAATCAAATAATCATGAAGAACTATTGAAATGCCTTTTTTTTTTTTTTAATGATGGCCATTTAAAAGTCAAACTCTCAGGAATTATTCTTTAATGCAAAGCATGTTATTTCTCTAAGCTTTTTGATTAGACCTTTCTACTTTTGCTGATACAGAGGTATATTAGTCTAGAAAAACATTCTCCATCAGAAAACAAAACTACAACAGATCAATGTTTCTGACAACAATCCCCCAGCCCCTGGGCAATTGTTATAAAAAAATCCCACTTGTTCTACAAAGTGTCTGTCTCAAAAGAATTAAATGCAATTCACATTCCTAGTCCACAAACCATACTTAGAAAAAACAAACACTTCTCTTCCTCTCATATAACAGCTATGAAAGCATACATTAAAGATGAAACCTTATTTTGTCATCAACAATAATTGTAACACCTAGTTCAGATATGGCATCGTGTTAGATGCATTCAAACAGTGATAAATGCATAGTCTACAGTACCACACCATTCTGTCCTCTCTCCCAAAACATCCATTTTATATAACAATCAACTCCTGTTAGCACTTTTATTAGAGGAGGTTAAAGCTAAACTGTATAAATGCAAATCATTTCCTATCTACAAGTTCCCAAAAAAACTCTATGCACTTATTACAAAATCATTCATTCGAACTTACTCCTTTTTGAAAACTTTGGATGCTGTAAGCACCCAAGACTTAAATCAAGATCAAACTATCATTTTATCTCCTACTGCAAAAGGTCTAAGTCTTTTCTAAGTCACTCTACTGTGTTTCTATGCCTGACAAAAAAAATAAAAAATAAAAAAAGGAAAAAGCATCCACGACACTTGGAACAAGGGCAAGGGGAAACAACTGAAGAAAAGGTTAACATTCTGCTTCATTTTGAATCTGTTAATTTATCTACAAACAAAAACACGATTCACTCAACCTTCCCCCAAAAAGTCCAGTATTTTTTTCAGACTTGCCAAAGTGAGTAGCTGCCTCACATAAGTAGAGACAGCAAAGCTTAATCAAGTTTAAATGATGACCAGTATTACAGACATCTTCAACAAAGGTCTGTACCTAGCAGCACTCCTGAAACACTATCATTTAAACTTCTGCTAGTAAATGCAGAGTTTTGGTTTTGTTCAATTATAAGTTTCTCAAGCCACAGAGCTTCTCTGAGCTACCTTCTGAATAAAAAGAACTTACAATTTCAGAGTAAAATAGTGCAAATTAACAGGTTTCTCAGAACAGCAACAATGATCCAAATAGGTAAATATCTAATAAATTTAAAATTACCACTTTGCTCTCAAGCATGAGTCCACAAATTACTTCAGTGAAAGCCAGTGAAGATATGAAATCCTCACTCCCAAGAAGTCTTTCAGCTTTCCATGTGATACAGAGAGGAATACTCAACTTTGAGAATGCAACAGAAAGTTTTCATTTCTGTTTTGCTGGGGTAAAGCAGTTCTGAATGACTTAGTTAACTACTAGAGTCAAAGACAAGTTAAGAAAAAGTTAGTAACAGAACTCAACATGCCCTATCCAAGGCTTTTGCTCTTCAATGTCTTACATACCTTAACAATTTGTTCCTGAAGTCTCACAAGAGGCAAGTAAACAAATAGATCTCTAATCCCTTAGGACTAGTCTACTCAATAAAATATTAACAGGAATTCAAATAGATTAATTTCATTAACCACTTCTCCGAATAAAGCCCCACACATTGAACTACTTTCAAAATACCACCCAACCTTCAAAGCAAAGTCACATTTTACACACTGCAGTAAAGCAAAGAGGATCTAATGGAGTTGGAACAACTGTATCTCACTAAAGAATTAGACCTTTCAAACTAATACCAAGGTACATCAGTCGGTCACGCTGAATTCCTTTCACTGCATAGTCTATACTGTCAGAACCCTCGCCAATTTACATTAGATTTCACTTTTCCTTTGCTTTACTAAAAACTCTGAACCCCACTATTAAGGCTGTGATTAGCCCTCTGGAAAATCCTACTCTCTTACATAGGAAAGTTACAAGACAACTCACTCAAACCAGGTTACTTTCACTGAGGAAATGCCTGAAGGATCACTACAAGGCATCAACTCTACCGATACATGCAACCAGCAGCTCCTGGATGACAGTCTGCAGTTTGGGCTACCAAGCTAACCCAGCAGCCCAACAACTATGCCTGGACAGCTTAAAATGATTCAGTTTGACTCAGCTCAGGCACACACAGCCAAAATTCATATCCAGGTTACTGCATCTTCACAGATGCCAGACTTGCTGCAGTCCCTACAAAAAGCAAGATATGCCTTATGATCAAGCTGAGCCTGGAAAAACAGGGAAACAACAGAGGATTGTCAGTTCTCAAGCAGTCTAGTAAAAGGGCTTTCATTTAAGCTGATAAACAGTACAAATGTGAATCACACCATGATCGAGGTTGAAAATATCACCAAATTTGTGTCAGCTCAGGGTAAGAGCGAAAATAAATGCAAACATTTGTAAGTGTAATTATCTGGAAGGAAAACATACTTTATCTATAAAATTGTTACCTGCTGCCAGTTTGATGTAAACTCACCTGCAGTCTTATCAAATGCTTTTAGAACTAGTAGGCTAAAGACCTCATACATTCACGGATATTATGCATGCACTTCATTTTTTACATTCAGTAGTTCAACTGAAATATCATCACTGACAATGGTGAGTATGCTCCTATACAGGTTCAGAGGCTTAAGTGCAGAAGTGTGGAGTGAATGCAAGTAAAATTATTTTTCTTTCAATAATATTTATAATGAAGCTGGTGACTTTTGTGCAAACTCTAGTTAACTACGATAATAAATATGGCTGACCTAAGAAAGTATACTTTGTTAAACTACTTACTAACAAAACCACAGAAGCACAGTCTACCATAAACACAAAGAAAACAGGCTGGAGTTAGAACGTACTGGGAATGGACAAACACATCAATAAAACAAAAAGTTCAGCCACAGGCAGTTAGCAGTCAACCTGCAATTCCAAAAAGACCGTGCTATGTTCTCAAACACAACCGTGAAAACTTCTTGACACTGGCTTCAGCCCACTTTTTTGAGACAGCGTCAACCAACACTGACGTTAAAACCTAAGCAATGCAATCAAGGAACTCTAATTACGATAAATCTTGGAAGATGTAGGGAATAATCAGATAAAATCTTCATCTTTGTGTTCAAGAAACTGTCTGCAGTGAGCAGAACTGAAAATACCCGAAGGTGTCGTAGTTCCTAATCTTAGAATTGCTTTCAACACTTTTTCGTGGCTCTGCTAGCAGCCAGCACCTAGGTGCAGAAAAGGAGCCAGCTCCAAGACCAAGCCAACGTAATTTCTCAGAGGCTTCTGTTAATAAACAACCAGGGCCAGGCCAAGAGCAAGTGTGAATTTCCTCCTTTTCCCCGGGAACACGCACATGATCAGCCTCCACCCTCTAAGCAGGGAGCCCGCTGTCACACACAAACAGGGCTGAAACCTGCGTCCCCAGCCCTCCCCCTACCCCCCCTCGTCGCTTTCAAACCAGACGCGCAGCACGAACCAGCCAAAGGGAACATGACAAGGGGCAGCGGGAGGGTGTGGTTTGACTATTACATTTTTATTTTTTTTTAAAAAGGGCAAACCACAGCCTCTCCAGGCCGTCAGAAACACCCACTTCATTAGGCAGAAATTACCCGCTGTGTTTTTCCAGTACAACATGTGAACTCGGGTCTACGAACCTGCTCCTGGTATTTACTTTAGGCGGCGGGCTGGCAGCCTGCAGGCTCGGAGAGCCAAAGCTCTCCGTCCGTCACGCCCTGGGAAAGCCACTCCGGGGATTGCACCAGCAACCCGGAGAGCCACCGGACTGTAAGCGGCAGGTTGCTTTGTAAGAGGCGCCTTCCGCACAAAGACGAATATTTAAAGAAACAAACAAGCTAGCAACAAAAAAAAGCGCCTAGCACCGGGCTTCTCAATCCTCCTCCACCAGCCGCCTGTATGTACTGTTAAAGTCACAGACAGACAAAAAAA
>NW_005054299.1:21758529-21779670 GCF_000277835.1 Geospiza fortis | reverse complement strand
CCACGGGGCCGCCCCCCGCCGGATCTTCCCCGCGCTAAGGCGGGCGGAATGTCGGCGCTGCCCAGCCCTCCCTGCCCGCGGGCGGAGGTCAGGGCGCACGGCCCGGGGGGTGGCCCCAGGGCAAGGCCGGCCCCTCGCCCTGCAGCCCCCGGGTCGCCGCGGTGCCTCGGCGTCTCCCGGCACAGCCTGGGGAGCGACGCTCCGCTGCTGCCCTGGTCCCTGCTGCGTTTGATGATGGTTATGCAGTGCCTTGGTAGCGCCGCTTGGAAGGAATTGTCTGAAAAGGCTGTATTGACAGAAATTTCCACAGCTTGAGATAAACCTGATAAGAAGTTAAAGCGTCAGATATGTTTTAATGGATTTTAGACACGTCATTTTTCTGTGGTTTCTCACCAAACGTGTCAGTTGGCCCTACGAGGCATCGCCCATTGTGTAGATGTTGGAATTCAGTCCAGCTCTGGGGGTTTGGCTTTGTTTCTTAACCCGCAGAAGTTATGCATCCTGATAGTTCAGCGGTCATATTTGTTGTGCTTTGGACATCCTCTGAAACTTACTACTTGAACAATCCTGTTTAAACTCGGTTGTCCAAGTGTGTATCTTTTTTGGTTTCTTCGAGTGGTTAGAAAGGGGGAACTATTGTTTCCTTTTAGCATACCTGGCAAAGTATTTCAAGTTCCTCTCTGCTGAGGGAGTTCAGAGGAGTGAGTTTTGCTGATGAAGTTTTGATTTGGCTGGGTTATTTAAAGAAGGAGATTCCTCAGAGGCCTTGTCTACATTAAGCAATTAAATTATTGTTTTTATCCAGTAGTACAGCACCTGCATAACTACCAGAAGTTCTGGTTTTACAGGTGAAGGTCAGTTATACTTTTGCCCTACATATGTAACTGTGCCATATTCAGACTTTCCAGTTCCAAGGGTGGAAGGGATTCTATTTCTTGGGTCCCAGATTTTGGGAGGTGTTGAAAGCCTGTCTGAGCCCTCAGAGAACTTAGCAGGAGTCAGAGGAGACACACAAAACCTCAAGTTCTTGTAGTGCCATCATACTAAAACTATACTATATTCCTTTTAGATGAAAAGTGTAGAGAAAAGGAAAAATTAGACATAACTCTTCTTACATAAAAGGAAGGGGGGAAATAGCCTTAATTTTTTTTTCCCCAAATCCAGAGTGTGCTACCAGATAGCATTGGATGTTTTGCAATGCCTCCCAGAAACCAAGTATCACATCTGTGATGTGATAGCTCACTACCCAAGGCAGATATCTCCGTGCTCTGTCATAGATGACATTTGCAGAATGGTGTGCTGGTTTGTATGCTTGGTTCTGTCTGCATATAGGTGAAATGGGTTGGTTCAGTTAAAAGGGTGAGAAACAGTGGCTTGTATTGCTTCAGGATTAGAAAGGAGACTTAGGTACAGAGTGTGCATAGATAGACGTTTTGCTGTTACAAGGTACATAGATAAAATTGGTTTTCCTGGGGAAAAGAGGTAGTTGCTCTGGGAAAACTGGCTACTGAAAGTAGTTGATTTAGCATTGCTGGCGTGCCTGGGTTTTCAAATGCCAGGGAGCACCAGGAATGAAATTATCACTGTGTTGGATCCACATGGTGGATATAATCAGCTGAGAATTTATTTATTTCTATTTCAATTATGTCTAGTCAGCATTTCTAAACCACAGCTAGACTCCAGCCTGGATACAAACAAATCCCTCAAACAGAGCAGAATTGGAGCAGGCTAATAATGTTTAGATGTGACTTCTCAGAAATCCTGAGTGACTACAATGTATTTCTGTGTAGCAGGAGCAGTGGAAATGCTACCGATGGTCAGATACCAGCAGCAACTATGCTGATGATTAATTCTTCCGTGATCTGGTCAGTGCCGAAGTGGCATTGGAAGAAACCAGGCCTGTTTGTACATGCTGAACAAGTTGTTGCCATTAACAGTCAAATGACAGCATCTTTAGGACAGAATCAGGATTTAAGAAGAGTACTATTGTAGATAAAAATTTAGATGTCTGAGTGAACTAGCAGGACCAGCATATAGAGACTGTACTGTGGAAGATAAAACATAAGCCCTGATTTCCTTGGAAAAGCAAGCGTGCAGGGAACTAAAGCATTAAATTACAGCGTACTAGCTAGTTTTCTGTGGAAAATGTGTGCTATTTCACTTGCAGTCCCTATTTTTTTTCATAGGGCCACTGCAATGAGAAGTAAAACAGCTGCTGTAAAGCCTGGAGAGTGACATGATTCCTGTGAACAATTGTAAAAAAATTTAGAGATATTTCTGAATGGAAAGCATTATATGTATAAAATGTATTAT
Source organism: Geospiza fortis (assembly GCF_000277835.1). Classification (NCBI taxonomy): domain Eukaryota; kingdom Metazoa; phylum Chordata; class Aves; order Passeriformes; family Thraupidae; genus Geospiza; species Geospiza fortis. The sequence continues at coordinate 21,777,357 of NW_005054299.1, read as the reverse complement.
AAACAGGATTGTGTGTTTGACTATCATCAAGGCATCTTCTGTTTAAGGTAATGCATAAAGTTACTTGAAACCATTAAATTAAATTCTCTCTATTCTTTGTGAGATTTTTATCATTTACACAGTGAGAAGACAATCCTATTTGAGGAGTTTCCAATTCAGACTATAATTCCTGCAGGTATGCCCACTGAAGCTGGTGGCAGAGTTAGATTTAAGTCCTTAGAAGATCACATGCTTGATAAATAAGAGTAAGTGAAGCAAAAGAACGGGAAACAAAAACTGCTTTCCTTGCAAGTGACAGTAATTTTTTTAAAATTTCTTTTCGTGCTGAACAGTGTTCTTTTCCAAGGTGCTAAAGATAACTAAGGTCCTGTAAGCTATTATTCTGATTGTTTGTTCAGCACTCAATATTTAATATACATTTTACAGAACAAATAAGATAAATGCCCTTCCCTGTAGAGCTTGCAAGCTAAATTTTGTCACAGGTGAGAGCACCAACTACAAGATAGGACCATAAAGAAGAAACATAGATGTACAAGGAAGGCTTTACAATCCTATTCATTCCCTGGACATCACAAAGTCACAAGTGCCCATGTGATTACCTGCCACAAGGGTCTGTCTGCTGTCTGTGCAGGTCCTCTCATTAATCACACTGGCATATGTTGGTCCCGGTGGGATCTGATGGTTATGAGCAACAACCACGTACAGGATCCCTTTACTTCTGCTCCTTGGCTAGTGCAGTCCATGCAGATATCTCTCCTGCATTGAGAAGGCTTGCGTGAAGGTAGGGTCATGCTCTGCTGGTCTCCTGGCTGCTCGCCAGCTGCCCATATGGTTGCCAGAATGCAGCATTAATTTTCTGAGGCTGCGTGCATCTGATGTATAGTGCCATGCTGTGTAAGTCAGCGCACTACTGAAAGTTATAAATTCATATGTAAGACCAAAATTATTAAAGTAACCCTTCTCATGGCTTCCCAAGCGTGTGTGTGTTTTGAGAGCAGAGGTACCAGAGCTGGATTTAGCATAATGCAGTGCAAAACCGTATGTTAAAGCAACATTAACAAACCTGGGTCATCAAACTGCAGTCTCTACATAGCTGACACACCCACTAAGGAAAATAAATTATCCAGAATAAGGATTACAGCTTTGGACACTATAAGCAATCAGAGAGAGAAAATAAGTTTTTTAATGCACCATTATCTCATCTAGAAGAATTGCACACACTGTGTACATCAAAGTATCAATTTCATACCCAAACTGGTAAACATAGTACATATAGGCTATGTGAGCAAATTCACGTTACATGAAAAATCTTTACTATGTGCTTAGTTCCTGCTTTTCTTACTGTATTAATGCAGAAGCCTGTATTTAATAACCTTGACCTCTTTGAAATACAAGTAAGAGGGGGAAAACAGAGGAAGTGTGGCAAGTTATGTAATTGGGTTTTGGAAATCTTTAGGTTTTTCAGTTCAATTATCCTCACTCTATTTTTAGGGAGGGGGAAGCACAGAGCTGTATAAAATGGCAGCTGTCTTAATAAATATATCTTTCTTTTTGGTTTCTGAATGGATGAAAACTGTCAAGAAACTTCCCTTAGGGAAGATGCCTAATTTTTATGATGTATAGGTCTTTCAAAGTAATTTATTAGTAAATACTTCCTGGATCAAAACATCTAGAGTTATATTTGTACTAATGAAATAGGCAATGTAAGGACCTTTCTCTAGCCCTACAGCCAGCTGACCTAGCTTGACCACCTCCATGGTTTAAAATTGTTTTAGCTCTAAAATAGAGTGGCTGTATGCAGATTGCCTGCTGGAGAGGTCGCTGGCACATGCTCTTTCATAGTCCATGCCCAGGAGTTGTGGGCATGAGCTATCCATTTCACTGCCAGACTTTGCTAACCACTTAACTCACAGATAGTTGGGCATAAAGGAGTGGATCTGGATGCTGAAATGGCCCAGGGGACCATTTAGCAGTAGAGGAAGAGCCTGGAAGCTCTTCTTGTGCATCTGGCTTCAAGGCAGGGTCCTCTGCCGGATGGAGTGCTCAGGCATACCTGTGTTTGTAGGTTCAGGGCACAGACAGCCTTTCTCCTGTCTTTGCTGAGCTGTGATGTGATCCATGTTCAGCAAGGGGGATGAGAGTCTGACTGTCTTGCAGCACATGGGCATTCAGTTTGACTTCAGCAAGATGTGTGTTTGTCCTCTGGTGAACAGCTCCTGGAAATCAGAAGCACGTGGGAAGAGAGGTGGGTCCCAGTAAGAGGTTACCACTCAGTGTTATCCTAATACTGTAATATCTGCTGGATTCATTTTCAGATAAATACTGACTGTATTTCTTGAAGACTCTTTACATCCAGGGAGTGTTTTTTTCCAAAGCAGAAGTATAGAGGAGAGATTTAATGCCTGGTATACACGTTAGATTATCAGATGATATCTCCTGGCCTTTTCCAATATAATCTAAAATGAAATCAGTTAAAGCAAAGTTCAGAGCTGCTGCAGGTATGAAAAAAAGCTTTCTGATAGTTTTTATTTTTAATTGCAGATCTCTAGTTTAAAGTATTTTCTTGCCAACTGCTGTGTTATGAAAGAAGATGAGAAATTGGCTGGCCATAAGAAATAGAGTCTATGTGCAATTCTCAAGTGGACCATGTAAATAAACTGACGTCTCCTGTCTCCAGAAATGTAGCTAGTCTCTCTGTGGTATACAGCATTATTTTTCAAAATAATAAAGATTCTTAGGTAGAAGTTATGCATTTCTTTTAAGCCGAGGGTAGCCCTCCAACCAGCAGTCCAGACTAGGCTATTAAGTTACAACAATGTGTAATCATTTCAGGGTTCTTTGAGCAAGATGTAGTGGGTGTTTGGTCATGTAATTAACCTCCTGCCATTGGCCTCACATCCTCTCCACCCTGTAATTACTTGACTGAAAAAATAACACCTTTCAAAGCATACATTGTATAGAAAATTAAAAGAGCATTAATTTTAATCTTCCTTCACACTCACACAATGAATATAACTCCTGTGTACATTTCACTTATTAGCAGAAGTCGTTTGGCCACATCTGAGCAGTTTTTGTTAGAAAAGTTTCATTTGGGAGCAAACTGGGTCAGCATGCTTTTGGCTTTTTTGTTTTTATTTCACTTTTTTAGAACAAGTCCAAAAGCACCAAAAGGATTTTCATGTAGAAATATCCAGTGAGCTGAAAATGTAATGGATATTCATTTCTTTGGTCCAGCAATTGCAAGTTCTTTTAACTCAATATGTGCGAGTTCTGTATGTGGAGAGCTTCAGCCTTAAAACAAATATTTCAGAAAGCTTCTAAGTGAAAACATTAATGTAAACCTGTGAAATGAAAACAAACAAACAAAAAAAAGTCAATCTTCCCCTCTACAAGTTTCCCATAGTAATGCTTCTGCATTTCTGAGGCCTTCATCCTGAACAAGCATGGAATAGAAGTGGAGTTTGTATGTACAAATGAAAAGCAACAGAAAGCACCAGGGAACTCCTGTGTAGAAACCTGGAGTGGGATTTATATTAGCCAACCTGAATTGTCTAAAACTTACAACAAGAGGGTAAGTATAGACCCCTCTATCTGTAGGTAATGCAGACAGCAACTGACACATATCTGGTGACAAGATTAAACCATAATTTTAGAAGGCTACAGAGAAGTGAGATGAATCCTCCTTTGAGGGTAATTCTGCTATCCCCCATCTTCCTCAGAGCTTTAGTCTGTTGATTTTGGCATAGGCTGCACCTCCAAGCCCTGCATTGCTTTAGCCAATTATGCTATTTTTCTATCAGGTATGGCGCAACTGTATTGATCATCATTTACATGAAGTCCAGTCTCTCCATCTGTGTTAAACCAAGTGTCACAAACTCAGTGAAGGACCTGGGTTTCAATTTACAGGTGTCACAGCTCAGCCCTGCCAAACTGGGTAAAGAAGGAAATAGCCATGGGGGGCATTTTAGGAAATAGGTTTACACTGCAGAAATAGAGCTACCTGGGCTACGTTTTAAAGCATGTCCTTTTCAGGTGGCTAAACTTATCCAGGTGAAATTCTTTTCTGTTTCATCTCCTGGACAGCTCTCTGTGGCATCTATGCTCAATACTGCATCTGCCAGTGCAGGAATACTCAATAATTAGACTTTGAAATAATGGAGCCTTAACTCTTCTCTGTGAGATCAACCTTTAATACCAGGTTGTGCTTTTTTCAATTTCTATTTTTTCTCAGTCAGACACCCTCACCTTTATCCAATGCCACTCCTTTATTGAGGGAATACATCCAGCCAAAATCACCAAGGTACTTCCTTCAGACCTTTCTAAATTCAGTACAGTTGTGAAGCTTGTCAAGTACTAGCATATGGATAATGCACTTGCTGTGGTGTGACCTCTGTTTGCTATGTTAACCACAATCCTCACATTTTTACCCTGTTTTCCACATATTTCCTCTTTCTGTTTGGTCATTATATTCCTTTGTATGTTACTGTGTTTCAGTATGTGCTGGGATTTGCATATTGGTTTGGGGCAAGGACCAATTTTTTGTGTACATGTAGCAGTTAGCAGTTAGCAGAGCTCAAAACAGCAGGGGAAGGTTGCATCACCGTGTGATTAATATTAAAGCTTGCTGGAAAGCAAGTGGTGCTACCAGACCCCAGTACAATAATCTTCAGTATTTTGTATCCTTGGCTCTCTCTCCCATGAGTGCAATTTTGTACAGTACCAGGGAATGGAAAAGTCAGACCATCTCCTGGCCAGTACAGTCAGGCTGACACAATGGCAGCTACATCTTGCTGTTAATGACCCTCGTAGGTAAGTTAAGAAATGTGTAAGAGTGTCCTTACTCAATGTTATCCAGCAAGGCACTGTGGAATTTATTCACTTAAACAAATCCTTAATACAGCATACTCTACCTTGTAAGTACCTTCAGGATCAACACCTCCCAGACAAACTTTCCCAAATGCAGTTTTTCTAAGCGCGTTGTCCCTACATTGTTTTCACATTGTAAAAGTGCATTTAGATGTTACCAGACGAAAAAGAAAACCAAACCATAAACAGTTTGAAGTAGATCTGACAGAAAGAACGTACCATTGCCAAGGCATATATCCCAAGGAAGTTTATTCAGATCCAACCCTGCAGGCCAATCAAATGAGAAATCAAAAATTCAAAGATGATTATAGACAAAGATTATGGAGGAGTAGAGCTCTGTAAGTGAAGGATCTCCTGAATTACATTACTTCTACATTTCAAAACGGGAGGATAGTACTTTCTGCTTTTCTGACTAAAGTTAGAAACACAGGCACAGAAATAGGCACCTAGATTAATGACCTGTTTTCCAAAATGTCATAAATTCCCAGTCATCAAAGGCACCTTCGAGTCTTCATTTACAAATTTAGACAACAAGGCTTGAAAAATGTGTCCTTTGCCTCCCAACAGCACCTATCTGAATATGGGAATTCACGAGAAAGGCAAAATTGCTTCGCCTGACATTGTTATGGCAGATGGATGTAAACTGCTTAGTGTGACAAATCACCAGTGTCTGGAGGCACTGCTCTGAAGCTGGGGCATGCTGCCAGGCTGTGGGTTTTCCCTTTCAGGGGCTCTGCCTGCTCAGCCCTGGCCCCAGGGCACAGTGCCCAGCTGCTCTGGGCCCATCGATGCTGTGCTCCCTGCCATGGGGCTGCATTGGCAGCTTTGCCTGTTGCTAGCAAGGATGCTGTGGCAGCAGGGAGCTCTGCAAACCTCACTGAGCATGATGCTGAGCCAAGGGGTCAGTCTGGTAGACCTCGTTGCTGCCAGGGTATGCTGCTAGCAGCATTTTACAGCTAAGACAGTGTTGTCATCCCAAGAAATGGGCAGTTCAGCATGAGTAAGGGTGTTTTGAAGTCCCAAGCCTGGGATTGGATCTTGGATTTCCATGCAGTTATTGGCCTTAATCTGACATTGGCTTGTGAGAAGGCAGTATGAAAAGATTACAGCTCCTTCTCGCTATAACTTTTGATTTACAGTGAACTGAGTAAGCTTCATCTGCTAAGGAGACATAATATAAAATGTTCTGCTGCAGGCATGGACTGTGGCACAAGTGCCACTGTGAAGAGGGAGCAATGGAAAAACTCATCTGTGTGAGGGAGAATGAGCAGCAGATTTGTTCTGGCTTGTTTAATGCAAACTGTAGAATTTAATTCAGCTGGTCTTTAGAGTAATTCGGTGACTTCCATTTGGTGAAGTCCCATCTTTCATAACAGCTTGAACTCAAGATGGCAAGAGACAGAGGATAAAGAACCTCATGGGGTTTGTTCCAGCCATTAATCATCCTTGCTGCTGAGAGATGCGTCGTACCCAATGTGCCCAAATCCAGCTTCCAGGCACTAGTACTTGTCACGCTTCTCTGTTCTGTTGAATAGCCCTTTGGTACATTCTATTTTCTCTCTTTTAAGACACTCATATCTTACCTGCTGGTTTAAAGAGACATCAATTTATCTTCTTTTTAACAAGCTAAACAGAAAACCCTCTCTCTCATGATAACACACTTTTTCTACCTTGGAAGCAACCACTAAGGTTGTTCACTGCACTTGCAAGCACATTTTGACTTTTCAGAAAGGAGATACTAGCATCTAGCAGAACAACAGTTTATATGTCTGACTGTAGGAGTTGGAGCAGAATGAGTTCTTCAGGGCCTCCTGGCACAAAGGTTAACTCTGCATGTATCAGGCTGTACTTCTATCAAGTTCTTCCTGAACTTCCAGTATTGTATTGTTTCATTTGGGAGTACAAAGCATTACCAAATTAATTTTAAGTAGCGCATATTAAGGCAACATTCCTCCATGTGCACAGAAGCATTCTTTCTAGCCATATGTCTCTTTAAAAAACATTAAATATCTTAAGGAGAAGTAATTTTGTCTGCAGTGATACAACTAATTTCATTTCCTAAAACCAGTCCTTTGATGTCTGAAAGTGCAAAGAAGCTTCTAATCACTCACAAATCTCTCTAAATAGAAATAAATATATATAATGTTGGGATTTTTTTCCCATGTCAAGCTTTTAGGCCAAGAAGTGATGTGTTAAGGTACATCAGGGATGTTCTAAATTTCAGTCCTAATGATCTGGTGGGTTGCTTATGGAGGAAATGCTAAAACATCCTTAAGGAAAGCAGTGGTGGCTGTTTGCAGTGAATCCCAGATTGTTTGCAATGGGTCTGAAGACTATGTGTATATATATATATATATGAATGATAACTCTTCTATTGTTATTGTTAATTACAATCGTGCGGGTCAGAGAGGACATGGTTAAAAATTCCTGTGATCCACAGCACTGTTCAGTGGCCAGTTGGCCAGTTTGGGGGTTTCTTTCTCCGAGCAAGCTACAGCACATACACTTCAAAAAGGAGAAAAATTATGTAGGGGTATTAAATGTGCTTTCAGAAATATTTACTAAATGTTTCAAAGTCCTAGTTACTTGCATTTGTCCCTGGGAAGCAGATATATCAGTGTTACAGCCTTCAGCATTTCAGCAAGGGTAAAAAAGTGAAACAGATTTCAAAGAAAATAGCAATTTCATACTGTCATATACAATGATGTCTTGAGCTCAAGGCGTTCCATTAGACTGAGCAGAGAAAAAAAACAGTCTTCAGAAAGTATTATTCCTTTTAAATATAATTATTTTCCTTAAGAAGCATCCTGAAGTGACTGCAACTGCCCAGCTTTGCTCTGATTTCTGTACAACAGCCTGTTGGATTAACTGTACAGGAGATTTAAAAGGGTTATTCTAGGTTCCACACCACTGGTGGAAAAATAAAATTACACCAGACCCAAACTGAATTAAGTAGTTAAGAACCCAGCCTAACACGTTATAATCACCTTCTTGCTACTGATGCAATGTTTTTCAAGCAAAGCCACTATGATCTTTAGCCTCTGATATAAATGGATTTGCTAGCGACTGTAGCAAAATCAAAATTGAGGCTCATTTTTGGTTCAAGATTTTTGCAAAGTGATTTGGCACACTTAATGCTTAGTGATAAAGCAAAAGCAACATTGAACCTATAACAGATACACAGGGAAGGGATGAGGGTAGAATAAAATAAAACCTTGTCCATTTTAGAAGAAAGTTCCTCTTCTCACTCTGCTTTTTCCATTTTTTCTGTTCTGTTTTCCTCCTTCCTTCCTTCCTTCCTTCCTTCCCTCCTTCCTTCCTTCCTTCCTTCCTTCCCTCCTTCCTTCCTTCCTTCCTTCCTTCCTTCCTTCCTTCCTTCCTTCCTTCCTTCCTTCCTTCCTTCCTTCCTTCCTTCCTTCCTTCCTTCCTTCCTTCCTTCCTTCCTTCCTTCCTTCCTTCCTTCCTTCCTTCCTTCCTTCCTTCCTTCCTTCCTTCCTTCCTTCCTTCCTTCCTTCCTTCCTTCCTTCCTTCCTTCCTTCCTTCCTTCCTTCCTTCCTTCTTTCTTTTCTTTCTTTCTTTCTTTCTTTCTTTCTTTCTTTCTTTCTCTCTTTCTTTCTCTCTTTCTTTCTCTCTTTCTTTCTCTCTTTCTTTCTCTCTTTCTTTCTCTCTTTCTTTCTCTCTTTCTTTCTCTCTTTCTTTCTCTCTTTCTTTCTCTCTTTCTTTCTCTCTTTCTTTCTCTCTTTCTTTCTCTCTTTCTTTCTCTCTTTCTTTCTCTCTTTCTTTCTTTCTTTTTCTTTTTCTTTATTTCTTTCTCTCTCTCTCTCTCTCTTTATCTCTCTCCTTCTCTCTCTTTCTCTCTCTTTCTCCCTCTTTCTCTCTTTCTTTCCTCTTGCTTTTCTTTGCCTAGCCTTGCCCATTCTAGAAGACAGTTATATACTTGCTGAGTATCCTCTTTATGAACAACATAGCTTATTCTAGGCTTACGTATCTTTCTTAACTACGGATATTTATGTGAAGTCAGACCTTAATTAGAATCTTCAAAGACTTCTCCAGCTGATAATAGGATGCTCACAGAGGCTGGGAAAGCCACATTCACTGCAAGTTCTTTGTTCTTTAAGAGAGGCTCTCACTCATAAAGGGCACTTCAGGACAAGATCTTCTCCTTACTGTTCAGAATCAACCCCTGGAAATTATTCTCTTCCTTAATTTAGAAGGAACAGTAGGAAATCCTTCCCATATCACACACCTCAAGTCTCATCCCATGCCAGACCCCACACCCTGTCCGTGGAAAGTCCCCCACCCTGGAGCAAGGTGTTTCAGTCACTGTTTCTGCTGTTCATGGTGTGCTGTCTCTGGCCCCCATGGGGCTGGAGTGGGCAAAGGAGCCTGGTGCAGGGCAGAGGACAGATTATGTGCTTCAAGCTCACTACTACCACATCCCTGGGAGCTGAGGGACACCCAGTCCCTCAGAGTAGTGTCAGCTGCAGCAAATATCCTTTTTCTGGCCTTCCTGAGGAGAAAAAGCTGGGTAAAAACTCAAAATGATTAATCCACCACATTTATTATACTATGTTTTTGTATAGGATGGGCATGGCACACATATATGTGAACAATGAGGAAGAGGATAAGACACAGATGCATGTTCCAGAGTCTCATGTCATGCTGTGATGGATCCTCCATTGCTTGACATTTTCACAGCTCTGCCCCAGTCTGCCCTGTTTTGGCATTCATCTTGTTCCTGCACTGAAGTTCCCAGTGATGTCACATTCCTGAACAAATGCCTGTGCTATTCCTTACACAGGACAGAAGGAAATTCGCCTACTGCAGAGGGAGATCCTGATCCTATCTGATAAAATTTGAATATCCAAGTCAGGCAAACAAGTTCCCTTGTGGGAATCCTACTCTTCTCTGACATGCCCAGCTGGGGAGTTTGACTGCATTGTTGAAACTGCCATATCTCAGAGTGGGGTATAAACCTGCCACATGAGAAGGTTCAGTGTCCACTGACTACTGAGTCTTTACAGAGCTGGGGAAGGAGTCAGATCATGATCTCAGTTTGATTTTCTGTTTGACAGAGCTTTTCAAAGGCATGAGCAAGCCTAATAGCTGCTTATGAAAATTAATCATAATGTGCATCACAGCTTTTCATCCAGCTATCAAAAGTGGGAGTGAACTTAGAAACTCCTATTGTGCAGAGAAGGAAGCAGATGCTGAGTGACTCAACGAAGCAGAAAGAGGAAGCAGTCTCAGTCCTGACTCCTCCTATCCACTCACCCCCTATTACCTGTCTTGCTGCTCTTGGCTGTCATTTGTGAGAGGTGTTAGTAAACACAGCTATTCTTAGCTGTCCCTGGGCAGACACCACCCTGGGCTGAATACCTGTCAAGTACCCTAGATATGTTGAGGGAACTAGGCAAGTGCTGATCCAAATAGTTTCCATTCCTGTGGAGAGGGTAGATGGGAGGTGCAAGTGCCTTTCCCATATTGAGCAGCAGCAGCAGCCCCAGCACACCTCTTGCCTTGTCAAATTCTCCCAAAAAGGACTTCTTGAGGACCTCTCCATTCACAATCTGTTCCTGTGGTGTAGTACTTGCAGGTGAAGAGTTTTGTTACAGAGGGAGGTCAGCAAAGTATGTATGAATCTCAGCAGCAAAAGCTCCACATTCGAAGGCAGGACACCACCACACTGTTGTCAGTTACTCAGTAAAACTTGAGTTGTAATTAAAGTTAAAAACATCAAATTTAGGCACCAAGCAGAGATGAGATCCTAGAAGTTCAGACTATGCCTGACAGATCTTGCTGGAAAATGTCTGGTAGATGAGCTAGCAGCTAAGTCCACAATGCCAGCGTGGAAGCCAGAATAGATTGCAGACGGTCTTAAGGGTTGCTAAGATTATGTGCTCATTTATGTCAGCAGTGTTGGCAATTTGCCTTCTACATAGTGGCAGTGAGTATCAGCTTAAATCTGCTTTGTAGCTCTCTAAAAAATGAATGCATTTTCTTGCAGAGCGTTAAAAAAAAATAGCAAACTAAATACAAATTGACCTGTCCTTTTAGACAGGAAGAAATAAGCCAGTTATTTCATTACCAAGTTCAATATAAATAATTCCTTTACCAATACATAACAGAACTCTGACTCTAGCTATCAGATAAGCAAAACCTTAGTCATATGGATGAGAACTGGAAGAAGTAATTAGCTGCAGAGAGGCAATTTTAACAGTTTTGTGTTTGATTCCCATGGAGAATTTCATATGTCAGCCACATTTTTTAAACAAAAAAAATGTTGGCAGTCCTGTGGAAAGTAGTATGTATACAGATAGACTCATTGGCTTGCTTTCACCCAAGCTTGTTTTGATAGAAAGAGATAAATGCATTAGTTGTTTTATGAGTGTCTTAAATTTAGACTTTCAGCTGGTACAAGTCAGTGGGCTTTCAGTGATTCAGGTCTGAATTAAATTCACCAAAGTCAAAGCAATGCACTGCAGTGAAACTAAACTGATTTACACTTGCTGAAAATCTGGTGCATTTTTAAGCCTCTTTTGTGGTGATATAAATACAGCGCAAAGTCAGTGTGAAATCAGGGATGCATAAGAATTTTAATACTTGGCTGTAACACATACGTATGTGGCTATGTAACTAAAAATGTACGAATATTTGTTTTACTCCCCAGTGTTTGTCATAGGTTTAATGGAAGGGAGCCCAACTGAGTGACCCAAAGTCCGATTGTTCCTTACAAGTGATGCTTCTGGTGCCACTTTATCTGTAGATAAAGGCGGGTCCTTACACTCACGTTCCCTCTGTATTGTGGGAATTGTAGCTCAGGCAGGTGTAGAAATTCACAGATATGAGTATCAGCTCCAGCAGTGGTCCATCAGCCTGGGCTCCCTCTGTCCTGGCTGTTGTAACAGCCCTAGTCAGCAGCTCCTGGCATATCAAATACCCCATGCTCAAGCCTGCTGGTGGAGGAAGAAGAAACATAAAGAGTAAAGACTTAAAAATGAGGGACAAGAATTAGGACAAGGATTAGTCCAGGCAAGAGATGCAAAGTAAAGCATGTAGACCAAGGAGGCATGGGTAGAGATAAAGATGACAAACTCTGTCAGGGCAGAGACTAAAGAAATAAGAATAATGTTTAAGCAATTCTGGGGGAACGCTTCTGCCCAAATCTTGGAACCACAGCTTTGAAACTGTCTCTGAGTCATAGCTCCTGATGGTCTCTCTCTGTTAATCTACATCTGCAGCCTGCAGAGTCATTCCTTCTTAGCACTGGCAGTTTCTGAGCAGTTTTCTGTTTGCTCTTCTCTTCTTTTTGTGAGTAAATGATGAAATCTGCCTTGCAGAGACTCTGTCATGGGACAATTTCCCTGTAGGAGTACTTGTAGCACTAGTAGTTCTGCCAACAGGATGATTGAGCCCTGGTTTTCAGTACAGACAAAGAATTAGTTGGCATTTATGCTTCTATTCCCATCTAAGAGTCACCATGGCTGTAATGTTTTATGCCTTGTTAATCACATTCACCAGCACAATATTTATTTTCTTCTGTTTGCTCTGACTTCAGACAAAAGGTGGCTTGCTGTGGGATTCAAGGAGGGAATGATGTAAATGTCTGTGTGGATTCATGTAAATAATATTTTCTACTGCTACTGGCAATGTGAGATGGTAACATTCCCATGAATGCAGCTCCCAGTGAAAGTGACATTATGGAAGAAACTTCTACAGTATTTGCTATATTTGCAGTATTTGCTATATTTTTCAACCATTCTCTGTTCTCAACAGCACAGAGTGTGAAGTCCAGATTTCCAGCACAGGAAGATGAGCTAAGGAATACAAATCTGCTATATATAGTTTATTCCTTTATGTGAATTTCAGTCCTGAGCAGCTTTAACATACTTTTCTCTTGCAAGATGAAATTTCCAGTTGACAAACAGCTTGACTTGGAACCCATTCAAGTGCTAGTAAAACACTATATATCATCTGTTTCTGGGAAAAAAAAAATCACCATAGTGAAACTTACCTTTAAAATAAACATGCTGAATATCTCTGATGGACACATGCTTGGTGATTAATGTTTATCATAGTTCCTTTTAAAGTAGTGACTTCTATTTTTATGCTGAACTTTCTCTACATTAGTGACATAATGTTATCTCAAGACCTTTCAGCCAGATAAGACCACACCAGTTTCCTCAAAAAGGTCTTCTGTCTAAGGATTTTGTACATAATTGGAGTAGGGAGGCACTGTGGGAAGCAGAACACTGACTATATTTAAATTAATAATTCTTAAAAGCTGATATTAGTTAGGGAGTTGACCTGAAAGTTTTTGGTAACTGACATGACTTCAAGATAGGCCTCACACCAGATTTGTCAAAATACTTTGGACAGATACTAGGGAAAGCAAGAAGAGCTGGCCCAAAAAAGAATAAGAAGAAGCAAAAATCTCTGTGACCATCTACCTTGGGAAGAGAAAAGTCACAGCACCAAAAAGCACCCCTACCAGCCTGTGCCTGGGCATCTTGAACGGAGCTAAAGTCTGTCCAGGAGATGTGATGACCAGCAGATCACCATCTGCCTTATTGCCTGCAATCCTAGGTTTTGCTTTGTACTAATCCAGAAGCCTGAAAGAGTTGATATGTTCTCAGACTTCAACTATGTTCAGAAATTTATTACTACTTCCCCCCTCCTTCCCCCCCACCGTTATTCTATGCTGTGAAATGCCATGGTCTTTTTATGTTCCCTAATCTGATGTGTGAAAACAGGCCTATCAAATGCATGCATATGAGTGCATGGCAGGTCAATCTAGGGGAGGCTTTACTATCCAAATAATATTTTATAAAGTTGGTTTTAGAATCTATTGTATGTTTGAAAGTCTGAAAAGAATCAATTATCTACAATTCTTGGTAAATAAGGTTTTCAAACTTCTTATCAAATTAATAAGCATCTCTGACATTAGAGGCAGGGAAAAGCAGCAACTAGATTTTCAAGGTTGCCAATATGATTTTCAAAAGCACAGAGAAGGCTGTCTAAGTACTCAACCATTCAGCAACATAATTCTAAGAAGAAAGCTTTAATCACGGTTTCTAAGACAATCAAATTGTCAGATGGTAGTTTTATTTCAGCACACAGAAGATTAACATTTTCAATGACAACTATACAGGTTTCAGCAAAAGTGTCTCACTTTCTAAACAGAGGACATCCCTCTTCTTTAATTATTTTTAAAATGCATAAGTTAAGATCTTTGACTAAATTCCTATATAATATTGAAGCTCATCTGACTTTGGCATGGCAGTTGTAATTAGTTCTAAATTAATTATGTTGCAGCCAAACCTGCCAGTGTTTGAAGGCAGTGTCCCTGGTTGTCCTTGTGTCCACTGACATGGCAGTGAAATCACTGTGTGGATGTTTGGGAGTGGCTTAGCCATTTACTTAGTCATTTGTGTGACTTAACAACTTTCTTCCTCACTGTCTCTGCTGTCCTGTTTGCCATGCAGATGCTGGAACTGTTTGTGCAACAGTCCCTCCACTGCTGCCTCTCACAGAAGGATGTCTGGAGCAAACCAAAATCTGCAAGGCTTCGCTTTTCACTGCTTGAATGGAAATCACAGAAGCTCAGACCTGAATAATGAGCAGCACAGGGCCAGGTACAGCAGGCATGGGGAAGACATCTAGAACATTATTGTCTCAGGCATCATTCCCCAGGACAGTCCACTCTTAAAAGAGAGGCTGAGGCTGTTGTCCTGATTCTGCTCTGGGGATGGTGACAGCTGGCAGAGAGGTGGCAAGAAACAGAAAGGTGGTAAGAAAATCTTCCAGTGACTTGTGAGAAAAACATGAACCAAAATCCTCAATGTGCCTTAACCTGAAGAAAGAGTCTGCAGATAAATCTAGAGCAGCTGGATGAAATGAGAAAGACCTGTAAGGAGGGAGAGCCTTGCTGCAGCCTGCCTGTCGCTAAAGCAAACGATTTTGGACAGCTGGCCCTTGCTTGCTCTGGCAGAGCCATGTGTGGGCACAAGCACAGGTGTGTTTGGTGGCTCCTACTGTGTGATGTAGTTCAGGAGTACACATGAAGAGCCAAGAGAGTTCAGGTGGCTAAAACCAGGGCATATAAAATCTTGCATCTAAACCAATGTTTAGGGACTTGGTTGCCTAGAGGGAGCACAGGGAAGGGTCAGTGACTCAGAACAGGACATAGACCAGCCAATGTCAGTGTGCTGCTGCCAAGTGTTCCTGTGTAGAAACACTGGATGCTGCTGCCTTCTCATATTCTTTCAAAAACATCACTGTACTTGCTGCTTGCAACTAAATGGTGATGAAGAGTGTGCATCTCCTATGTGTAAAATAAATTGGTGGCTAAGAAAACTATAAAACTACAGAAGGATTCACACACCCAGGGGCTTGCAAGCACAAAAACAATGTCCTGTATTCTGCTTGAAGGAAAATTACTCAGTATGTTTCTTTGGCATGCTGTTATGTCAAAAACTTATCATCTGGGGCATGAGTATACAAGTATTCATTTGATTTTGTATCTGTGTTACTGATTTCTGGGATGAAGATTAGTGCTTCTGGCCCACTTTATGAATTCTGAATGCCATCTGTATTCCAAAATATCTAAACAACGACTGTTCATTAGTTGCACTAAGATGCTAGTATTTTGCAGAAATTGTTGCATACATTTCACTGAAGTGGCAGGCAGAGCACACTTCTACTTTTTTTGGTCCCCATATGTCATCTACTTTGAGCAGAAGAGGGGGGAACTAGGAGACTCGCAGAGGTTCCTTGCAGCCTCAACTGTTCCGTGATTCTGTGACTTGGTGGTTTTTGTGCGTAAACTACTGGTTGAGGAAAATGCTGCTTTCTCGCCATGTTTCATTTTAGACTTAATCTGTTTGTACCACCGGATTTGCTTCTGAATCAACAGCAAAGTGAAGATGCTGATATAAAAGAAAGACAGATACTTTCACAATTTCTGAACACAGTGGAAATGAGAGAAATCACAGTTATCTCACTTTGACCAAAAGGAGAAGTAAAAACCACAGAGGAAACCATCAAAACTGATGATGTCACATCTTCCTGTGTGTGATTGTTAGCTCTCTTACTGTTAACTCTCAGTGAGTATCTGGTGCATTTATTTAATCTGATTACCTGTTTGAAGACAGCTGTCAAATACAAACCTCCACAAACCATCTTTTGTTTATGGTGAAGACGTCTTCTCTCCTGCTCAAAGCCTAAATTCTACCAATTTGATAAAAAAAAAAAAAGTAATGTTCTTTATCATTAAAAAAAGATAAAAATGGAGATAAAGGAGAGGTAATTTAAACTACCTTTGTATCACACCTGAACTCAACTATATATCCTTCCTCTCTGGAAAATTTTACTTCTCCCACCTAAAGTTAAATAATAAGAACGATGAATCAAATTTCGATCATTTTTAATTTGTCAGAACTATGATTTTGATTTCGAAATTTGTGTTGCTGTATCTTCTGAGATCAATTTAAAAGGTAAGGTTTTGGCTTCTTTTTGACCCTTTGCCTGCTGCTTGCAGAGGGATGACTGCTAAATTCCTCAGTGGAGGACTGATGCCTGCTGGGTCCATTGATTGTGCCCTCCAGCCACAGTGGTCCCCAGCCAGCAGCCACTCTCTCTGGCCCTTCCAGTGAAACCAGGATGATCTGCCTGGCCTGAGCAGCCCATTGGTCACCACGCCATCCCTTTCTGTGCTGGGAGCCCCCAGCACTGGGCAGATGTGGGGTTGGTGCAGGGGGGCTTTGCCCTTCCCCTGCTCAGAGGTCTGAGCTGACCTGCCTGGGGATCTCTCACATTTTTCCTTTCTGCACACCCTTCATTTCAGCTGCCCCATCTGTGCCATTTCTTCATTAGACATAATTAGTCCAGCAAATTAACTGAAATTAGCACTGTTAATTTGTACTTTTGCTGGCATGTGCTGGGCAGGAGAAACAGCTTAAATTTTTTATGACCAAAGTGCTGCCTTGCAGTACTGTGTTGGCAAGTGCAGCTCCCCCTAGAAGAGGAAAACTCTTGGCTGTCTTCTTGTTGGTCACCCATAGGTATTTGCTTGGAATCTATGAACTGATATCTTTAAGCTTCTGCATGAGAAGTGAAGCTCTCATGGGTCAAAAGGAGGAGTAAAAAACACATGGACTTGAGCCAGGGTCACCTCCCCTGCTGTCTACCCCTTTGCTGCACTGCACAGGTCAGGGACCAAAGGTTGGACCTTGCTGCTTTGGAAAGGGCCCTATGAGCACAGAAGGTGGACAGGACTGTGCACTTCTGCTTATAACATGGGCTTCCCTGGAAGTGCCATCACAGTCACCGGATGGTACGCATGAAGAAGCACTGTGCTGGGAGATGAATGCAACCAGGAGGAGGAACAGCTTAGACAGAAATCTGCCAGTCCTTTCAGTGTGGCATCTATATAGCACTTCTTGTCGACACGTCTCTAAGTGCTTCCCTGCCTTTGATTCCAGATCCTTGTCTGCTCTTTTCCTTTTTTTTTTACACCTTGCTATCAACTTTCCAGCAAAGGAAGATCAGCACTATGATGATTTCTAAACCCAAGACTATTTTTAAAGGTCAAAGAGCAATATAACTCCTTCTAAGACATACAGGAGTGTAAGTCTTGGAGCTATTAAAATTAGCCCCTTCTTGCAGTTTTTTGGGGTTTTTTGTTTGTTTTTGGGGGGGGTTGTTTTTGGGTTTTTTTGTGTTTTTTTTTGTTGTTGTTGTTTTTGTTTGTTTGTTTTTTGGGGTTTTTTTTGGGTTTTGGTTTTTTGTTTGTTTGTTTTTTGTTGTTGTTATTGTTTGTTTGGGTTTTTGGTTTTTTGTTTTTGTTTTTGTTTTTGTTGGGTTTTTTTCCCCCTGAGCATTGTGAGTAGCCTTCCTTTGTTTTCTGTAGTGTCACTGGGACTGGACACCAGCTAAAGGGGAGTGCTGGGGGCCAGTTGCCTGTGCCCTTTCCTCCTGTCTGTGAAATTACATTCATGCAGCACATTGCTGCAGTGACAGCCACCACCTGGGGAGGGGACACAGTGGCTACCAAGCGCATATGGGAGTGGGAAGGCAGGTGAGGAGATGCACAAACCTCCCTGGTGCTGACCCATGAAATGCATAAAGCTGTGTGTCATGTCTGAACATGCTGCCCCAGCTTCTCTCTCTTGGGCTTCAGCTCTCAGTAGCTGTACCCTGCTGTGCAGGGGTAGCACTTTCTGCATGCTGATGAGCAGTGCTGAAGACAGGTGTGCTTGTTCCTGGGCTGCATTCTGGCTGGGCTCGTGTCAAGTGCAGCAGGGCATGCTGGAGGCTTACAGCCCTCAGTGTGCATCCACCAGCATGTTGCTGCCCACAGTCACACTGGCTGTCACCTCCTGAGGTCACACACATACACCATTGCCTTGTAGAAAACTGTTCACGCACGCCAGCTAGAGGCTCACTACCCAACAGACAATGTCTGCTCATTTTTAGGGTTTTTTTTACCAGGACTTGTGTGCTTATGATGGCAGGTCAGCAAAGGGGTTGTGGAAAGTACTCCCACTCCAAAGCACAGACACTGGCTACCTTATTCCTTGCACTGAAGGAAGGCCTGCTTTTAACTCTTGCCTGTTCTCTCATCTGGTTCATCTTGTGCACCATGACTGGCACAACTGAGCAGCACCTGAGGAAGGGCTCCAGACTGCACATCACTCAGGTGTGGGCTCAGATCCCTGCATTCCCACGGGCTGTGCTCAGTGCCATCCCTTCTGTGTCTCCTGAGAGCTGCTGAGGGCATGAGCAGCAGGGGATGAGGAGAGGCCCAGCATAAAACACAGAGAAGGTGCGGTGCAGACAGGTGTCAGTGAGAAAGGAGACTGTGGCAAGCACAAGTTTCACCAAGACCATGGCAAAAAAACCAGGCTCATGATGTAGTAGAGTAGGAAGTAACAGGAGGAAAAGGAAAGACATGGGCAAACA
>NW_005054299.1:21743677-21758519 GCF_000277835.1 Geospiza fortis | reverse complement strand
GAAAGAGAAAAGCTGAAGAGAAGACAAGGAGCAATAAAGAGTATTATGAAATAAGTAAATGTCAATAGCAATCTGCACAAGGTACTGGGCAAAGGATGATGAACTTGCAATCAGAGGTGGTGAATATGCTGTATATTAGAGTCAGCCAGCCAGCACACAACCAATCAATAGCAATGCAGAATTGGAGGATGGGGGAAAATTCTAATAGCAGACAGGTAACACATACATTGCCCTCTTGGTGGGATATTCCTAGAAGGACGATAGACTTGCATGTCTGGAAGTCAGAGGCATGAGGAGTGTGCTGACAGTATTCTTGCACAGCAAAGATATGTCAAGCTAGAATGGCTGTCAGGATACTCATACAGATTCTCTGTCAGATTTCAGATGTGCTTTGAATTCATGCCTCACCTTGAGGAAGAATACAGAGAGTTGTCCATATCGTTTTCTCTCTCTGGAAGGTAAGTCTGGAGTGCTTAGTGGCAAATGGTCAGCTCTGATAAATGAGTGGGTTATGGCTGGGATGCCAAGACTCTCCTCTACCCCCTGCCCCCCAATATATGTATACAGAGAATTGCAACTACCTTTTTTACTAATCTTGCCCACAAAATAATGTTCAGATGCTGCACATAAAACCAATCTTACTGACAGTGGGCAAGAAAGCATAGCCTAGATGTCCCTATAATTGCATCATTCTCCCACCTGTTCCCTAAAACTGCATCCTCCAGGAGTTTGTATCTAAGAGTTCCTTATAGAACACAGGGAGGATAATTAATCTGAGAAGAAATATCTGCTGATCAAGATAAAATACAGGTCCAGAGAAATACAAGTGAAATCTCAAAACATCTGCAGAATTTTTTTTTTTAGTTACAAATTTTATCCATATGGCTTGACCTGAATGCCTGGTACATATCTTTGAAAAACATCCTATCCCATTTTAGCTTTAATCTCTAACTCCACTGGATTGCTGCCATGCTCCCAGAAGTGTGCTAAGTGGCATATGCATGTCTGTTGCGCTATCTCCCAAAATGTGTCAAAAAGACATATTTTATAGAACATGCCAATAGCAACTCGACATCCTATGCCACCCTGTCCTCCTCCCAGCCAGGGCTTTCAAGCTGTGGGGTTTGACTGCAGGAGGCACCTGAGCACAGCACCCTCACCTCCTCCCACCCCTCTGTGCCATATGTACCATGGCCAATAACAAATGAAGAAGGGATGGAATATATTATCCAAGGAGGGAAAGAAAGCTCAATCCATGAACAATTTGCCATATGAGCCATAACACATGGCAAACCTCTGCAGAAGGGAGCATCAGTCATCTTCTCAGTTTCCTTGCAATGACCTATTCCAGCTCATCTAAATGATGGGGTGAGTGAAGGCTAGCTTGAGTTTTCTTGCATGCCATTCATGTTGCATGGGTCCTTTGCATCTTGTGCATGTTCACAGGAGTGCTTGTCACCAGTTTGTGACTTCTAAAGTGCTGAGAAATGCTGTCTGAATACTGAGCTGTCAGTGGGAAAGAAGCTGCGCTGTCAGGCTCTAAGATGCCTTAATGCTCTTTATCATGACATGTCCTTGAAGCTGCACAAAACAGCTGCTGCTCAACAGCTTCTCAAGACCTCAGCTCACAGGAGTCACAGCATTTCTGCCTCACCACCTGCTCTGGCTGACTCTGGGTCAGCAGTGTGTCTTGAGATTTTACACTGAGCAATTTGAATGGAACAGAAATCCTGGAATGATGCTGTGCAAGTCAGCAGCATGGCTGCTGCTCCCCACAAGAGCCAGCTGGAATGACACCAGGGGTACCTGGCAGGGAAAATGCAGCCACCTTTTGTTTGCCTGTACACCACAGGGTAAAGTTCACCTGGAAAGACATTGGTCCCACATTTCATGGCAGATCTGGAGGCTCCCAGCATAGGTACCAGTCAGCACCATAAGAGAATGATCCTGGAAGCAGTAAGAGCAAGGAAGATGTGGTCTCCACTTCTGTGCTCACAGGCTACTTGGCATCCTGCCAAGCACTAAACAACATGAGACCTATAGGGTACTCTTTAGTAATCTGTATTTCACACTGATTGTGTGTAGTTAACATCAAAAGCAGTGGATCATTTTTTCCTGCTCCATACAGCTGATGACAGACATTTGTCTTGCTTTTGGGGAAAGGTGAAAAACTCAAATTTTCCTGGAATCCATGGTTTTTCTCTTGATGACTAGCCCTTGAAAGTGTGCCCAAAGAAAAAAGAAGTGATGTTTTGTGTCTTGTCCCAGTGTGGAGCTGTATGATGGCATATTGCTTATGAGTTATATCTAAGGTGCAAGAAAATACTTTTGCGTCTGTGAAGCAGACTGCCATCCTGGTTACAGCTGCTTGGTGGATGACAAATTGCAGGACCACAGAAGAAAAGGAGAAGGCTATGACCCGGGAATTAGGGGCTCCTTTCTAGTGGCAAAGAGGTATAACAGAAAGGGGCAGTCAGTGGCCCAGCACAGTGAGCTGAAAGGCCAGAATATGGCCCAGAGTGGAAAGTATGGCCTTGCAGACAGTTACCATTTTTCAGCTTATACTTTCTCCCACAGTCCCTCAGAACGGGGAGAGAAAGAAGACAAAATAAATCTTCTGTTTTCCCTATCAGAGCCTTGATACATCTCTGCAGACAGCATCATCCTCCTTCTTGGCAGTCAGATCTTTTTTCTCTCCCAATAAAAGAGCCTCTGGAGAGCAACTAAAAGGAACAACTTCACTAGAGCAGCTTAGGACAGCACGTGCCGCCCCACATGGCCAGATTGAAATCTGAACTTCTGCCCCTTCCTTGTGCATGAGTTCATATTTTGGCAAGTCTGTAGAGTTTCTAAACAATTATATGTTTAGTTGACTGGTTCAAAAGGGGAAGCCACTCCAGACTAGTAAATAAGATACAGAGATATGTTTCTTGAGAAATTAGGGTCTCAATGAATACACAAATATACAAAGGATGTATAAATAAATCACATTTATAAATAGTGTACTTGTGTACCATTATTCACACTAGCTTTCCTCTCCAGTTACTGTTAAAAATAAAATCGTTCCATAAGCATATTTTTCTTAACTAAATTCAAGATGGCCAACATGATGACTTGAAATCATTAGAACACACAATAAAACGATGCTGCGTCCCTACAGTAAAAAGAAACATTCCTGTATAATGTCTCTCATTTTTATTTAATGCATTCAGAGAAGTTATTAGTCTTGGTCATCATAAAACAATAGTTTGTCCTGTTTTCCTCCTACCAGTAGCAGGGAGCAACCTCAGTTTCCAGTGCAGTTCACCTCCTCTCACTGTCCTCAACACCAGAGCCTGTGCTTGCTGTGAGGACAAACAGGACAGGAGCAACCAAAATAAGCTGCAGCCCTGCTGTACTTTTCAGCCAGTCCATTAGAAAGCCCAACTCAGAGACATTCTTGGGGTTTCTTGTCTGGTGGTTGAAATATAATCTGGGAAAAAAAAACAACTGCGTGTTATTATGCCCTGTAGACCTGTGTAGGTCTCACTGGTCAATTTTACATGGGGATGGTGCCAAACTCTCACTCCTTGTGCTGACAGTGCTCCTCTGCAGTAGGAGGAAGCTCTGCAGATCCTTTCCAAGTGGGCTGTAAAGCCCCAAGGGACAGGCCAGCAGAGCACCTCTGAAACACCTAATACTGTTATCTTGCTCAAGGGTACACAAGAAATTGGTTGCAGAACTGATTTTGAAAGTTAGAGCATCTAGCTCACATCTTCTTCCTAACTGGTATTTTTCTGGCAAATAACAGGGCAACATATCATTAATTGGAAGGAGATGGCTTGGGATTTTCAGAGCACACTGTTCATTACTATGATGTTTCATGGTTTGACTTCAAGTTTGAGACAAAAGGTCTAATTTTCAGAACAAAATAAACTTGCTTGCTGACAAACAGACTTTTTAGATTCTGTTAAAGTGGATACTTCAAATATGAGGCAGCCAAAAATCACTAACTGGGTTTGCAAATCTTTTTGCCTTTCAGCCATCATTTGCCTTAAAAAAAAACAAAACAAAGAAAAGAAACAGAATTTCATTCATTTTAAGAAGCTTATGATGTCACATGTGAAATGTCAACAGATAGCAACTTAGACTAATCCCCGAAAGATGACCTACTTGAAGGTGTTTGACATACCAGGCAGTCTCCCTATACTGCATCAATGAATGACATTTTTATGAGGCCACATTTTAAATGCATCAGATTTTGTGCTAACCAGATGATTTACTGTTGGATCAAACTTTGATTTCCTAGTCTAATATTTAAGACAGAGACTGTTAAAGACACAATAATCTCACAATAACCTACAGACCTGAAGCTTTCACATTCCTTTAATTCATTTTTATCTGATCTGTTCTTTTTTATTACTATAGATCTGAAATTAGAATTCTCTTATAATTGCTTTTCTTTCCACAGAGGTCTAACTCCCTCCAGGTTGACAGCTTGCTTTTCCTACTATCAAGGGAGTTTTACCCACAGACTCTGGTGGGAGAAGAAGTATAAGCTTAACAGATAGAGATCAAAATTACAATGAAATATATATCATGTGGATAATGTTAGGGAAAAAGAAAATTCCACCCAGTTTAGACCTTTCAAATAATCAGGGAGGGCTTTTTTTTCTCCCAGCCGAGGTATTTTTGCATGTGGCACCGAACCCAAGAGTCTGAAGATTACTCCAAGATAATAAAAATGTTGGCTGAGCAAAATTCAGCCCTGCCCAGAAGGCCAGCCCAAGGTCTTAAATGATCTATAGGCTTTGTGCTGACCCCTGACTGTCTATGCAAATAAAATGGGTAGGCATGCCTGCACTGAGGCTGGGAAAGGGCATGGGCCAAGTGTGGTTGTACAGGCCACTCATTTTATGCTCTTGTCTTCTTAATTTCCTTGTTTCATCAGTGCTTTTCGGCTTAAAGTTAATGACTCCTTAGTGTGCCTGTAAGAGGTCTGCCAGTTAAGAGGAATTTGGTCAGGAATGGCTGCATAGATCCCCTGGAGGTGCTGAGAGAGGCATTTTGACACCTGTTAGTGCAACCTGTGCGTGGCCAGATGGGATGCACTGGAAATCAAATCAAACATCACTGCAGCCCCTGACACACTCCCATGCCAGGGGTGGGTAGGCAGAAGTTCTCATTAGCATGTGAAACATTCATATTTTAGCTGCAGGTTATTAGGTATGGAAACCTGTTCCTCTGTGTGCTGCCTGATGTGGAGACACTTGGGAGGGGCTGGTTCCAGGATCTGCCACTGATGGTTTAGTGAAAATGGAAAAGGTTGGTGAAAAGAAAAAGAGTACTAACTTAATGGAGTCAGGACTGCAAAATTAGGAACTTCCGAAAGGCAAGTTCATTTTGAGAATGTTTATGTGACAATGCTATATGCCCAGCATATTTTATAGCATAAAAAAATCAAACCAAAAAAAGCCACCAAGCAATCACAATAAAGATGATGCAGTAAATAAAACATAATTAATATGAGCAAACCAGCTATATTGACAGTGACTACTACACAGACCAACTTTGTATTCAGGGATAGATTCCAAAACTAAGTGAGAAGTGGGGTCATAAACAAATCTTGCAATGCAGAATCAGATATAAGGAGGTTTAATTTCTTGCCTCTGTCTGTTGGTTTCAATCAAAACTGTAAAGCAAGTGAGAATGGATGCAATTCTTCTTTAAAATGCAGAAGGAGTGCAGAAAAATGAGGCCTTCTGGAATGTTACTAGCTCTTCTCCACCTCCACAAAGGGAGAATGCTTATTACACATCACTACTACATTTTTCAATAAAAGTAAAGCCCGGCACTTTTGTGAATGGTATGAATATTTTATTGATCTTATCCACCCACTGTGGATCTGACAGAAATAACCTTTTAACCTAAAGGAATATTAAAAGAAGAAAAATAAAACTGAAACACCAGATAAGCAATTGTCATAAAAATTGCGACTTATCTGCTTATCACATTAAATGAAATTATACTCGGTCTTTACTCTGATAAGCAGTTATCAAGGTGGTCTCACCTACACCTACTTGGATTTTGGATTAATATTTTGCAGGCATTTTTCTGCATACAAAGGAAAAAAGCAAATGGAGGACAGTGAGATAGAAAATCTTGTAAGCCTGTAATAATGGAAAGCTCAACAAATCTTGCAGTAGACAAGTATGGATGAGAAAACAAAGAAGTGTATTTATTGTAGCACTACAATTATCCAAGCCGCAGGATCAATTTTAGACAGGCTAGCTGGTTATTTTCCCTAGGTCTATAATCCTGTTTTACTTTCTGTGTTATGAACTCCAACTGTTCAAATGAACCAGGGAAAACCTGTTCTGGTGTCTGTGATGGTCTGTGCTCTGGGGGACCATCACCTGTGGCACCCTCTTAGTATTGCCAGCACAATCAAGAAGAGGGTATGGATTCTCTTCCCTCTTTTCAAATCATGGTGTAATTTCTGGAGGGAGAACTCCTTATGACCTTGTATGAACTGGAATTTTACTGACAACTCATTTTGGGAACAACAGAGAAAGCGTGTGCTGGCAATTTTGCTTGACTGCAGAATTGTGTTCACCTTTGAGTCTTCTTCAGAAGATATGCCTTTTGGTTTGTT
Source organism: Geospiza fortis (assembly GCF_000277835.1). Taxonomy (NCBI): domain Eukaryota; kingdom Metazoa; phylum Chordata; class Aves; order Passeriformes; family Thraupidae; genus Geospiza; species Geospiza fortis. Next base: position 21,751,885 of record NW_005054299.1, on the reverse strand, counting down.
TTGTTGTGCCAATATTGCCTTATGTCTAACAAATAGATAAAAGTTCAGGTGTGGGCAGTGAAATACTATGTTTAATCCTTTTTGCTAACAAAAGTCTCTTATAAAAGATAGGAAGCAAATACAAATTTTAATTGCAGTCTTTCTTTGATGCAAATTGTTATGCAAACTTGGCTTTCTTATATATTAAATTTCTACTGTAAGAGGTAAGGTTTTGCATATTCTCATATATGCTGCAACACTTAGTATTTATTTTGCCAGATTTTGTATATATGTATGTCCATGTCCATATACATACACACACATAGAAGACAGATATGTACATGTATACTTATAAGCAAGAATAAACACACAGGACAGTGTCAGTGTGATCTACTCTCCCTCAGAATATTTATGAACTTTTTAAGTTGTTAAATGAAGACGAAAAATACATGCTCTAAGAAAGGACATGAAGTGACTCAGTGTTGTAGTAAAGTTTGGGATATTCAGCTTAGGAAAAAAACCAAAAAACTACCAAACTTCTTTTTTTGGTGAAGAGGCTATTTTCCAAAGTCATTACATGAACTGGGAACCATTTAAATGAAAGCTTCCTCTCAGTTTTCCTAGTGTCTGAAACCTAGGTCAAAAGAGAATGAAAAGTGAAAGTCATCACTCTTTGGGGTGGAGCCAAGCTGGGAGATGTTACTCACATCTCTTGCAGCAAACTGCATGAATTATGATCAGGAGTGAGCCCCTGAGGACATTCTGCATTTTCAATTCTCTCAGCCCCTGTCCTCTCTGAACAGACAGAAGTATTGCAGAGCTATGCTGCAAAATTTGTTAGTGATGACATTTTGTAGGCAGAATAAAGGATGCTGAAATACAAAGCTTTTTTAAGATGTGTGCTTATACATAGAAACACACATAATGTATAAATAATATTTTATTTATTTATATATTTACACAAATAAAAGTGACTTCAAAACCGGGCTTTGCACAGAAACATGATAGACTTTCCAGGGGACATCATAGTGCAGTTGAGCTGGCCACTAAGGCATCTTTTGAAGATTTGTTGAAAGTTTTCTGCTTTTGTCAATTTAATGTCTTTGTCCCCTGAATGGAATAATCACTTAGATTTCTGAACACTGAGTTTTCTGGACGATGGTTTGGTTTTGTTGTTTGATGCCAGACTGTGAAGCTTAGTGGTTTTGGGGGTTTGATTGGTTAGGGGATTTTTTAGGATTTTTTAAGGGCATTAATGGCATTTAATGGCTTCTAGTCCCTCTGTTTTAGTTAATGCTACACAAGTTCCTGATAAATCCCTGCCAGGTATGCTGGTTGACTTTCTGCCCCTAAATTTTCTGCAGCTGGGAAACGAACAGTGTCCCACTGAATGAGCAGCAGCCTCACTCCATCTTTTGTGTAAGTGTGTGATGAGCAGAGTCAAATGGAAGGGCTATGATCAATTGAGGGTTCATAGCAAAGTAAATATAACCTAAATATTTGATGATAAACAAACCAGCAAAGAATATCCAGAAATGTATGGGTGAATATCCTTGTGAAATCCAACAAAGACTGATTTATTCTAGACTAAGTTGGAACACCCTACATGTTTCCAGATAGCCCAAATATTCCTAATTTCTACCAGGTTTTTGGCCATATGCAAGGCTGAAGATTGTTTCAGAGACAATAAATGAGATTAGGATTCCTTAATAGAAAAAGATAATGGAAAATGCCTCAAAATGAAATTAATTGCTTTTTCTTGCTTCAGGAAGAGAAGGGCAGTGACTCTGGATCAGAGCAGGGGTCACCATGGCCTTGAACAAGAAGTCCAGGTGTCTAGGGGCCTGCATACAGTTATTTTTAATTTTTAAAAATAATTTCCCAGCTTCCAATGATTTCTGGTCTTCCATGAGAAAGAGAAGATGCATCTGTGTTTAATTTACAGTGGAAAGTCCATGGAGAAAAAATCACTTCTTAAGACCCTTTTTCCCCAGTCAAGGTAGGGCATTATCCAGAGTTGGACAGGAGCCTCTGTTGCACACTTCTGTTCTTGCAGTGGTTGGAACATTTGCAGTTCTTGGCAAGTGCCATTTACTCACCAGTGATTCAGCCTTCAGTAATCAGCACAATGGCGAAACTGTTCCATCACAGCTCAGGGACAAACTTACAAATGATACCAGCACCTCCCTTCCCTGTCCGTTTTCTTCCTTTTTATGAGGTGGGAGGAATGATGTGAAGCCTTCTTCTGACATTTAAATACATGATCTGATGAGTTATTTCTGAAAAACATCCAAAATAAAAAAAAATTATGAGGAAACACTTAGTTCTTCCTACTAATCAGCTGTAGCAACTTTTTGTCTCCTAGCCTTTTCTAAGCTTCTACATTAATATTAAATTCCTTACTTTTAGCATTTAGACTAATTATGTATTTCACAGTTAACATTTATGTTACTGCATTTTGCTTATGTTCCAAATTTCTTTGGAGTGTCTGATTTCTGCTTCTAAAACAGAAGTTGACTTATATGCAATCACTCCAAATCAGTTGCTTTGGATTGCCCCCAGGCCATGCTTTGTCAGTCCATAAATGAAATCTTGGGTACCTGGCACTGTGTCAGAAATATGTATTAAATTAAAATATGTATTATTTTAATCCATTTATCAGCCTAAAGAGACTGTACTGATTGGAGTGTTCATGTTTGATAATATTTTCTCAGCAGATCTGCAAGGTTTTTGTCTGTAGGTCTTTGACTGGACCTCTCATGGCCTTTTCCTGCCATCTACACACCAATGTTGTGGTCTCTGGCTATTGCTTCTCTGCTCTGTAAACAGGTTTGGACCCAGGGACTTCCTCTTCTATTTGCACACTCCTAAGGCATGAACTGTGGTCATAATTCTCCTTTCCTGCTGGCAACATGCCTCAGTTTCCAATTGTGTTAGTGCCAGGACTCACACACAGCACGAGCATTGTGGCTCCGCTGCTCTGTCAACACCTGCACAGGCAGAATCCAACTTCCATATCTGAACTGCATCCTAACTGAACCCAAGTACAGGTACTGGCATGGACATATCAGGACACAAGTCCATGCAATTGGCTGTCACTTGAAACCTATGGAATAATACAGCCTGCCATACCATCCCACACAATTGTTCCAGCACCCTGAATAAACCCTTTTGGGGTAACTCCCTGACATGACCCCATGAAAAGCCAGCGGCAGTGACGTGTGGTACCAAGTGTTTTGCTCCTCTTGGGGAAAAAGGCTGAACTGCACAACAAGCTGGGACCTAAGCACAGCCCTTGAGTACCACAATGATGCTTTGTGGGAGCATCTCTTACCCTGTTTGTTTAGAGGCTGTTGATCTCTTCTGAAAAGGAAGGGGAGACAAGAGCATGGATGATGGCCATCAGTACACACACTGCCTCCATTTACCTCACTGCTCTCGCTACCAGGAGCACACCTGCTGGTTTCACATGCTTTAGCCAGTCAGGAGTAAGGGAAACCAAGGGGTTTGCAGCTTAGCAGGCCAGCAGACCAAACTCTCAATTGCTGTCTAAGGTGATCCGCAAGATCCTGACATAAGGTAGGCATCAGCCTCCTCCAAAGGGTCCCAGCCCTGGAGGTACCCATGTAAACAAGCTCAGGCACACTATCCATCTGCACTCATCCTCTGCAAAGAATGTGGACAGAGACTCTTCTGGGCTCCAAATTATCTTACTAGTAGTCCAATTTGTGCACCAAAGCAGAGTGGCCATGTGTAACACTTAAACTGTACAACAGACAAGGGATCAGGAAATTTAGCTTAGACAACAGGATCTAAGAGAATCAGTTCTACCAAATGTAAGGATGCAGTTAGGTGTGAATTTATCCTGCAGTTTACTGTGATTTGGAAATATTTTGCTGAAAACAATGCTGAGCTTCCCCTGAGCACCTTTTGCAGGACTACATGGGAAACACACATGACCTGTCCTTGGAACTAGAAGGATGGTCCCTTGGGGTGCCACCACCAAGCATCCTCTCAGTGCAACTGGGACAACATTCTTCAGTCACATGGAGACACTGAAAGAAGAGGGAGAAAGAAACACCAGGGCTGCCAGGTCATGATGATGGTGCAAGCTGGCACAGACTCCCTAAAGTACACAATTACTAACCTGATAGAAATGCAGCTGAGGGCTTGTTCCTGATCTGGATTAGACTTGTACTGCCAGATGATCTGGGAGATAGAGTTGTTATTAATGAATGTTGAATCACAGACTAGGTGAAGGATACCTGGGTCAAGCCCGCTGCAAGCCCACGAATTACTACTGCTGCTGAGTGTATCCCCTTATGCTACTCAATGAACCAATATGCTGAGATAGAAAATATTTTATTATTTATATTGCCTCAGGCAAGAAAGGGGATGCAGGTAAGGAATATCAGAATGGTTAGAGTGGCAATTAGAGCTAATATTAGTCTGACCGACCTACCTTGACATTCAATGCATTGGAGAATTCCCTCTGCCATTATAAAATGTGCTTTTCTGCATAAGTCTGATTAAAAGGGGACAAGTTTCATGCATATGCCATTAGAAATATGTAAGGATATCTCAGCAGATCCAGGCCGATCCTGGTAGCAGCAGAACCAGTGTGGAGGTACACCATGACCACTGCCTTCAGAGGGAAAAAACCCTAATCTACACCATAAAGAGGTGGGCTGCTATTTAAATTAATAGAAAAAGGTGGCCAATATTAGTTTAGCTTAATTTCTGTCTTAGACAACATAGCAAATAGTTCATGGCGGCTAAGTGTGAGACAGATCATCCTCTGCTCATCCAAATTGTTGAAAGGCTGTGAAGAAATAGTGAAGGGCAAGGTCCCCCTCCACTTCCCAGCATTTTATAAGATGTGCACTGGTTTCCACCAGATAATAGAAATCAGAGCTCACCCTTAAATTCTGCAAGTCTGTTTTCCACTGCAAAGCCATATCAGTGAGCCCATTAAATACTTGTGCATATCTGCAAGTTAGCACATGGGCCTGTCAGCTTCTGTGCCTCTGGGGAAGCAACTGGCCTTACTACCACCAAGACCACTCTAAAGTAAAGAGCGTGGTTCTTCTCAGGATATCCTATGGGAAAAGTCTAAGTGTGAGGTAAGTCAGCAATGAGAGTGAAGAATAGCACAGGAATTTAAACAGCTCTCAGATTCTGCTCTCCTCTTTTGCAGCCCAGCACCCAGGCTAGTGGGATATTTGGCAAGTGTTCTCATTCTGATGGCAGCTTGTTTATCACAACATTTGAATTCAGCTGGTTCAGCGTGGTGCATATGTTTGCTGTTAAGCTCAGCTGGTACAAAACGTTCAGTATAACTGATGTGCTGGGTGTAAGGACACAGGAAGCAACAAACTGGTCCAGTCTCAGAGGGTGTTTAGATATCTATTAAGAGAAGCTGAGCAAACCATTAAAAATGAAAATCATTTCCAAGATTGAATTCAAAGCACTTTTTCTCTGGTAGTTATTTTTTTTAACCAACTTGCAGTTAAAAAAGCATTAGGGTTAAAAATATATGTTATTTTACAAACAATAAAGAGTTAAATCTTGTGGTGAAAATAGAATACCATACTGCTGCCATAGCCATTCCCCTGGAGAGGATATAGTGTGGATAGAATGGGTCTACTTTAAACACAGCAGACCTCCTGAGTGGCACACATATTCCTTGTCTATACTAACAACCTTGATACAGATGTCTTGGCAAGCCTTCCTGCTGCCTACAACTCTTCAGTATTTTTACAGATGAAAAAGAGGTTGCCAGCAGGGAATGTCGCAGCATGTAGGGAATTAATTATAAGTGATAATAATCCAGCAGACTTATCCTGAGATTGAAATGTCTCACAGAATCCTGAAAGGTGTCCTTGAAAGGTGGATACTGGCTTTTTTGTACAGGCTAATCTAGGGACACGCAGCAAAAAAAAGATCTCTTGCGAGTCCTAAAATGAAACAAACCGTATCAACAAAAGCACTTTCCCACCTGCAAAGTGCCACAGGGCATCAGCTAACAGAGCTACAGCAGTTTGCTCTGCAGACTTTCCACACTACTGGCAAAGCTCAAAGATGGACCAGGTCCCAGAAGCTTCTGCAGGTTTTCCACAAGTGAAACTATAGCTTTCCAGTCTTTTGGCTGGCTGTGCTAGCTGAGTTTTGGCAGAGGGTATGGTCTAATCAAAGATGATTATCTTGGTGGCCAATGTATTGTTTCTAAACCCATAATAATCCCTTCATCACCTTACCAGCAGTTTGGGAGGCAACAGATAGTGGCAGAGTCTCCTGCGAAATGCTTTGTGCCCAGATCCTGCACACAGGTGCAATCTGTGGCAAGGTGGGTACCAGGCAGCAGCACAGCCCTTTAGACATTGCCCAATGCAACCCTTATGCTGTATGAGACCTATTTGTGGCATGGGAGGACTGCAGCTTCATGATCACTCCTGGCAAGGCCTGCCCTGGGTGCTGCACAGTGGCAGAGCAAGGGAAACTGTGGAGCTGCTGGCCCAGGGCCAGGGCAAGTGGCTGGGAGACGCTGGCTGATCCCTAAACTGATGTGACCTCACTGTGCATCCCTCTTCTTTCCTGTGAGGCTGGATATGGTTTGACCTTCCAACAGCCACAAAAGGCCAGGGATTGTAGCAAAAAAGGGCTTTAAAATGGCAATTTCCAGCTTCTGTTATCCTCAGTACTATGGAGATGATGACAGGGATGAACCTGAGGTTCAGAGGGGAAACAGAGCTGCCAGACCAAGCAATACACCCTAATGCTTCCCACTGCCCTTGGCAGGTGGGATTTCACCTGCAGTCTGAAGCAGCTGTGAGGAGGGACCAGCCACTCACTGCCTCCCCTTGCCAAAGACAGGTCTACAGAGCTTTGCAGCTCCTGGGTCTCTCAGGCTCTCTTCAGCAAGGTATTTATCTCCAGTTAATGCAAGCAGCTCCCCATTGTCACACTGGGATTAGGCATGTGTTCATGGTTCTTGCTGAATGGGAGTCTTAATGCATTATGGGGAAAACATTAAGGAAGTTGGTTTGAAGGCTTGGAAAAATCATTACTGTATCTGCCCAGACTGAAAACACAAATTGTTTACCTCTTTTTTTTATAGGTAATTAACAGATCCTAGTCCATGATAATTAACACCTGAGCTGTCAAATCTAACACTGGCCATTTTTCCTATCAATTAGAGACTGTAACAGCAGATGGAGTTTAGAATAGATATGTTTATTAGATTTGGGATGAAACAGTATTTTTAGAGGAAGTATCTGGTATACTGGTTTGAGGGTGGTGATGAAACAGTGCTTAATAGTCCTGTTATCTTACCTACTCATCACACAACAATCCAGGAGCAATTATCTAGTATCTTATGAGAAGCTGTATGAGCTGCCAAACCTGCTGAGCAAGTATCTCAGCATCCAGATGGATGACAATAGGCTGGGAGCTACAGGACCTGGTGGGATGTTGTCTGTCCTGTCCCGGCCAGGAGAGCAGCAGCATCCCCAGAGGGCAGCCAGCACGGGCTCTCCTCATGGGGGATCCTGCACACCCTGATGAAAAGCCATTTATCTTTCAGAGGCTGGGAAACAGACTAAAAAGCCACAGACTCAGAAGTGAGAATGACCTTTTGTGAGCCCATTCTCTTTTATCTTCTGCTCCTCAGTTTCAGTTTTATCAATTCCCCACATGTTCAACCTACATTTACTCTTTTCTCACTCTCTTCAGACCCACTGCAGGCATTGCAACAGAACGCACAAAAGGGAGTTTATTCTCTGTGGCTAAGGCTGAGGTGCCATGGGCATGAGCAACCAGAAAAAAAATTAAAATCTAGATAGCTGCTCAGCTGCATGATGTAACACTCCCATTTACAAAAGACAGGAGACACACCTAGAAGACCTAGTTTGGAAATAACAATAACAAAACAACATGTGTCCTATCCACCCTGTTTGAAGGGCAAAAGCACACTGAATGTTTAGGGGAGAAGTGGTTCTGAAACCCAGTTATTAATGTTGTTTTCCCAAAACAGGGTCAATGGCTAAAGATCAACAAGGCTATGGCAGTTCTCAGGCTGCTCAAGGAGCTTGAGTGTGGTGACACATTTAGACTTCAGAGCAGTAGAAATCTTGATGTTAACCCAGATGTTTAAACTACATGGTGTTCATTGTTGTTGAGATTCATGGTCTTTAGCACATGAGGCAAATATTGACTACCTTCAAAGAGCTC
>NW_005054299.1:21725797-21743625 GCF_000277835.1 Geospiza fortis | reverse complement strand
TGTCATCAAGTCCTGGAATTTGGCATCTTCTGCCTGTACAAACTTTGTTTCTAGTGTAAATCTAATTGAGAACTTGCCCCACATTAGCCCTTTTATTTAAAATGGCAACATGCATTTCCTCATAAGCATCTTTGTTTTGCTCACCCATTACAATTTGGGCTGTAATGTGTCCTTCATCTAAAAGCTGAGTATGGAAATTTGCAGCCAGCAGGGCAGGACTGGGGTATAACTTTAATAACATTTTGTCCAGCTGCTTTCTGGGTTGCTAGAACAAGGAATACATAAAGCACATTTTTCTTAAATCAGGGGATTTGGATTTTCTTTGGGATTTGGATTTTCTTCTGGATAAGGTCAGTTGGTGAGTTGTTGGACTTGGAAGCCCCACCCATGCCAATGATTCTGTGGGGAAAGAAGCATGCTGAGGTTCTTACAGAGTCTTAGGGGTCCAACTCTGTTGGTATTTAGTCCAGTCATTACTGAGCATCAGACACAGTGCATCCCAGGGTTTTTTTTGTTGTTGTTTGTGAATGCAACAACAATGCAAAGGCTTTTAGGGGCAAAACCTCCCTGTAACACACATGGGTTGTGTCAGGAAGGCCTCCCTGGAAAGAAGAATGACTTTGGAAAACATTGTTTAAAATCCTGGCGTTATGAGGGATCACCAAAGAAGTTTCTCAGTGACAGAGTGAAACCCATAACTGAGTTCTGATGCAGGTAGCTCTCTGCTGCCTCACACCAGTGTGCAAATATGCGATTACGTGCCACCACCAAGGCTGGGGAGTTGCGTACCTCTGAAATTGCCAAAGAGCTCAATTAGCTAACCCCATCATCACACACCTACCACTGCTTGTTCTGCTTTTGCCTTTCCTTTTTGACTCAAAAGGGTGGAGGAAACTAGGTAAGCACTTTGCTTATTAGCAGCTGCCATCTCCAGTTCCCAGATCTCGGGAAAGGAGGGTTCTTGGTGATAACTGGCAGCACAGGCTATGTCTTTGCCCAGAGTCCCCTGTGCTACCCACTGCATGGTGAGGTCTGGGTGTCACAATGGCCCCTGTATCTCTGGGCAGAGAATCCTGGATTGAAATGAGTGTTCAGAAGACATGTGTAGAGAGTGTTAGGTGTCTCAAACCTCTAGTACTTATCCCTCACAAAAATATAATATATCTGTAGAATTTGGAACAAACTGAGCCTGTGTCATGTGACCTGTACAGTGAAGTGTGGTAAATCAAAGGTGTCTGCCACATGTGGGACTTGCTGAGGAAGTGGATGCCACTTTGGCAGCATAGACACAGATGACCTCCCTTGTGCGTAGTTGGTGTAAGAGTGTGTGTGTGTGTGTGTGTGTGTGTGTGTGTGTATACAATGACTCTGGAGTGAGTGTGAAGCTGTCTGCTGAGACAAAATGTATTTGACACCTGCAAAATCTGGAAAAAGTCCAAATTCCTTTTCTGTTTCCTTATTTAAACAAAACTTTTATGCTGAAAAAGAGGGCATGCTCACATAACCCCAGATTTACTGGACCCTAAACTCCAAGTATTTTACTCTCCTGAAAGTGCTTGTATGGGTGGGAAGACATTTTAGTACTTGACTCAATTGCTCCCATGGAAAAGGGAGAATTGTATTTGCTGAAGCTAGTGAAAATATATTATTCAGGCTACTGGTGTCTGTCACACATCTGTGCTGCTCTGCTCAAATTAAGTTGCTGGTGATGGATGCCTAATTGTGTTTGCAGATGTGTATCTGATGGGATCTTGGAAGTGTTTGCTCAAGAACAAAAGGAGCAGCACCCAGTCCACTCCCCTTTGGCTGACAGGGTTTTGGAGAACTTGAGAAAGCCAGAGCTTCAGACTTGTCCAAGCCCTGACAGTGATGGAGATGGCTGCATTACCTGCTTTGCATTCAGCGACCTTGCAGGGTTTGCAGGGCTGTGACAGTTTGGGGAGATTTTAAGAGGTGACTTTGGACCTGCCAAGCGAGCAGTGTTGATGTGGGAATGCAGGGCAGATAGTGAACACCAGCCCTGCGTACCCCAGGGGCAGAGGTGGCCACAGCTGCCCTTCCCTCTTGCCCGAGGCCCAGCTCCTGGATCCTGCTTCTGCCTTCCCGCACCCAGCCCACCTGCTCGTCCTGCTCCTCTTCTTCCTCCTCTTCCTCCTCCTCTTCCTCCTCCTCCCAGTCTGACCGGCTGCTCTGTGCCCTCTGCTACCTGTGTTTCTCTTGGCAATTTCTCACGTGCAGGTCGGTGGCTGCAGGCAGCCTGAGCAAGATTTCTTGCAGGGAAGGAGGAGGGAGAGAGTAGCCCAGGGCTACAGAAAGACAATCTACTGTGCCTACAAAATTAATCTGTTGTGTCAAGGCCAGTATTAAACTATGCCCCTGTTCTTCTCATTGCTGTGTTTGTCAGGCTACTCTGTGCAATCATATAACTCATTAAGTGCCTTATCCATACCAGGTCCTTCCTGTAGGGCCTCTTCCTGCTCCTTTCTTTCCCCGTGGAATAGGTCAGAAATATTCTTAATTTGCAAGCTGTGACCAGTCAGTAATCCCATCAATATATTTTTCAAGGGCACAAGTGTATAGCAGATTCTGGGCATGTCTGCATAATCCAATTGTTTTCAGTTGAGAAACCATCATTTTTGATTGCTATGCACCCTCCACACTAGATAGTAATTCTCATCATATTTTATTCTGCTTCTGTGTACTGATTTACAGCAGAGGGAAACCCACTCAGAGAAATATCCACCATCACTGATAAATTCTGCATGACATAAATGATTAAATGTTATTTAATTTTTTAATGATGCTCATAAGTGTATATGAGCATTCTCCCGGGGAATATAAATTTCCATGAAGCAACACTGTGCAATAAGCTACTCAGAAACCTGATGTGTTAAACAATTCAGAGAGGTCAAATGATCAAATGTGACTGTTCCAGGTTTAACATGTTTCCTGATGAACAGAAACAATTTTACCATGCCTGCAAAAAGAAATCTTTCCTTATTTGATTTTGTACTATAAGCATCACCTGGCAACTTGTTTGTAGCCTTGCCTCTCATCTGAGTACATCCATCTTGATCCATCCTTCTGCAAAAACATTATGCCTTTTACTTTGATATTGATCTGTTTGCCGAGGATTAGCATACAATTGTACAAACCTCTTAAAGCTTTATCATATCTTTAATGCAAAACTCCTATAAACCCTTTTCTATTATGACAGAAGAGTCTATATCACATCCCTTAATCTGACAGGCTTCTGCAGGAATGAAAGATGTAGATATGATTGCAGAGTTTGAAAGTCCTGTTCTAAGCTGGTCCAGCTGCCTGGCAAAGCAATCTAAAGATGTATCTATACATCCTGCTTGCCTCCATACCTTTGCCAGAGTTTTGTAATGCAAGATGCTGGTACGTGATTCTTTAAACACCCCATCTGCAAGTGTATCATTAAGTGTATTCTGTATCCTTTAGAATGCGCTGATAAAAATCTCTTTTTTAAGATTGATTTTATACCCTTTTGCCTTATGTGTACTATCAGAAGCAAATCTTCTTTTACAAAGAATGGAATCAATCATCTGTGATGATAAATATTGGGACCACATTAGCATAAGCTGAAGACCAGCGGAACAGCTTTCATGTGCTGCTGAAAGACTTCAGGTAGATAATGATGCTGGAATCTCTTCTCTGCTTTCTCTGCTAAACCCAGAACTTGTTAAGTATGCCAGGAGAAGCATTCGTTCTCCTCTTCACTGCAATCTCCTGACCTGTCTTAAGCACCTGTACAATATAGTTAAGGCTAACTGGATCAGAGTAAAATGTCAAATTGTTCTAACACAATAAATGAAATGCATATGTTGCTATAATGACCATAGCACAGGTGGCAGAATTAATTTTTTGCCTTGCCTTCATAGACAGCCATGGGCTCTGCTGCTTCCTTTCTCTGCTGTCCTTCCCTCCTACTTGGGTGTCTTCTTCATTTTGCTCTATTGAATAGCTATTTTTTTTGGTTGGAAGAAGTGAGAGGCAGCAGGATGGGATGCCAGTGGAATCATTTAGCTGTCACAGTGTAGGTACTGGGCTCAGGAAGGAATTCTGACAGGCCTCACTGCCTCTCATCCCAGCCTTAACTAGAAAGTTGCCACCTGACAGTTTGCAAGACAGGGACCTTACACCTGAAACCTTCTGAAGTGAAGGTGATGGCTCAGTTACCTGAGTGTCTAGTGAAGTACAGACTGGGAAGCTGGCTCCCATAGGCATACTGCAGTGCGCCTATATCATAACACATGAATTTACTGAATAAATCCACTGATTTACTTGGATGCACTTCAGTCAATTTTCTTCCTGTTTACTGAAAAATGAGCCTTACAGAGGACAGAAACTACACAAGTTACTGTCACATGAATAATTACATCCTAGAGTGCATTATATGTCACCTTCCTTTTCTTTAGTCTGTGAACAGTTAGTTCTTGCTGTTCAACAACATAATTCCTTTTTTAGACAAAAGAAATTAATATTGAAACCAAGAGTAGTTTTGCCTCCAGTGATTTACATTATAGTACCACAATCTCAGGCAAAACACAAACTAGGCAAAACTCAGCTGCAATCACCCTTTTTTCTCACAAGGATATCCTAATAGTTTAGGACTCACAGGCTGAGATGGCCCAGTGTCACAGCGGTACTGGTGCTCATCCAGTGACACTTAATGAGAGGTGAGAAGGATGTTTTCAAAGTGACAAACTCTGAATATAAATAGGAAAGTCACCCACACCCCTTGTTTCCAGTGAGTGATAATAATGACTGGTGTGGCAGCCTTGCTCTGTGCGAGCTCTGCAGAAGCTGGTGGAGAGACAGATAAAAGATAATCCTCAGAAAAATCCTCAAAAGTGCAGGGGCTGTGCAAGGAGGGAGGGGGCTGGCACCCATGCAGCAGCTTTGCTCTGAAACCAGGCCTGTTCCTGCATTGCCTTTATATCTGCATTTCTCCAGCAGAGAAATCATGCTATAGTGAACTTCCTCTGTAGACCTCAACATGTTTTCCCAACCCAACGTTATATGTAGGCAGGCAAGTGTTTTGAGTTCAGATCTCTGAGGGAAATGGGGAGAGAGTTCTTTCCTTGAAGCTGGCTCTGGGCAGTGTTGTGCGTCTGCTGTTGCTGATCTCCTGTATTTCCAGCCTGTCTCTCTTCCACCGGAGCCCTTGCTCCCCATCTGCATCAGGCACACCATCTCTTCAGTGACTCCTCCCTCTCTATGGGTTTGTAGGGTCTCCTTTACCTGGGTATTCCCTTCACTGGACTAGAGTTTCCTGTTTGAGTCTCCCCATTTTAAACTCACAGAATGATGCTTTTGCGCTGTCTGGGGCCAACACTCAGTCAGGACCATGCAGCCAAAGCATTGTAGAGAAACAGGAACAGCTTCCCCCACACACACTGTGATCCCCTTAGTTGTACTCCCTGGCCACCTTGTAGGAAAAGGTCATATTAGCTAGCTGGGTAACTTGCCAAATCGTTTGTAGATCCTAAGCCAAAACCTCTGACACAAACAGGACTGGTATGCGACAAAGTGATACTCAATTATTCAATCAGTCTCTGTTCCAACTCAAGCTAGCTGAGGAATAATAAATGATACAAAATGCTGGCTCCCCAAAACATTTGGCTAATCGATCCCTTTATTTCTGGATCTAATCAGTGTTCCAAACTAATATGCATTCAAGTTTGCATTAAATGTTTTTGTTCCCGATCCAAATCTCTTGCTCTGTATATTTGGAAGCCCCTTTACAGATTGCCTTTCAGCAGGGGGGGTGACAGCTGTCCTGGGGCTGAGGGCTGCACCCTCCAGCTGCTGGGACTGGGGAGAGCTCAGCAAATGGAAGAGCTAAATTTTGCCTAAGGGTAAAAAAATAGGGGAAAATAAAGGTGAAATCGGAACATAGGCAGCATCAGAATGAGCCTGGCACATCAGCTCGTGGCTGCTGGGGGAAGGGACAGTGCTGCAGACTGCTGGGCAGCTGCTCAGCACTGCCAGCTTTGCCTGCCAGCACTCAGGCTTTGGATTTTTATTTTCCCTTCAAATCTCTTGAGGGGTGAGATGCTAAAGTGCAGTGAAGAACAGGACTGCAAATCACCGGCCTGTCTGTCTGTAATGATTTGAGGGCATGATGCTATGTTGCAAGTGCTTCCCCATCTGCATCCCCCTCTGGCAGGCACCCCAGCTGTGCTGTGCCCTGCTGTGCTGTGACCTACCCAGCACACGGAGGCCACAGCCTGCCTTGCAGCCAGCTCTGCCAGGGAGGGGAAGGAGAACCCAGTCCTAAACCCGACTCATTTGCTGCTTCACATTGAAATCCTGCAAGAAAGGGCATGGGAGGAAAGATCAACATATTCAGTAAATCCCATTAGCATTGCTGCAGTCCCAGTTAGGAAACACCTTATGTGCTCTCCAAGATCCCTTGACAAAGTGAGGGATTTTTTTCTAAAGGAAAAGTAGGTGATCCCATGCAGCTAAAGTCTGCCTGCTCTTTCTGCTTGGTGGGAGGGGAAAACAGGCTGGCATGAGCAGGATCCACCTCTTGGGCATTCAGGAATAATGTCTGACTCAAAGGCCAAGCAGAATAAGCATGTGAACCTTTCTCATAGGCTGCCATTGTAGAAGTTTTCCAGTTAGTTAGGCATAGAAATGCTGGGCATTTGCAGGTGTGCATGAGGTGATACATGTAATGGCCCCACTTTGGCGAGCAGGCTGCTGCTGAGGAGGGGTGCAGGAGACTCCTTGATGCATCAGCAAAACTGCGGACTTTGCACATCAAATAACTTTTCCAGTGTCTTTCCCCTGCCTTTTTGTCAGCAGCCAGTAAGAGCTGAGAGAGGGCCCCAGGGACTGGCATTGCTCCAGAGAAATTGCTGTGCCTTCTCTGCAGGACTGAGATCATCCTGGTGCTCCTCCCTTTGGTGCCTGTGGGTTATGGTGCCAGCTCATCATGGCCAGTTCAGCCTGGAGAGGTGGCGGGAGTGGCTTGGGGTGTCTATGGCTATTGAAGATGGTCCTGTCTCCCTGGACATGAGGAGGTCCTTGGAAAACTGCTGTTATTATGCCAGGGTATGTGCCAGGCAGCAGCAACAAGTACAGGCCTATCATCAGGGGTTCAGTCTAGAAAAAAATGCTAGAGTAGATGAAAGAAGGACTTTATTTAAAGTCACATTTAATTTCTAGGCAAGTAAAGCCATGAGAATATATTTCAGAGACCCAGCTACCCTGAAAATTTTGAATCTGACATGGCTACTCCTTCTTTCTGACTTGAAACACAGGGGAGAGAAGGGATGGTATCTGCAAGGCAGATCTGAGCACTGTGAGTCATGCTTATCACCATCCCACTAATGCATCTAATTTGGACAATTATGTTAAACTTGATATTAACCTTCCCCACAGTTCTTTGAAAGCAAACCAAAGTCTCTTCTGGCCGGGGGTACATAATCCTCCATCTTCCGTGATTACTATCAAAGGCCCAGCGTGCAGCTTAATTTGTTATTGGTTGCAAGGTATGCTTAGATCTCAGGGTGGTTGTAACAGTGCAAAATATATATTTAATAATGAGTAATAGCTCCATAATCTGTGGCTCTCCCTTCCTTCTTGATGTGTTCTCTTCTCAGCCACAAAGCACAGGAACCCTCGAGTGTTCCTTTATGTCATCTTAAAACCATTACTCCAGCACTTTGTTCTGTTCATTCTTTTCCTCTAGATTATGCTCAGACTATAAACTGTAACAGGCAGAGACTTTACTCCCACTATATGTGAAAAATGTTTGCAACAGAATAAAAGCATTGGTAACAGAACACTGTAGTAATTACATATTCATTGAATTTTAGGACCCAATGGTAAAAGTAGATGCATTACTTGGTCCTCTGACATGAGGATAAGCACCAGTCTGCTGCAGCACACACCATGCCCTGATGGGAGATGAGAAACAGAGGGTGTTGAAGTGATTGTCAGAGAGAGACCATAGGGAGGAGGAACTGGGAAAGACCAGCACAAACTGCTCCTTTGTGTGAGGAACTGGCCCTGTGGGAAAGGGCGTCCCCAGAGTTCACCTTTGGTGCTTGTTAATATTGTCACCCTCTCTATAATTTTTTTTTTTTTTTGCTGATTTCACCACTGTTGTTATTATTATTATTTGGCATTGTCACCCCATCACTGCAGACATGGTGCAAAGCAGCCTAACTGAGGCAGCAGATGGGTGTGAGAGCAGCTCTGCAGCCTCCTGGCTCACGCCTGCCAATGGCAGTGCCATTGCTGGTGGCCAAGGTGCAGCAAGAGACACCATCACAGGTCCTCTGCTGCTGCCACTGCTCGAGAGCCCTGCACACAGCCATGGGCTGCAAGGTCTCCAGCTCCTGCTACCACATCTTCCTACATGCCTCACTCCATTCAGGAGCCAGGGATGCCCTCTGGTCACATCACGTTTTACTCACGTTGCATCCAGCAGCATTTAAGGACATGAAACTCATTAGTTGCAAAGTCTTTCCCCTCACCCCACTGGATAATATTTTCCGACATCATGTGTAGGATCACTAAACCACCTCTTCTCAAAGTGTTTCCCCTCTGAACTAACAGAGAAAGAGCAAGATGCAGCAGCTGGGGACAGAAAGGGCACGGATGGGGTTTTTTTTGAGGGCCAACAAGTGCCTCAAGAGCTAGTCACAACACCCTTTTATCGATTTTGTTCAGCACTCAGCAAATGCAGAGCCATTGATTGTCCACTGAATAGTCTGCAGATCTCTGCTTTTGCTGAGTTGTATGTGGAACTGAGCCAAAAGGAGAAGAAATAATTAACAGTCTGCCCTGTCCATATGTTTAAAATACACTACAAAATGAAAACAGTCCTGTGGAGAGTTCTCTGCATTAAAGCTTTTCTGTCATGTGGAGTTGGAATATTTCCTCTATTCCTTAGGGGAGGACTTAGGACAATATTTGAGAAACCAGAGTTACTATTAATTTTCAGGATCTTTTTTCCCAATTCTTTCAATTCATTATTCATATTTCGTATGCCTGTATAAAAAATAATTAAGTTATTGTATGAATTGAAACTACTTCAGATGTTCAGAATTCATAAGTATAGTAAGAAAAAACTGAAACAAGTTTAGATCCTGATGGTACAATCTGGAAAACAGAAGGATCCTGTTTAAAGACAGATTTTTACAGAAACCTTATGGTCCAGACCAATTTATTTAAAATAGATTTGACATCACCAGACCCAAACCCATTTAAAGCAACTTATTGGGTTTGAATTTCTTGGGAAAGAAATAACATTCAAAAGTCTGTTAATAATAGGGAGTCCTTGTAAGACACGGAAGGAATTTGATTCAGTCTCTGCTGATGTTGCTGATGGATATTCACATATCCATGTGAATGCTGCCCATGCCTGCTTCAACAACTAATTTCAGAAAATCTCCTAACAAATCCTGATAACTCCTCTGCTCCTATCAGTGCCTGTTGGCCTCATTATCAGACTCACTGCAATTGCTTTCTGGTGATTCACCAGTGCAAAGAGAAGGAGATCGAAGCAGAACCAGCCAGCAAAGGATCCTCACCTCCCTGAGTAGTCTGACTGACTGTTCATCCAGTTGAAGGACCTGCACAAAAATCCAAACTCTTCTCTTGTTGCTGCTGATGTTCTCCCCTGGGCTTTTCTGGCCCCCTGCATCAAGAGTCTGTGAAAGTAAAACTGGCATAACCAGCCTGGATGAGGGCAGATCCCAAGGTCACTCATCCAGCCTGCACTGAGTGTTATCTCAGTGATATTCTCAGCAGAAAAGCCGAGTCTGAACAACCTACAGAGCAGCCAGCAGCTTGACCCTTAAACCTGGTCCTCTGGATTTCCTTCACCCTTTTGTCTCTTTGGACTCCTGTTCGGGTCTGCTGGCAGAGCCAAGTGGAGATTTCATTGGCACAACCCAGGCTGCACCTGTAGAGGCTGATCTCTCTAATCATTAATCTGGCACCTTGCAGTGCAAATACTCCAAGTGGATGCAGAGCCCTCTGGGTTGGCTGGACGTGGATCAAATATCCCTTGTGGAATCCCAAACATCTGCTTGGCACAGACATTGATGGACCTGGCACATTGGTTGTCCTCCAGGGTCAGCCAACTATTAGTTCCCCAAACAGCTGGGTATGGTTGTTGTATAACATCAGCACCCTCTCCCTGCTCTCCATGTCTCAGGGGCTTGTTTTTTCTGTTGTCCCTTGCCCCACAGCTCTGACTGGTATGGCAGGTTTGCACAGGGCCCTGCTTATGTGTTTTGTGTTCACAGCTGGAGCACAGCTAGAGCTGCCTGTGGTGGCAGAGATAGCAAAAACCTCAGTGTCAATCCTCTACTTTCTGGGGAAAAAATGTGAACAAAGTGTATCACTGGGTGAGCAGGAGTGTCAAAACCTGCTCCTCTGAGAAGGTAAAATACTCTGTTTTCTTCATGGGAACCAATGCTCTTGTCCTGCCATGTTTTCCCAGCACAGCCCATGTGTCTGTCCCTGCTCATTGGTGCCCAGGCCTCTTCTCTAGCTGTGAATGCCAGAATATAGTGGCATAACACAGATTTCACTTTTTTTTTTTATTTTGCTACTCACTGAAAGGTCAAAACAAATTGAATTAAAGAACTGTGTGGATAATTCAGTAACTAAAAGCTTGTGAGGAGGTGTAAAAGCTAATGGGAAAAATAAATAGTTACCCAGTAACTTCATTCCATTAAGTTAAGAACTGTATTATGTTGCATAATATAATAGGAACTTAGGGAGCTGAAACCACTGAGAAGCTGGAAGTCATGGTTGGAATCACAGGAGAAACCCCACATTGCTGTCATAGTCCAGCTTAGGAGCAGCCTGGGAAGCTGATCTCCGGGCACAGATGCCATCCTGACATCCTCCTAAATTGAATTGCATGCATGCCCTTGGGTACTGTCTGGCATGTGCATATGTGCAGCCTCAATTTCCTGAACTGCCCAGCTGAGGGGCCAGGGGCAAGTGAAGGATTCGGGGCAGGTAGGCTAGAAGCCCTTTGTGTTGTAACCAGCCTCGAATTTGACAAGCTCCCATGGGAAGAATTTGCTCTGGGAATTTGGTTGCCAGGTAGAGTCAGAAGGGCTGAACAGGAGTCTTCACACAAAATGGAAAAGGGGGTGTCAGGGAAGTAAGGAAAGTAATTATCATATCAGTAGTGTCATTTAAATAATTCCATCCTGATCTTGTCCAGAGGGCAAAAGCTGGCAGGCATCTTCTGACAGCAGAGTGGGAATGTCCTGCAGAACAGGTTGCACCTCTCTTTCCTCCCCAGGCAGAACAGGGTTCAATAGAGAAGAATGCTTTGGGATTCTTGAGTATTCTCCCAGCACCCTTACTGTTGTTGAGGGCAATAGACAACCATTCCTCCAAGTTTCAATTCAGCAAAAAAATAGCTCTGGATGGAGCTATCACGGCTCACAGCAAGGCAGGAGCAGCTCTGCTGGCAACAACCCTTTGTAGACAGAGACGTTTTGTGAGGGAGCATATGCTGGACATGAAAAATGAGTAGCCTTAGGAGAGCTATCAGGTATGGTTTTACAGATCTGGAAGTGTCTCAGAGCCTAAATAACTGGTACCTAGCTTTTAAATCAAACCACAAAGCCCCTGGTGAGTGGGTAACTGCATCTTACAGGTGGCTCTTGAGCAGTTGTCACAGCAAGATTTTGAGTGATGGTGAAATCAGCCTAAAGGTAAGGGAAAAATACACAGGCAAGATATTTAAATAACAGCAACATTGTTATTTAAATACGGAAACAGGCCTTTCTGAAGCAGCTGAAAGGACAGTTAAGTCTTAGCTAAACTGAGGGCCTTGGAGCTAAAAGAGGCACCTCCACTGAGTCTTGAGGAAAAGCAGTCCAGGGAGAACCAGTCATCCACAATTGTTCATAATACAACTGGGAAAAAAGAAACCTTGTCCTTTGTTAGAGCTCATATTTTTCTTTTCTGTTAAATCATTTTGATCCTGCTGGGGTCATCACATTCAAATAGTTCTTTGCATTGCTTAGTTAAATTTCTGTAATCCTCAGATGCTGAATTTTCTACTGATCCTTCAGAGCAGCCAGTCTGACCGAGAAAGGGTAGAGGGATCCCTTGTCCAGCCTTTTTAATTTTAATTTATTGCAGTCAGTACTGTCCTTTACCACTGCATAGCTAGGGGGAAGGGAAGAGAGTTAAGCCTTCAGCTGGGGGATTGCAGTAACCTTGGCATTCAAACACATAGCCACTGCACAGCAAGAATCTGCTTTGCCTGTTGTATGCTTTTCCCCACAATACTAAATTAATTCAGTTTCTTAAAACAGGTCTTCCTAATCCAAGGATCTATTTTAGATACAAAGTCAACATTATGAAGTGCAACATATCACATTTTGTACTAACAAGTTATGAAAATAAGCTATCAAAAGCTGAATCTCTTCTGTGTTCTTAAACAACTGTTTTTTACTCAGCCCAAATAGTAGCTCTGTTATTAGTAGCTAGAGCAATACAGTCTTACTATTTGCAAAGCCCTATCAGCTCAGATATTTAGTAAGATTTGGAATTAAATAACCCAGTTTCAACATCTATTTTTTGCAGCAAGTCAGTTTTAACGGGGAGGAATCTATCTTCAAATAACATGGAAGGAAATAAAAATTAGGAGAAATCTAAATGTTCTGAAGCTTTCTATGTCTGTGACAGTAAATTCCACCCTAAAAATTGTACAATTCACCCTATAACCTTCACATTATCGCTATATAAACTGACCAAACATGAAAAATGTGATAGTATCTACAGCCCTCAATAAAAGTACCTTCTTTTGTGTAGAAAAGGTCTGAAAGGTTACCATGCTGGTACAGGATTGTTTCCCACCAGCCAGAAAATCTTCTGAGTTTATAGATCCCTGAGTTGTGATCAATAACTACGCTCTTATTTGAACCATTAAATCACACCATGGTCCCCCAATTCAGCAAGATGCTTAAGCACTGAATCTGAACTTTAACTCCAAATAAACAAGTGTATCATACTGTTTTGCCATTTAGGCTGCTATACAAACTGAAATAAAATGCATCTAGCTTAATGTGTTCATTAAACATTCTGTGTAAGCACACAAAATTACAATCTTAGTATTATATAATGAAATCATAACTGCTGCCTGCAATAATCTCAGCATAAATCTCCCTGCTTTCCCAAGGAAGCAGTGTCAGACTTCTCTGAAATCTGCTCTCTAAAAGCAATTAAGTCATGAAAAAACAAACAAGAAAGGTCAGGCAGAATCCTCAGCAGACAAACATTATTATGCTCCTAGAAATCCGACTTTTGTTTGTGTTCCCATCTCAGCATTCATTCCTGTACCATCTCTTCCTTCCACTGTGCTCTTTTGGCTGTTGATTGGAAGATCTTGCGATACTCAGCATCATTACAAGTTATGACTTCATTCCTGTCTATTGGTGTGTGTAGGTTTATGGCTCTTTGCCATCCTCTTGAAGTTGTGATCCAAACCTTCAATTTCTCGTGTATGAAAGCCAGAAAAGTCTAGATAGCATTCAGAATGCCAAAAAACATCTGATGTTGGCTTTCTTCATATATCAGATGATGCACTGTCAGCAGTGTTTACAAAGGCTGGACACCAAGAAACCCACACCAGTCATGTACTCATCTTTTTGCAACCCATATTTAAATTACTGTCTTTTGTTTCTTGCTCAAAATGGGAGAAAACTCTCTTTTCAGCTCAGTGACAAGCACAGGTCTTCATTAATGACTACTGAAACTATCTCACCAATCTTTTTGCCCATCCCTGCCTGGTGGGTCAGGCAGAGGTGTGAGTATAGTGCTGCTGGTTTGCATTCACCCTCTGGTCCCTAGCTGTCCCTTGGCAGAAGTCAGTATCACTCTCCCAGCAAGGTGCACAGCGCCACAGTCACTGAGAGCAGAGGTACCAGGCTTAGGATGGGTGGGTGTCCCAAATCTAGGTGGCAGTAGGTTGAGCCCCATCCCTGCTCTTCCCCTCTGCAGCAGCCTGAGGAGTGCCCAGCCCAGCACTGGCACCAGTGCCAGCCTTTGTGCTACCCCAGAAGGTGGAAGAGCTCTAGCCAGGACTAGACTCAAAGCTGTGTTTACCAGAGCATTTAGGCAGCTAGAGAAGCAATGGGGTTTCACAAAACCTGCCTGCACCTCATGCTTCAATGGCCCTGAGCAAGCTTCTGCCTCAAGTCCTTTCCCCATCTGGTGTTGTAGGCAGCTGAGCCCTCTCAGCCAGCAAGGTTTCCAGCTGAACCCCAGGCACAAAGGGACCCCTGCTTAGGTCAGTGGACTCTTGGTCTTTGAGGCCTCCATGAGGCTGGCCAGGGAGCCACTCAGCCTGCTCCGTGTCCCTGCTGGGCATGCAGCCTCTCCCCGGATTAATGAGCCCTTCTGTTCACTATTGCTGGCTTTAAAACAAAGCAGGGAGGCAGTGCTTTGGTTGGGAGGTAGGATATGCTAAGGAAACATGCCTTAAGGAACAGGCCTTATTGCTTTTGCATTGAGATTGAGAAGCCCTGAGGAGAAGACAAAGAGGAGGCTGAGGAAGCAGACCTAGAGCCATTTGAAGTGGACAGGCCGGATTTATAGTGCTAGACACTGATAGCAGGGATGCTGCTCTTTGATTTGCAGCCTCTGTGTTTGTCTAATTAGCAAAGTGACATGTAAACACTTGGTAGGGAAGCTTGCCATTAAGCTAAAAGCAGCAAGAGTTGAAGTTGCAGGCTGATTGCAGGAAAGCTTGGAGCCTTGTTATTTTAATTGTGTCTGGACTTCAGCTTTTGGGCCCAAGCTTAGTGCTTTTGGCAAATCCAGTCCTCATTCTGAGTCAAAAAGCTGCTACTCTTATGATATTACAGAGCATATTTGGAACATATTATTCAGCCCACGGCTCCTCCTGCAGTTTCTCAGGTTTTCAGTCCTCCATTCAATTCTTTCCAGTCTGAGGAACACCAATGCTGCAATAGCCCTAAGGAGAAAACCTTAATTTAAAAACAAAAACACAGAGGTGGTTGCACAGGAATCCTTAACTGTGCCTTGATGCCAATGGCTACCTGAAGTAAATGAAACGTGCTGTTGTATTGCCTAGCTGTATTTAGTTAACACTATTTCAGAGAAACATTTCATTCTGTTAGAAAAAGGAGAAAAAGAGCAAGGAAAATGTTTTTCATTATGGTCAGAATGTGATCCAACTAATGTAGCTGAAAAGCAGAAAAACTGAACCACCATTCCAGCATTCAAACTTGCCGAATTTATTTTAAAATGAATTGTAGCAAAACTGAAATTTGAAACCAGAGACAGGAAAATGTTTTTTTAAAAGGAAATAAAATAACCTGGATTAGCTTCATATTTTCTTTTTTTTTTTTTTTTCATTTGATCACAGACCTGAAAGGGGTGGCGTTCAGCTACATGGAGAACCAAAAAAACACAATTGTTAGTTGTGATCTAAAGCTGATGTGACTCAGCTGAAGGACATCCATGGCTTGCTGCAGGCTTCAGAAGAGCTGGTTTTAGCTCTAGAAGAGACACTGTGTGCACTTCAATCCAGATCCTCAGAGGTACTCAGGCAATTGTGGGCCGTTGAAGCCAAATTTAAGAGACTTTGAGGGACCAAATGCTTGGGAAAAGTGCCCCAGGACCTCCATCAGTCCTCAGTGGCCTTAGGACACCCGAGTCAGCGGCAGCTCAAGTTGCTTCTCTCTCAGGTTTTGTATCTGCAGCTCTGTATCTAGAGGCTCTGGCTGCAGGGGTTGAGCACAAACTGTTCTCAGTACATGTTCAGGATCCTCTTCCCTCCCCCCTGCTTTAAACGTGTGCTCACGAGGTGGGTCAGCACCACCGCGCTCTTTGTACCTGCAGGAGACTCAGGTGCTGCCTGTGGGAAGCCTGACAGGAGCAGCAACAAGCTCTTCCCAGCAGGGCCAGGAAAACACAGCCCTATTTCACACTGTACTGGTTTATCTGTCCTAAATCTCTTTCACAACCAGAACAGACCATCTTAAAAACTGCCCCCACACTCGCTCTCTACACCCCCATTAAATGGGAAAGGAACAGGAATGAATCCAGGTTTTATAAACAAGGTGGATTAGAGGACTGAATTTGCTGCATCTAGTGAGAGGGGTTCCAACTTGCTTCTATGAGAAAGGATGTGTTATTAATTTTACTCTCTCCCCTCCTGTCTGTCTGTCATTCATATGCTTCCTCAGCAACATTTTAGTTGGCTGGCTGATTTTAAACACCACCCAAGGCAGAAATGGTCTCAAAGGTGTTCCTGAAAGATTCATAGCATTAGCAGCTGGGTCCAGTCATGACAAAAACAAGCTTCATTAGCTCTGCTGTTCACAGAGTGGCTTATAATAGTATAAATATGTTTAATACCTTACTGCTTCTGTCCCAGAAATTTGCATTTAAAAGAAGAAGGGAGCATGCAAATTGAAATGCATAGTTAGGTCCCCCTAATTAGATTTCTCCAAAATTCTGACACCAGGTATGAACACAGTACCATAGGCACAGAAGCATTCAAATTTTAGCCTTGTGTATATGAAGGACAGATAACGTGGTTGTTTCTTTGTATGTAGGGTTGGGAAACCCAGGTTTATTCCACAGGATAAGCAGGGCAGTCTCTAAATGGATCGCTGACACATGGGATTAACATAACGAATTATCACACAATGTGTTGCAGTTTGAGGCACAGAGATTAATTGCTGAAGGCCAGATGGGAGTGGGTATGGGTAAATACAGCCTTTTGTTGAAAGAAGAGGGCTGACTGCAGAGCTGCAGTAAGCAGGAGGAGAGTGTGACCGCTCCTGGGGTTTTTGTCTTGGCAGGGCACACACAGGCAGAGCAGCCTCATGGAGACCTGTCCTGAGCTGAAGAGCTCACACCTTGTGCAGAGTCAGCCCATGAGCACCCCATCATCTGTCAAGGAATGGGGGGGGGCTGCTGTGGTGTCTCCAGGTCTCCCTACATGGCTCTCCAAGACAGTGCCACATGCCCAACACCACCCCTCTCCTTGCAGCCTTGTTCCTGGGGCTTGCCCATTCCAGCAGGGATGCCAGTTGTACTCAAATTGCTGCTTCTTGGCTGGCAGCTGAATCACCTTTTTGTTTTCTCCTTCTGCCATTCCAGGACTTGGCTAATATTATTCTGAAGGACAAGGGTTTTTAAGAAAGCTTTAAAGTGGTTTATGGAGATGACACAAGTATGGTCATAGTTCATATGATGAAAAGTTATATGTAGATTATTAATGAAAGCTGGCTGAGGCAACTAATTTAAGTCATTACATTTCATGTCATCATTGAAACAGGAATGCTTATTTACAAGAAAAGTCACCTCTATTTTAATATGGATCTAGAAACCATTGTCTTCCAATTTGCTGAATATGTCTGAAAAGCCTGCTTTAAAGGATCCTGCCTTCCAAATATCATCATCTAGGGCAACATTTTGATCTGACATTTAAAACTGAATTGGTACAATGACTGCCAGTGGGGCTAATTTACAGGAATGTGCTTCAGTAACACACAAAGATTATAGAGATGTTTCCCACTGTAATTTCAGCATTGATGCATTTCAATTGATTTACCATCACAGAAAGCATCTGAGCCCTAGCCCAAGCGCTGTATTGTTTTTCTATTATGGTGATATCTTGCTTGTTGATTTAGGGGAAAAAAAGAAATTAACACAAATACTGTTGTATTTACTGGCATTTACAGAAGGACACATTAAAACATGGTGTTCTGGAGCACTACAATGTTGGGCAGCATTTGGTGTGTATCCTGAGAGTGAATGGAGAA
>NW_005054299.1:21697198-21725765 GCF_000277835.1 Geospiza fortis | reverse complement strand
CCCACAATTACACATCCCCAAATCAAAAACACTAATGGGTTTTAAGCTCTCCCAACCACCCATTGAAATAATACATTATCCCCCTCTTACACACATTGCTAGCCTCAGTTTCTAAGGTAATACCAAATAGGAGCATCTATACCCCAGTAAGGAACTTCTATGCAATTCCAGTCTTATGCTTTGGTGATAAATATCTTTATCTGGTTTTTTACCATTGAAAAACAGCATTCATTTAGTTGGGAAATAGGTACAGAGTTTGTGGAATGTGTGAAGTAGGAGTTAGCACATGAAAGAGGCAAAACACCCTAAGGAAGACATCAAGAACCCAATGACAGATCTAAGTCCTGGCCATGTGAATTGCACTCAGCAGATTGAAGAGAAGTCACTGAAGGATCTGAACTACATCTGCTAAAGGATCTGAACTACCATCTACTCAGAAATTCCCAATTGGAATACTCAAAACTAAGAAGTTTTTGTAGTAGTTGTTCAGTTTTGAGAAGGTTCTGTTGACAAAATTCCATTCAGTTAGGCTTCTCGCTAGTCCCTGAGGCAGGCTGATGGGGAAGACATACTTCCAGAGTAGCTGGTTTCATGGAGACCCCACTACAGAAAAGTCTCCCTCAGTAGTTTCAGACTCACAGCTGCACTTCAGGGAGCCTTGAAACTTGCAGAGCCAGCTCAGGCCAGGGACTTCAGAGTTTAAAGTTCCCAGGCTTGCAGTAACAGGGCACAAGCTCTTCTTGTTCAGGTTGATTTTCTCAAAGGGAAAAAAAGTCAAAAAACAACATACAGAATTCGGCCAGGGATTAGCATTTCACTTTGGAAAAAACCTTAAAATTCCAGAACTTATTTTCTCCGTGAAGTTCTGGTGTTTACTGCCCTGGTTCTAGATTTAGCAATGTTGGAGTTTTCCATGAATGGAATTTTGACAGCTTTTTATTATCACCCTCCCACTGAGAGGACCCAAGTTCTCAAGGCACAGGAGATAATGTTGCAATTATCTCTATGACCTTCTGCCACTGATATCTCATGTTGCTGGGATGGGGTGGCAGAGAGGAGAAGGAGTTATTTTGCTGGCAATTCTGATTTTCATTCTTCCTTCCAAACCTCCCTCATAATCTTAGCAAGATAAATTTCACTGAAATCCAAGCCTATGTTTCTTTGGAAACTTACTCAATAGCATGTGTGTAGTGGAACTGCTGAATCTAAGCAGCTGGTAGGTCTATTCCCTTTCATTTTTGTTTTAGCTGTTGAATTTCAGCAGAAGCAAGTGTCATGTTGCTTCCAATATAGACCTCTGCTTTGTAGTACTCCATACATATTTCCAGTCATCAGGGAAACAAAGAAATCTTATCATATATAACATATGCCTCTCTTTTCTGTAGTTCATCCTGTATCGCTATAAAAGAATTTTAAATGGATTACATCTATTAGAATTTAAGTTTTGAAGGAAGAAAGATGGTATTTTTTTTTCCTTGCCAAATAATGTATAACTTCATTTTTATAGAATACTGTCACCTCTCATGATATTCAGCTGTCGTTACCTAAGCGAAAACTAAAAATCACTTCACAATAATATATCTTGTCATATTTTACAGCATAGAAAAGGTCTCAGAGACAAATAGATCAGGGAAACAAAATAGGCAAAACCAATGTATGCTGATCAGGGCTGCAGCTGAATGAGGTTTTGAGATGTAGTATTAGTGCTCACATGCAATTTAATTTTCAGAGGCAGAATCCTGTGGAAGACTGGCTAGCTATTCATTAGGCCACCATGCATTCTTTAGTTGTATTTTTAAGTCTAAACTTAGACAGGAGGGCTATTTCAGACAATTCAGTTAAAGCTAATACAGACACTAGATGATATGGATAATTGTTTCTAGAAAAGCCATTTATCTACTGCATGCATTTGAAATTCAGCTGGAGCAGAGATTTGTAAAATTATTTTTAATAAAATAAACCAAAGAAAACCGTGGTCCCCAATTAGTTAAACATTTTCAGGTTTGACATTTCTTACTGCTTAATGTACACAGCTTTTGAGAAAGAGGCTACTTCTTGCTCCCTTTTACTCAAGAGAGCTGAAGAGCAAAGATGACAGAGTGTGGTAGATGGCAGTGCCTGGGCCACTGCAGGACCATGATCCCTGTTCCTTTTGTGCCAGATGAGAGCAAACTCCAGTGTGCTAACCCACAGTCAGGAACTGGATGCTGTGCAGGCACTAGCATGAAAGCCTACTGCAAAGATTTGTGGTGGAAAGCTCAAATTGTAGAGAGCATTTTGAGCAGACACAGGATAGAGGCAAGCTGCACAACCCTGCATGCGTACCTGATAGCAGGGACATGCTGCCCTTGGGTAAACAACATAAAGAAGTTTGCCAAGATGTACCCAAGGAAAAGGGATGTGAAGCAGGATGTTCTGAGGATGAGAAGATATGGGGCAAGATGTTCTGCTGACACTTTTGCCAAGCTATGCTATGTGACCAAAGATATGTTAGCTCTTTGTCTTGTACATAGTACTTTGTAACCAATCAAATGTGCTGTCATGTCGCTGAACCCTGCATTACCATATAAATGTACCCTCAGATTTGCAATAAATGACCATTGATCATTAGCTCCATGAAGATTGATCTCTGACTCCAAGAGCTCCTCTCTTTCCTTCTCTTTCTCCCCCTCACCCCCTCTCCCTCACTCTCTGTATCTGGCACCCTGAACAGGGACTCCAGTGACATCTCAGAGCCGAAAAGCTGATATTTTGGAGTGAAAAGCTGATGAGCAAAAAGCTGATACTTGGAGAGAAAAGCTGATGAGCATTGGTCCTTCAATTCAGAAGTGAAGGCTGTAAGCAGCCCAAGCAGAGTTTTCAGCCGGGACTCAGCAACTACAGACTGAGGTAGAAAGGTTTGCTACCTTCCCTCTGCTTTTTCCGCTTGCAAGCATGGAACCTGAATATGCTGCAGCGAAGAAACTGCTTCTAGGTATCCTTGCTAAGCGAGGAGAGGCAGTTGCTGAAAAAGTGTTAGATAAACTCATTTTATGGGCAAGAGAAGGAGGACTGCTTTCTGCTCCCCCTCAATTATTTGAGTGGGCTGCGTGGTGCAACATTGTGGATGCCTTGTGGAACTATACAATTAATAAAAAGGGCAAAGAACCATTGTCTGGCTGTGGGGAAACATGGAGAGTGATCATAAATACTTTACAAGCTTTAAAAGCCAAATCTAAAGTTGCCGCTGCTGCTGTACAGGCTCTCATCTCTCCAGATGACCCCGCTGGTTCACTCCCTCCAGCACCGAGTCAAGTGGGCTCACTTTTTGGGGTTGGGCGTCTGCATCCTGTAAAAGGCATGTCTGCAACTAAACCCTGTTCAAGTGTGTGAGAGCTCTTACAGCAGAGTGAACAGAATGAATCGAGCGAAAGTGAAGGCGCTGCTGTGGCTGCTCTCGATGTGCTCTCTTCAGAAGGCAGAAGTCAGCTGAACCCGAATCCAGAAGTACCTCAGACAACTACAAGATAGGCAGGTCCAGTTTTTGGCCAAAGTTGTACCCCCCTATCCCATCTGCTGTGTCTCCAGAGGAGATTGCTTTACCAGGAGATGAAGAAGAAGAGGAAAATTCAGACAAGGAAGATCAACAACCAGAAATTAAATTAAGTTTGAAGGAACTGCTAGTTCAAATGGAAACAGCAATGCAAGCATTGCAAGATTGCCTGGAACACTCTTTTCGGTTGTATGAAGAAGGAAAAACCCACAATCCTCAGCCAAAAGAAAAAATCAGCAGTCATCAACCTACTCAAACAATAAAAAGAATGTCGTCTCAACCCTGCATTTCCTCTGCACCATCAGCAAGATCACTCTGTCCTCCTCCATATGCTGAGCCATCCCCTTTACAGCAGCAAAGTGGCTCAAGATCAAAGTCTGGAATTATGCGGGATGCCATCATCGAAGGGGACTGGCACGCTGCTGGGGCAATTGCCCTCCCTATCATTGCTGGCAACCCCAACATTTACCAACGACATGACTGGAAGATTTTACAGCAAGTAAAAAGAACTGTAAAAGAAAGAGGGATAAAATCTGAAGCAGGACAAATCGCTTTAGATTGGATTCACACTGTTGATGTGAACTCTCCTCATGACTGTAGAAATCTTGCACAAATGTTTCTTACACCATCCCAGCAAATTCTGTGGGAAAGAGAATGGTATCGTCTAGCCACTCTAGAAGCTGCTAGAGAAAGAGATCCAAATGATCAATTAAATGGAATCACTGCTGAAATGATAACAGGAAGAGGAAGATATGCAGATATGCAGCAACAGCTGAATTATCCACTTGCATGACATCATCTAGCTGCCTCCACTGCCAGACAAGCTTACTCTGCTGTACTAGGAGAAGGCCCTTCACTTGCTTTTACTAATATCAAACAAGGCATGACTGAACCATATACTCATTTTATCAATCGACTTACATCAGCATTGTGTGCTCAACCTGACATGGATGAAGCAGCCAAACAAAGCATGTTTAAAATGCTGGCCTTTGAAAACGCAAATCCCAAAACTAAATCACTATTAGCTACTCTGCCAATATCCGCTGAAGTAGGAGATATGATTGAATTAGCAAATCAAACTCAAGATAGACAGCAAGGAAAGATAATTGCACAAGCTGTATCTTCTGCTATAGCACCAACTATATCTATGATAGCTGCTGCTGTTCAAAAACTTGGAAAACGAATAATGCACCATCGTACATATGGATTCAAGTTGAGAGATTTTGCAGCAATGGGGAGTCAAGCATGTAACTGGGATTCCACACTTATTGACAGGACAAGCGATAGTAGAAAGAGCAAACAGAACTCTCAAAGAATACTTAATCAAACAAAAAGTACCAGGAGAAACAGATCCCCAGAATAGGTTGAATAAGGCCTTATTTACCTTAAATTACCTTAGTTTAGCCACTGGAGCAGAACAACCTCCTGTTGTAATATATAATAGTGGCACAAAAATGCAAGCTATTCCCGAAATTCAATTATGGTATAAAAAAAAACCCAAAAAACCAACCCCTCTACAGGTCAGTGGAAAGGGCCAAGTCCATTGCTGTTTACTGGTTGAGGTTATAGTTGTGTCTCCACAGATCACGGACCATTATGGATACCAAGTAAATGGACTCGCCCAGCACCAGCTCCAGTCCACAGGACCCACAAAACCCTTCCGAACGATGACAGCAAGTGATCCTGATATTGATCAAACAACTTATGGAAGAAATCAGACTCCCACATGTAAAGATTGATCCTGTACTTCTAGTGGAAAACATAATAAGAAAACAAAAACCAGGTGGAGTCTGGGAACTGAACCCTATTTGCTTTAAAAATAGTAGGTGATATTGTGATTACTGCAAAGGGCATTTAGTGCTTACGCTTGAATGTGGTGTGTGTTCAGAAATATTTGTTTGTATTAGTTATTATTGGAAAAAATTATAGCCTATGTGATACTTGCTATAACAGCAATTATAATAGCTTTTATACTGCTATGTGCATTATTTTTCAGACCTGTTATCCAACTATTAGTGATTTCGGAAGCGTTAATGATTATTATGAATGTCTGTGCATTTGGGCCCTGAAGAGAGCCATTCAGCAAGTACAACAAGCAAGGAAGTCCCAGATCCTTGAGATTAGATGCCAAGAATGTCACTCACGTCACAAAATTATAGAACCTGGGCATTGATGCTGCTACTAGGTTGTTGTATTCCCAGCGTTCTATCAATTTATACTCTGCCAGAAGGGCAGAATGTTTGGGTTACCTGGGCCAACAAGACAGGGCAAGATTCCTTCTTTATCATTAGCTACTCACTCTAATCCATTTTGTACTTGTTTAATTGGAGTCCCTTTAAAACAGATTACAGAATTTGGGCCTTTGACAACAAGCAAAATATACCTTGATCGCACTTTAGGAGGTCAAGCAGTTAGGGTTGCTCAAGGGCTGAATGTTACAGGCGTAGAACCTCAGGAACTTGGTATCTTAGGATCTATGCCAGGAAATTACTGTTTAGTTTTTGGGGTTTACAAAAAGGACATTGTTTCAGGCAGTTTCAGACTTCATAGGCGAAAAAATGACAGTACTTGGATTACTCCTGAATCCCCCTGGTATTTCAACATTACTGGTTACTGTGACAATTGGATTTGGTCTATTCCATGGTATGGTAAGGTGGCAGAGAAAGCAAAAATGTTGCCTCCAGGAGTATTCCTCATTTGTGGAGATTGAGCTTGGCCTGCCATACATGCAAAAGCACAAGGAGGACCCTTGCTACTTTGGTAAACTAATGTAATTTGCCTCTACTATCCCTCAAATGCTCAACATAAGTCACAAATTCAGACGCATTAGATGCAGTGTAGATCAATTGGGTGCTGAATGTAAAGATGGTGTTCAGTTGTGGGAATGGCCATCTGTCATCTTAGCCTCACTTTTTACACCACAAGTTGCTTCTGCCAAAGCCCTCACTCAGTTGAAACAATTGGCTTGTTGGACAGGGAAACAAATCAGCATTACCTCCAGCGTGTTAGACGAGCTCACCACTGATGTTGACAGTGTAGGACATGCTGTGTTACAAAATTGAGCAGCCATTGATTTTTTGTTACTAGCACAAGGACGTGGCTGTGAAGATTTTGAAGGAATATGCTGTATGAATCTTTCTGATCATTCTGAATCCATTCACAAAAAACTTTCCCAGCTGCAAAATAATATGAAGAAACTCACTGTTGTTGAAAATTCTTTTGACAAATGGTTTAAAGAATGGAGAATCACTAGATGGTTGAAAACCTTATTGATAGAAGGAATTAGTTTTCTTGCTGTTGTTTTGCTGTGCTTGTTGTTCTTTGTTGCATTGTTTCTTGCATGAAAAAGAGTTTAGAGTCAATTGTTAAGCAAGCCTGGGTTGTTCAAAAAGAAAATGAAGGAAGTGTAGAAAGATTCTTAGCTGAGCAAGGTCAAGATATTCTTCTGCGGAAATTGGATAACCCTGGCCTACAAATTACTGAGTTACTCTGAAAACCATGCACCATTCTCAAACAAGAACAAGATAGTTCATGTGCCATCCTCAAAAGAATGCAACAAAGAAGAAAGAATATTATATCAAGACAAGGTGCCAAGCACGTTGTGGGAACTGTTAATTTAGCACACTTTAGCAAAAATGCTTATAGCAGTAAATAACATGTATGCACAAACATAAAAATTAGTAGCATGAGACAATATACTGACAAAAGATAAATAAGCCATATTGATAAGCTAATGCTTGCTAAGATGTATAAAGAATGCTGGTATTTGACTTATTACACCAGCTTGGGTTGTGCAAAAAGAAAAACAGGGAAACGTAGAGAGCATTTTGAGCAGACACAGGATAGAGGCAAGCTGCACAACCCTGCATGCGTGCCTGATAGCAGGGACATGCTGCCCTTGGGTAAACAACATAAAGAAGTTTGCCAAGATGAACCCAAGGAAAAAGGATGTGAAGCAAGATGTTCTGAGGATGAGAAGATATGGGGCAAGATGTTCTGCTGACACTTTTGCCAAGCTATGCTATGACCAAAGATATGTTAGCTCTTTGTCTTGTACATAGTACTTTGTAACCAATCAAATGTGCTGTCATGTCGCTGAACCCTGCATTACCATATAAATGTACCCTCAGATTTGCAATAAATGACCATTGATCATTAGCTCCATGAAGATTGATCTCTGACTCCAAGAGCTCCTCTCTTTCCTTCTCTTTCTCCCCCTCACCCCCTCTCCCTCACTCTATCAAATACCTGAACTTTACCTGAACGTCTTATGCTTTGGATGGAGTGACAAATACACTGCAATAACCACATAAATGCTGGTAATGGGAAGAAACTACCCAGTTAAACAACCATATTAGTGCAGAACCAAGAGAGAGCATGAAACACCGATCAGGAAAATAAGTTTATTTAATAGGAGTCAGCAAAACAAGAGATCTCTGATCGTGCCAATATTCACCAAGGATCCAAGAAGGTCAAACCAAAATTTAGTCACCATAGAAGAGATTCACTGTTTAGAGCATTTGTCTTAGATGTGGGAAAGCCAAGCTCCAACCTGTGACTGAATCATTTACACAGATGATTTGTACATGTGCCTCCTGCCTCCCCAGCGAGTGCCCCAGCCAGCAGGCTGCTGCCTCATTCCAGGAAGAGAAGATACCTGGAAAGCTTTTCATTTCATCCCAAGCAGAAGCAGGGAAAATTTCTGAACTCTTGCTTTTTTTGACAGAAGAAGGTTGCGCTCCTCTTCTGACTCTGGTGTGGTGTGAAATGACACTGGGCACAGCCTCGTGCTTGCACACCATCCCACAGAACAGCTTACCACTGCTCTCTTAGCAGACAGAAGAGTGTGACTGCTGCCCACATGCTAAGGTGTCAGCAAGCAGACACAGCAGCAGGGTAGGAGAGAGGCAGAAACACTGCTGTGTTGGAGAAATGCTCACTGA
Organism: Geospiza fortis; assembly: GCF_000277835.1. NCBI lineage: Eukaryota > Metazoa > Chordata > Aves > Passeriformes > Thraupidae > Geospiza > Geospiza fortis. The sequence goes on along the minus strand of NW_005054299.1, from coordinate 21,717,290 downwards.
CTGCTTAGTGCCCAGAAAGAAGCACTGAGTTTAGCTGTGAGTTGCTAGAGCAGAGGGAGAGGAAGCCTCAGGCAGGAAAAAGTAGAGGAGAAAGAGGAAGGAAGAAACATTTAGACCATTCCTGTTACCAATCAGGTAAAGGCAGCAAAACTTACAGGTAATCAAATTAATCTAACCAAGTGCTTTCTCCTTCCCCAACAGTTTGCCATTTGTTCAAGTACATACTTTTAAACTATAAGCCTTTGTACAAGCTCTGTCCTTAGTTTTACAAGATAATCCAAGTTCTCTTCAGGAAAGGACACGGGCAGACTTGGAAGCTGCACAGTGAGGGAGGCTGTAAACACAGCAGTGCAGCCTGCAAGCCTCTTTCTGGTAGCACGTGGTGCCAGAAAGGGGATCTGGGATATTCCCATCTTCATTTCATGGGAATATTGCTCATAAAGAGCTTGCAGTGAATGGCACCTTTGCTACCTCCTCTAGAGAAAGGTGAACCTGTGAGTTTCCAGGCCTCCAGGACATGGGTCCCCAGAGCCCGTGAGAGGGCCAGGAACAGACCCAATTCCCATCTTCCTTGCGCGTAACCGTGATACAGCAGAAAGCTTGCCCATGAATCTGTGCCAGATGAATGAGCAAAGACTCATTTCCCTGCCCTTAGTGTCCTCTGTTTCCTTTCATTTTGCAAGTCAGGAACAAGGCAACATTTGGCCCCAAGTGTGGATGGCAGGAGAAATGCAATAATGACTTCACAAGAAATACTGGACAAACAGCTGAACAACTCCCATTGCCTCACATGCCTCCTGTACATGAAGATGAGTGGCTTTTGGTCAACTGCTTATTTACATAAACAGTCTCATAAGACTGGTCTGACCTAAAAAAAGATGAAATGAAATGTGACAAACGTACACAGTTGCAGGACTTGTGTTGACTAGGACAAAAGTGCATGACCCTCCTACAATAAATGGTAAGGGTGGAACAGGAAAGCTGATGTTCTGTCAGAAATAGCACAGAGAAACATTTATTTCAAAATAAGCAGGTAATTCTTTAGCCTCTAAAGCCAGTATATTGCTTCCCTTCCTGCCAAGGATGACTGAGTAAGGGATTATTCTTAGATGTGTGACTGTGAGTAAAAACAATCATAACCCCTCTTCAAACCTTAAGAAAAAGTGTATCTAATGTTTTATTTAAACAGTTCTTTGCAAAATTCATCAAAACTATTCCAAGAATGCATCAACAAATTACTCCACCACCCTTAACACCAGGGAGAGGCGACATCTGTCATGTTGCCTGTGACCAGTTCTCAAAGTTCAGTAGGTGCTTCTGGCCCTGCCCTGCCTTACTGTCATCCACGGCAGCCTTGCCTCTAACCTGCACTGCAAGAGCTCAGCTTAATATTTGTACAGCAAAGTAATAATGTTCCTGTGGGAGACCCTTGGGTCTGTGAATATGGTCTGACATGGGCTTTGATCATATCTCCTGCATGACACCAGGCAAACCCCAGAAGCCCTTCCTAAATTTACCTGCTGCTCAAGGAGGAGCACTGCGACCATCAGGAAAGGAAGTTTGAGGCACAGGGACTGGCTCTTGACCTCAGCCACCCCACAGTACAATTTGTCATCAGACAGGGAGGTGTCTCTGGATCACTTTGGGGGCTCAGGTACTTTAAAAGGTACCTATGTAAGGGAAGATATGCTACAGCAAATGTGAAAGAAATGCTTCTCTCCTAGATCCTTAAGTACTTTAGGTTTGTAAGTTAGGCCTGTAAGTAAGTCATTATTGTGGTATAGTAAATCCTATATGAATCCTTTGCTAAATTGTTTAACTTAAGTTATAAATGAAGTTAAATGCTGTGAAGTTCAGGTGCTGTTCAGGTTAAATGTTAAGTGCTGTTGTGCCTTCAGGCCTGTAGCCTTTTATCCTTACCATTTCTGTCATGCGCCCCTCACTCCCTATTTTGATTTTACTTCAGTGTGGTTTGATTGACTCTGGATTCACTTTTGTTTGCTTTTCCTCGGTGTGCCTTAACTGTCTAATAAGTAGCAGAGTGAACCTTGCCAATGAACTTTGGTGTGCTGTTGCTTTTATATTAAACTTGTTTTTACTGATACCTTTGCCAGCGACTCTTTAAGTGATCTTAAAACACTCACTCACAATACTGGGCAATGAACTCCCCTAATAAAAAGACACTGTTTAGGTGCCTGCTTGCTCCTCCACACATGCCCACACAAATTGCCCACAGGGAGCACGTCTTTTCCATAAGCATCTCAGTTAGAGGTTAGCTTACATTTTTGTTAGGCTGGCTCTACATGAGAAAAAGTATCTTCTCCTGCAGATTGCTGGGTAGATTGCTTGATCAAGTAGGTTCAATTGAAGTTCAGATTAGCATCTAGACTAAATTAACAAAGATTTTTGGTTGGCCTGTTATTACTTCTTAAGCTGGGAGACCGCATGAATTTCTACACCTGTGACTGAATAAGTAACCTGTAGATATGCACATGCATGGGTTTGTCAGTGAGCATCTACTGGGGCTCTGTCTTGGCCCTGATTTACTGGGAAAACCACTTATTCTTTGATTTCTTTTACAGGTCAGATTCTCTGTACGTCATTCCAGAGAATGTCATTTACTGACAGCTGTTATGTTTACTTTGATCTTAGAGATACTCAGTTAGAAAGAACCACGAGGAATTTAGGGGGCATAATTATTAGAATTCCTTATATCTGCCAATCTGGCTGCATTGTGAAAATTCCATTAAGTGTATTGGAGAAAACCTCAGGAAAGACACAAAGAATTTAAGTGTTACTTACCTTATTAATTTGTCTAAAAGCATTGCTCCAAAGAGGAGGTTGAGTATAATTTCAATTGTTTTACAGCCACCACAGTTAAATACCTTCAATTAAATCTCTATGACTGTATAGCATCATAATAGTACCTTCTACCTGAAAGGTCTTTAATCAAAAGGCCTTAATAATTTTATCACTCTCCTTTCAAAAATTAAGAAGCTGGTCTTCAAGTTGTCCCCTGAGACAGGACTAGACTTCAGAATACCTATTTTGCAGAGCACAACCAAAGCATTCAGCTGCTCCTCCTCCAGCTATGATGTCCAAGTAAAAGCCCTGAAGGACTCCCACTGCAGGAGCTCTTCTTACTCAGGTCTGTCTTAGCAGTCTCCACAGCCTGGTGCTTTATATCCTGACTCCTCTTGGGCTGCAGAGAAAAACTGGAAATTCTGATGCATACAAGATGGATTTAGGCACTAACTGTCAGGAACAGTGCTATAGTGTAGAAGCAAATCTACAGAAACAATATGCTTTCTTGTGATAAATATATTATACCTGCATGGCAGCAAACATGTCCTACAAAACACAGAATATGATAACTGCTTTAATGAGATGTAAAATTGTTAAGATTAGTCTTTAAATGCAGCATGTGCCCCATAGCTGATTACCATAAACCCTGGCATGTTGTACAAGCCTTGTACAAGAGATTTCATTTACAGAATAGTGCAACTAACAGATGAAGGAATGGCTTCTGAGATGACTCAGGCTCCAGCTGGGAGCTGCTGCGTCCTCTCCTCATGGATGCTGAGGATATGCCCCACTCAGCTTGGATAACTGGTCCCTTTGAGGCAGGGGGCAGGTTTCAGAGCTGTCTTTGATCTCTGCCCTTCCCATCATATCGCCTGCTGTCCATCTCCTCACTTCACCTAAGGGTGTGTTGGACTACTGATTCAGGTCCCACAGCCAACCAGAGAGAGCTGAAGAGCCTGTGATCTCAAAGAAACCACCAAAAAATTCTGCTGTGACAGCTGATGCTGCACACACTTCTGCAGTGGTAAAATGGCACCTCAACCTGCTGCTTCTGCACAAGCAGTGATGGGATTACCTAAAGACTGCAAACATAATACAAATTAAGCAGCTTCTTGTTCTGTGTCTTCATTTTAACTCCTCTTTGTTTCAGTCTGGAGGACTTTTGCTAGTTCCTCTATCCAGCCCTTGAAGGCCGCAGAAGGCTCAAGAGAGGGGGAGGGATGTATGAGCCTGACACTGCAAGCCCAGTGACCTCTGTTCAGAAAGTTGAGTATCTTCATGCACTGCTCCACTCTGAAATCAGCAGATTAAAAGTTTGAAAAAATTGTTCAGTTGTGTTTCTAAACCTACTTTTCTGGATTTGGCCCTTCCTCTCATGTCCAAACTAATCACTTTGAGGCTTTGTACATCACATAGACTATCCATGTCCTGACCTCTCTACACATGCTACTTTGGTATTTAAGAGAGAATTGTCCAAAACTGCTTCAGCCATGAGATGGTGACTTTCCAAGGGCCCCAAATGCAAGGCTGGCAGCCCTGCCATGTGCTTGTCAGGGTCACAAAAGTCCACCAACACAGGCCAATTGCACAGTGTATTTGGACCAAACCATGGCTCATGCCTCGTGTGGATGCTTGGGGAAAAGATAGTTTCTGCAGCATCATCCACCCTACCCCACCCCCATCCCCCTCACAAATGCCAGGTATGTTATTTTATTTCAATGACTTCGGTATCTACCACTCCCTATCTCCAACACCCCATGAACAAGCAGGATCGCACGTTGTGAGCAGACCTGTTTCCTAAGCACACAGGAATTTCCAGGATTTGCTCTCAGACAGACCAGGGGGTTTCCTCCAGGAGACCCAGAGACTGCTGTTCTGGTGTTATTGTGTGCAGAGTTCTCAGCATTTCATGGGTCACTGTAAATGGCATTTAAGGTTGCTAATCCTTTTAAACTCCTGCACTGGTTCTTTTCATTAGGTTACTATACCCAGCAATTATATATGCAGGGCAATGGAAAGCTCAGCTTTTCTCTCTCCTCTGGCTCAAATTCTCAATACTTTGGGAAAATAGAAGCAACCCACTGTATAGACGCTGTCACCTTGATTTTGTGGATTTTGTCATTAAAAGGCAGCTTTTTGCATAAAAATGTTAACACAAGGATAGCCAAGTGCTCATCCAGCCAGCATCTTACACAGCAGTTGCAGACACCTAGATAGGAAGAAGACAAGCAGAGATTCTTTCTGTGCATATTCTCTCAAACTCAGCTTGGGGCTCCGGTATTTCCAGAGCCCAAAGTAAATTCTTGGTATTTGGGTTCCCCACATCATCCCTTCCTCCTGTGTTTCCCCAGCTGCTTTCTTTTGGACTCATGCATTAGATGCTAGAGGTTTACAACATGTGGTAGTGATATGCAATTTACCAAGGCACCATATGAAACAGATCCTCCTCTTGCTTCTTCTCAGCATCCCAAGACATCTTGTTGGAGGAGACTACTTAGAGATTTTTTTGCTAGCCATGTTTTCCACCCCTTTCCAAACACCACAAATACTGCAGTGCAAGGTGTCTGTCACACACCAGCAAGCTAACATGGCAGAGACACTTTTTTCTCATGGCTGCGGTGGAAATCACTGTATGACATGTAGGAACAGGTTTTCTGCATATGAATGGCAAGAATGAACATGGTTATCAGAGCTGCCAGCCCTGGCATGAGCTGGACTCTGCTTGAGGCCTTTTTACTTACAAATTTTTCCAATGTGGCAGTGAAGAAAACAGTCAGAAAGAAATACTGCTGCAACAGGCTGGAATCTTGCACATTTGATATGTGCTGGGCCCAGCTGGGCTTTCTGGTCCAGAACTGTCTGGGCTGAGTCAGCAATTTGGCACTCCTGAGTTCCTGAGGCCAGGAGTGTGTTTCCCTATCTGAAAGGACAGTATAAACCCCTGTATGTCTGGAAGTTAAGGCCGGAGCTTGGCTGCCATGAAGAAGGTGCATGCTCTCCTGGCAATGCAGCCCTAAGGCTTGATGTCTGCAGGAGCCAGAGGGAAATACAACACTTTTACAGAAAGTCACCAGCAGAATATACAGGGTCCTTGGGTTCACCTTCATCTTCTCCTGAATTCTTAGGTAAACATCACTCATTCAGATCCAATTTCTTCAACTGTAGGTCAGAAAAAAACCCAGAAAAGGCTCAGTCACCACCTATTTTTCTTGTCCTGTGTAGTTTCCCCCTCTCCAAATTGTTAAGAGGTAGTTTGTGCATCACCAATGCCCTTGTCACAGTATTTGAAGGATTTCCTGGCAGACAGCAAAGAAGACACAAGCACTGAAGTAACTGACAGCAAAGGAGATGAACACAACCCTCTGAGGGTGGTGGAGCAGTGGAACACCTCATTGCAGGGAAAGTATCTTCCCCTTGCCCTTGATAGTCACCCACGGGTGAAGAAAAAAATCCCCAAACCCAGCATTGCCTAAAGTGAGTCTTCCCTTAAGTACAGCACCCTTCCCATGGATGGCCACTTCAGCTCCTTTCTTTCATCTTGGTAGGGCTTGAGTATGGCTTTAAAAGTAATGGCAAGATGGGGTAGAGAGGAAAAAACATGGTGAGAAGGAGGTGCAGGAGGAAGTAATACTGGGCTGGAAGAGCAAGTTTGCTGAGAAAAGCAGCCAAGAATAATCCTGTAGAAGTTTTGCCTCATTTATCCTGTACTAGTAAGAAAATAAGGTACATTCAAGTGTGCAGCTGCTACTATATTGGTTTAGCTTCCCCAGTGTGAGTCAACACCAACACTCAGTAATGCAAGCATCCCTGTGACTTGTTCCCATTACCTGGAATCACCAAGGGACTACTTGGACAAAAAGGCACCCAGCTCCAGCACAGTTACTGCTGTGCCTGCCACATACTGCTAATGCTTCTCTCAGCTGAGTCGGTCAACACTGTTGGATTGATGAACAGGCAGAGCCATGTAAATCCTACAAACACAGTTACCCTATGATGTCCTACACTTCTTTCCCTCACCTTGCCACCTCCCAGCCTTTCTCAATAAGGGGCCTGAGCACTGGAGACTACCATCACATCTGAAGATTACTGACATAGTTTAACATATTGTCTCTATCTGTTGGGAAGCTTCAGCCCAATCACGCCCTTAAATTCACTGGGAACTTGTCAGATTGGACAACAGAGCAGAGCTGCCATTAACCTGCCCTGTTTGCGATCATCACCTCCACCTTCCCACCACCTACACAGATGCTTTTCCTCAGGAAGCAATTACATTGCCATTCGCTTTAACAAAAGTTATTCAGCTCTGAATTGGCCTTCAACGAGGCCAGCATCGGAGAGGCACATTCATTACAGGCTCACCCATGAATGCCAACCCCTCCCTCATCCAGAGGGCTTAGCCCATATGAAAGCCCAGCCTTTTGGGAGTTGTTCGCAGCATTCCCTCCACAGAATTCTCCAAACAATGTGCTCATAGTACAACTCACATTGATCAAACAGGTTAGCCATTAAGCAACCTCTTCACTGTCAAGCTTCACACAAAGTCCTTTCCTCTCTTTAGATGCAAAAGACCTTCCTTTAAGGTATGAAGCCTAAATACACCCAGCTCCACGTGGTGTGAGAGGGAACTGCTGTCTGACTGAGGCAGGAATGAAGCAAAAAAAGAACTGGCACGGCTCAGGCCATGGACAAGATGTCTCAAATCCTATGTCCCAACAGGGAAACCAAATACCTTTGAGCTTCATGACTTAAAATTTTCGTTTGCACATCCTGAAGCTTTTTTAGGCTCATTTTCTTTGGAAACAAGGCTTAGGTTGTGCCTTGTTTTATGTGTATGTGTGCATGTCCCTGCAGACTTTTCAAGTTATTGGCCAGTTTCAGCAACATGTAATAGACTAAAATCTAAAGTTTTCAAAGGTTTTGTGGAAACTGACTTCTGAGAAAAAGACTAGGGACCTGAGTCAGTTGCAGTGTGAGATCACCCTGTATTAGTATTCAGTGACTACACTTTAGAAAGGGCCCTTATAAGTGCTGAAAAACTTCTTTCAAATGTGAAAATACAGTAATTCAGTGACTTGCATATTAGCTACCCAAGGGTACAGCCAGCCTTGAGCTGAACATCTGTAAGAGATCAGTCCTTCATTCTGGTACTCAAAAAGTTCTTGTTTGAGTTCTTACAGACCTGGACTCCCAACCTACTCCCTAACTCTGTAGATTCAGCTCTTCCAGTCCTCACTGACTTCCTTCCGTGTTCCAACGCCATTTGTTTTGTCAAGTCTGTGATAACTAGGTGCCTGGATGGATCTGAATGTGGCATGAAAATAAACTCCCTGATGAATAATGCATCTCTCTAACTCTTACCTTCCCTCCCTCGAGAGTGAAAGGTTGTCACATTTGTTTTCACCTTTACATTCAGCCAGCTGAAGAAAACTGCTGGCATCTACACCTTGTGCAGACTCTTGGAGAGGCCAGATTTGCAAATTCATGCTCCTTCTGCCTGCATCATCATTACAAGTTGGTAGCTTTTTCTGTGAGCAACACAAACAGTGGATCTCTCTTCTCCTTCTGCTAAAGTCTGGTAAGCAGAGGAATGGTCATTCAATTTTTACCCTGATTTTCAAGCAAAGAGTGTGGATGGATTAGTTAAAAGAAGAGAAATATTTTTTGCACATCAGCAAAATGAATGAGAGAAGACAAGACACCTTGTCAGTGAAATGTGAAGGCAAATTCTGTTGTGAAGTGTCCAAACTCTTAAGATTTTTGTAAGTCCTTAGTTCTTGCAGAGACACAGTTCCTACTCAGGTCACTGAGAATTTCTACCTGAGCACAGATTGAATGAAATGAATAGGTTTCAGATACAGCCCCAGGAGGTTCAAACCCTTATTTCAGAATTTGGTTTGCTCTAGTACATGCAGTAGAAGTTGCAAGTGACTCTTTTGGGCACTTTCCTATTTTTTTTCCTTTTCTATAAATAGGGAGCCTATGGAACAAGATGAAAAGTGACCACCTCTTAACCCAGGACAGGAATAGTCCAAAGGGTTGCCATACAAGTTTTTCCAATCTCCACCCTGCCAGGATAATGTACTGCCCACTGTGAAGCTACCTCTGGGCTAAAAGAGCCGTGCAGCCCCCATGCTGATTTGGGAGTTTGGCCTTTCTGCTGTGGCTGCCAAAAGTGACATGAGTTAGTGCTAGGTTTGCTTTCTATTAACAGCTGTGCTGAGATCATGAGGTTTCTTAAGCTCTCAGTGTCCGACTGAAAACTTTCAGTCAGCAGTGCTGTTTTCTAATGGAATCACACTGGTGACCTAGAGGTGAAAGATGATTTCATCTGTGTTTCCACTAAAACAACTTCATGGCTCAGAGTTCATTCTAACCCATAAGTACTGTGAAAGCAGCCCTAGAAATGAATATGAACGTGTGTGGTTGCATCTATACACAGCAGTGCACCTTTGAGCATCTGCACTTGAATGCAAAGATCTGAACTACTCAGAGTGAGTGATTTAGACATTTGTAATTATGGCACAGCCAGGGTTTATTAAGGCTACTCATTAATGAACTTTGAAGTATACTTGAAATGCACAGAAGTGGAGTTAAGATGAGGCAGGTTCAATTTCAAATTAATGGCTGCAATCCACTAAAAGGGCAGTAACAGAAATACTGGGGATCCACAAAGTCTGTCATTACACCATATTCTGATGGAAAGCAAAAAGTTCTAAAAGCGCACATGGCAGTCATACAAGGAGTTCTGACTGAAGCTCTGTGCCCACTAAACACAGGTCTAGGCTAACTCCAGGAAGTAGTTGAGCTGAACTCAGAAGCCAGCTGTTCATACTGAAGGTAACAGGTAACAAGACTACTAACCCCACAAATAAGTATAAAGGAATCATAGAATATGCTGAGTTAGAAGGTATCCATCAGGATCATCACGTCCAACTCTTGGTCCTGCACAGGATACACAAGAATCACGCCATGTGCATGACAGCGTTGTTCAAATGCTTCTTGAACTCTGTCAGGCTGATGCTGTGACCACTTCTCTGGGGAGCCTGTTCCAGTGCTCAGTCACTCTTTGGGTGAAAAGACTTTTTCTTGATATCTAACCTTAACAGACTCTGACACAGTTTCATGCTGTTAGAGTTTTTTGCTAAAATTACTGAAAAAGTCCTGACAATCATTTTCAGTACATCTCAGAAATTTCATGAGCACTCGAAAAAAAACAGTAAGACAATTTCTAATGCCTTCTTCTTCCTCCTAAATTCTCAACACTAAAATTGGAGATAGGGCCAAGTCTTGGTTTAGATCCAGACCTGGTTTACAGGTTAGCTTTGGCCTAAATCCTTTGGATGCATCCTCCTAAATATTTTAATCTAGGTCAGACATGTGCTTTTGAAGCAAATCTCCTGGTGCTGGCTACAGCCTGTTATTTGGTTTATGTTGCAAAGAGGTCTCAGGACACATGAGACCCCTCTCCGATGGAACTAGGCAGTGGGATGCATTCCCACTGTCAGTGACTACAAGACCCTGCCTAATGTGAAGCAGAGGCATCAGGATGTCTAACGTGATCCCTGGATCCTCAGCACCAGTGGTTCAGGCCAGCAGACCCACTCAGGCCCTGCAATGGAGTCTAATGGAGACATGACATAGATGCCCTAGCATGGAAATGTCTGAGCAGACATTTAGGTAAAAAGCATGTTGCTCTGTGGTAGCAGATCTCAAAACTGTCAGTACAGGGTGAAAATGTGAGCATGGTCTGCCAGAGGTCCTCAGGATCCCAAGGGACCCTTGACATAAATGCCTGCCTTCAGAGCAAGGCACCCTCAGGCATGTCCCCCCGGGCAGCCAGCCAGCTGCCTGCAAGGTCCCCTGTTGTTGGAGGGGCAGTGGGGCAGGGCAGTGGGGTAGGGCAGTGGGGCAGGGCAGCTGGAGATTGCCCTCTCCAAGCACAGCCAGCACCTCCCAGCTTGTCTGTACAGTGGTGCTGCTGCCAGGAGCCTGCCTCTGACTCCTCTGCTGCCAGTGGTTTAAACTCCAGCAAGGAAACGTTTTCTGACCCTTTGTAAGAATGTGATTTAATCTTAACTGTTCCAGTAGGCTGTAGTTTGCTAAACACACAAGGCAGATTAAGCTTGTTAAGATACTTGTTTACTAAAGATGATTAACCGTGGCTCTAGAAGTTGTATGTAAACTGTGGTTTAGCAAGACCTGAATAAACATATAGGCAATATTTTCCCACCTTAGATTTAGTTATGATATAGGAAATAAGGGGACCAGAAAAGAGAGTTTACCTAATTTAACCATTGGAGATTGGAAAATTAAGTAAACTCTAGGTTTTCTGGGAGCAGTGCTTACCACAAATGGCCAGTAGCTTAATTTGTCTCTTCACACAGGATAATGCAACCGTGTATAGTTCAAAGTTATTTAATATGAACACTAACACATTACCTTTATAACTGTGAGTATTTGAAATTAAAAGCAGCAGAATTTTCTGGAGACATTAAATGATTTTGTATTAGTATGAGATAAGAAGAAATGAGATTATAGAAGAGATTTTGACTCACACTGGGGTTTGAGGAATGCATGTCCATCCATAAGAAACTTATACCTGCACATACCCTGGGATCCTTTCTGAAACAATCTTTAAAATTTGTTGGGTAGGATTTTGCTCCTAGTAGGCTGCCCACCTACACATATCCTGTATCACAGATCTTCAGTTTTGAAATGGAATGTTTTCCCTCTCTAGCTTGTTTTCCACTTAATCACACAATTATTGATTTCTGTGTCATTGTTGCCCATGATTTCTGTATGCCACTAGCTCTGTTTCATTGCTCTGCGCTCACTGCATTCCATGTTTACCTGTGTAAGTAAAATTCTTCTCTTCCACTGCCAGTTCCCAGTTTCTTTGCAGCAGGTCTCTCCCAGTGTCACAGTTGCCAGCCCATGGCTGGGACTCAAGAGGCACCAGAGCTTAACTTTCATCATACGGTAATAAAAGCGCCTTCTTTGGCCAAGTGCCTACCTGCTGCAGCTGAGCCTCTGCTGAAACGAATGCAAGACAGTCCTGGTTTAAATAGAGCCCTGGGCACTTCTGCAGTGCACAGCAATACAGATCTGCTCCTGCCCAGGAAGGCAAGGCAGCCCTGCCAGCTCCTCTGAGCCCTTTATACCCTGGTGATCAGTGTAATGAGCAAGCTGAGTCTCCACTCGCTGCACACTACAGAGCAGATGACAAGATGGGCTCATTAGCCCTTTCACATTAAAAATGCCAAAAAATATTTGACATGAACCATCCTTTCTTGCAATGCATATGAACTTGCAGGAAAAAATAAACCAAAAAAATCCCACAGCCTGTCTATATTCCCTAGCCATCTCAATACAGACCTGCTGCCTAATGCCCCATCTGCTCCAGTGTGGCTGCAGTGTATACCAATCAAAGGATTTTTCTTGGGCAGAGATATGGTATCCTCCTCAGCAGTGTAAATGAGGATAGCAATGAACCCTTTTTCAACTATTCAAGGTGAAAAACAAAAGAGACACAAAAGTGACAGCAGTGACAGAGGTCATAAGGTCCTGAAAATTGCTGCAAACAAAAGGATGAGTGAAAAATTAAAGGCTGATGCATGGTTTGCTCTTTAACATGGGGCACATAATCCTGCAGGAGAGGCATCTTCTATGTTATACTTGGCCAACACGCATACTCACCAACAAGCCTCAGAGGCACAGCGGGCTTGGCAGATTTCTTGGGTGGTTTTGCAGTCCCTGACACTCCTCTCCCTCCCTGCCTGGGATTCCTGCCAGCACCAGACACTATTTGATATGCACTGGGGGTGGCAGCGAAGGTGTGTCATGAGGGAGGCAGTTTGGCCCTCAGTGTGAGGGTGACACTTTGAGAGGCGCAGACTGCCCCCCACGAAGGGGTGAGCCCATTTCAGGCTCCCCAGGGCAATGAGGCTGTGCACTGACCAGTGCTCCTTGACTTAGCTGGGGCTACTCCTGCACCGCCCTGCAGGGCTGATTTTCCCTGAGATGGAATGTCCCTGCAACAGCCTCGTGGAAATAGATATCATCTGAATGCTGACCTGCCCCGAAAGGTATTTATGAGACTTGTGTAATTCAACATTCATAACTTCAGCTGAAATACAGAGATGAAAATCCAAGATGTAATTATGAAGCATTGTTATGGTGATACTGTGGCTAATCCAAGAGGGACAGCTCTCCAGCCTTGCACCTTTTTGTCAAGGTCTTTGACTTCTTATGGATTAGGAGCTGAGAAGCTGGGGGCCTAAGATGGATGTGTGTTGTCTTATTCCTTATGTGGCCAGCAGCACTGCTGTGCATGGCAAGTGGGACACTCTCCTCCTGTTCCAGGACATGAGGACTTTCAGTGACAAGGCATTTACTCACCAAGAACCATTAAGAGGGAAAGAAATCTCTGGAGAACCTGCCTGCTTACTGTGTGAACCACAGTTTTCATTAGCTTCATAAATAACAGCTGAAGATGAAGATACAAGATGAAGACCAGAGCAGAGCCTTATCAAAGTGTCATCCATGGTTGTGAGACACACAGTGTTCTCATCTGGGCTTCTCTCTCCTCTCTGGCATCCCAAACTGCTGGTTAAAAAAGAGTTTTGGCAGCAAGAGCAGGACTTGCTTAAAGGACCATTAGCAGTTTGTTGGAGTAGATGGATTAAGACTACTTTTTCCTTGTCTGAGGGTGGAAATGCAGCTCAGAGCAGTATGCCCAAGGCACCTCTTGAATACTTGGGGGTTGGAACAGTCTATACTTCTCCATCACTTCACCCTAGGCAGATTTTAAATTCCAGTTACAAAAGCAAGGCAAAGTGGAGCTGCTCCACTGGAGGAGACACTGCCTCGGCTCCCAGCACCTTTACATACTCCTCCCTAGGGAAGCATCACCACAGCTGTGTGAATACTGAGCATGGTGAAGATGCACTAGCTGCATCTGCACCAGGAAACAAAGCAGGGTTGGGCATGAGCACTGACTCTAAGCTCTGAGTGTCCACACCATCACATTTAGAGCATGCTGACGGACATGATTTTGGCCCGTGACAGCTAGTTCCCACCGGGCAGCAGCTGGGGAGAACATAAAATGGGGGGAATGTAATCCTGTTTTGAGGACTGAGAAAATTCAGCAGCACAAGCAATGAACTGTAATACCTCAGTTTTCCTCAGAGCTCAGAAATGGTCTCTGGGGTGAGTTATTTATTTGTATAGAGAGCTGCTGGAAGCCTGAGCACAAAGGCTGTGGCCAGAGCAGGCCCAAAGCACAGACTAGTCTCTTATCTATACAAAATGTCCTGCTAGAGCTGGAAAGAGGCTTTAATGTCATTTTGCTTTCCATTCTGTGGGTCAGCCCAAGACACATGCTCAAGGACTGTTACTGTAGCCATTGGTTTCAAATACCTACCCTGGGGCACTGCTCCCGTGAGGTCAGCATAAAACGCAGGGCTCCTGCAAGAAACTGAACCCCCTTTCTTCACAATAAGTGTCATGGGTGGGCAAACAGAGTCCTGGCTGAGAGGGCACCAGCCATGGAGCAGGTGGCATGGACAGCTCTCCCCATCCCTCCCAGTAACCTGCCAGGTGACTCTGAGATCCTGGGGAATGGCTTTTCTGTCAAGACAAGCTGAAGAGTTAATCTTCAGCAGGTAGACCCAGCTTGAATTGCATGATCTGAATTCAGATTAAGTGTAATTAGATGATGAGAACCTCATGGCAGGGCGTGCCCTAGTTTCAGTCAAAGGTGGAACATTATTAAGTACCATTTACATCCAGAGAAACACCCACTTTTGAAATCGCTGATGCCAGTAACACATGCTTTGCATTTAACTCCCTCAGTGAAATGGGAAATCAGCGGCAGAACACAGACTTTCTAATTTGATTGCTGCCAGCACAGTGATTAATGAGTTTCAAAACACCCCATCAGCCAATTTTGATGGATACCAACCCTTTAATAGGAATCTCTGGCTGGATCCTTGTTACTCGGATTTAGTGCTCAGACCAGTTAGACCATAAATTTTTTTCTCTCTGGGAAAAAGAGCAAGCTTCTCCAAGATAAGCAACTCAGGGTTTTTGTTTCATAGAGACCAGCTGCAGGAGCAGGGACACAGTACATTTTGTGCTCCTTGCCTATCAACATGCAATTAGGAGCAATCACTCTGCACCATAGGCCACCCTTCTTTGGGTGGGTGGAGGAAAGGCTGGGGGTGAAAAAACCTCAACCTCAATTTAAGAAGCATGCTAAGGCAGTGAGCCCAAAATGTACACCCTCACAAAATGGATGTGTTGTAGTATATTATTAATAATAAAAACAATTCTGACCCATCTGCAATGTTGCAAGAGTTTGTGGTGATTTAAAATGAGGCAGAGATTTGTCTTCCCCTCATGAAATCATTGGGGAAGAGTATGGTGGAGTAACTTCATCTCACTTGTTAGCTTGCTTATGTTTAATTTAACCCAGACATTAGATATAAAATGAGCAAAGAGAATTCTGTTCCCCAGAGTGAACAAGAACAGGTAGAAAAAACATTTTGGGGTTTGCTGTATTTGCATATCCTCTGTTTAAAATTTTGGGCATAAATTAACTCCTGTACACCTTGAAAAATAAGAGTTTCTCTCCTCTATTACCTGTTGCACAACCACAGCTGTTGCCAGTGCAGGAGCCTCTCCAGCATCCAGATGAAGAAGAGTGTGAAAAAGCAGTCCCAACCACTGCGTAGGAAAAAGGTGCAAGAAATCCTGCAGCCAGCATGCCCTGAATAATTATTCTAACAGAAGAATAATGTGCAAAAATATTTGATCAAATTACTTTTTATTACAGTGAAGCGGAGCACGGTGACTGGGGCACAATGAGATTTCCACACAAAATCAGATCATCTGTCCACCCATCCAGATGTCTGCCTCTGGCCATAACAGGAATAGCTTTAAGCCAAGTGTGCTGCTGCTCACTTAGGGCCCTGTATTGAATTATACTCATTTACAGCTCCCCAGAGGAGCTTAGTGTCTGCCTTTGGCAGCAAGAGAGGAAGGAAAGAATGATCTGCTGCTGAGTTTCTACCCTTGGGCAGGAGCAAACCCATCTCCTGCAACAAGGACCCATTTCCTTACCCCACAAATGGTTCCAGCTCCAGGTTTTGCCAGGAGACCCACCACTCCTCAGCAGCAGCACCACCACAGAACCAGCAGGACCATTTCTGAAATGTTTCAAACAAATACTCCTGCCCCAGTTTCATGCCCCAGATCCATGTGAGTGTGGATCACTTCCAACACCTGCAATGACACATTTATCTAATATAAAATCACTAGCTGCAGAACCATCCTGTGTGACTGTCTTCTTTCCTGTAATGTCAGAG
The DNA here is from genome assembly GCF_000277835.1 of Geospiza fortis. Classification (NCBI taxonomy): domain Eukaryota; kingdom Metazoa; phylum Chordata; class Aves; order Passeriformes; family Thraupidae; genus Geospiza; species Geospiza fortis. The sequence goes on along the minus strand of NW_005054299.1, from coordinate 21,701,118 downwards.
CACCCTGAAAACTTGCTCTTGTCCCTTGGATGAGGGGCACAGAAGTGATGGGGACCCTTGCTGAGTGTGGCTGGGGAAAACACTTGCCTCAGGCAGTAGTGCTGCTGTCTCTTCCACACCTCACTCATACTGAGGGGTGAACTGCAATAAGTGGGATTCCTCTCTGTCTGTCACAATCTCTTATTCTTCCAGCCTGGCTCAAGGGGGCTGCCTCTAATTAAAGAAATGATGTGAGTGTGGAATGTGAGTATAAGAGTAAGGAAATAAAAGGTGTACTGTCACAGTGTGGGCCCTGTCCCATCTCTTCCACCCACTTCACCCCATTGCAGGGCTTTGGAGGCTTCAGGTTGCCTCCAGGAGCAGGGAGCGGAACAGAGAACAAGAGGAGGTGACAGCAGAATAGCTGAGGCCTGTCTAAACTAAACTGTGGGAAACTTCTGCGTTAGGGAATCACCCTGCTCTCTATTCTAGAGCTTCCAATAAGTACTCCCCATCTCCATGTCAGTTTGTGGACCATGTCTGTAACTCCTGCTGATTTCGTGCACTGCAGAGCTTCTCACAAATCTGTGCTTTCACAGGGCAGCTGGCACCTGGGATTGATGCTGCACATGGGTCTGTGGCAGCAAACAGCTGTGCAGGGACTGTTCATCTGCAGGATCTTTGTCAGAGCTTCTTCAGACCCACTGCAACATGAAGCAATGCAGCAGCCATCATTGCAGCAGCTACCACTGACCTGTCCATGGCCTGCACTGAGCCCAGCTGCAAGGGCAAAAGGTGAGGCCTTTCCCCTCTCAGCTCATCAGTTAAACTTTGTGCAGTGCCTGACAGTGCAATGTATTTTCTACTCCAACGAACTTTTTGTCTCTAACACAAACTGGATATGTTTGGGATGGGGAAGCACATGAACAGGTCGCTGCTGCAGCCAGGTCCTGCCACTGACACAGCTGGAGACAGGAACTATAACTGGCGGTAGGGTTCAACCAGCATCTCCCTTCTTGAGTACAGGTCCTTCTGGCCATTGGTATCATTTGTCCCCAGAGTGTCCTTGCAAGTTCCCAAGTGTGGGTGGGACTTCATGGAAATTAGAGGGTTGAAATTTTCCAAGCAATAGACCAAACTGCTGCTTATAGACAAGTAAGGATGAAAAAGGACTCTTCCTTGGTAATGACGTTGTCCAAGCCAATGTCCAAGCCATCTCTAAACTTCGCATAGCAAGGGGAAATGTAATGTGCTCTCCCCAAGAGCTGCTCAGCTTTGCTCAGCCCTCTTCCAGCTTGGGTGTCATCCTCAAGCAGGTATTGCAGATACTGAGGAAGGACAGAGGCTTTAATTCTTTTATTCCCTGCAGCCATGAGGATACAGGGACAAAAGTCACCTGGAGTTGTTTGGTACAATGTTGACTCGCCAGTTCCAGCTTAGGAACTCTGCTGTCCCAGGCAAACAGCACCCTTCAGAGACAGGTGCTGGCAGAGAGCACCTTGCTCTCTGTTGTGACTGGCCTCCCTCTTTCCAAACTCTGTCCCAGCCCACCACTGTCCCAGCACTGACTCCTGGACATTTTCCTTTGGTAAGCAGGAAGACAGTCTTAATGGCACACCAATGCTCTTCTTAGCAGGGCAGGTAGTGCTAACTCATTTTTTTCTCAAACCTCTTCACAGGCCTCCTGCTGTCTTCTCAGCTGAAGCTGGGTGTCAAAGCCACACAGGTTTGGGCCTGTGCAGTGAATTGGTGTCATACCACATGAGAACAGGCCTTGTCGTGCCTGGCCTCACCCTACAGCTTTCCTCCAGTTCTCCAGCAAGCCAAGCCACTGAGGCAGGTCACCCAAAGCCCAGCGCCTGCAGAGCCTTTGGACACGTGCTGCTCTTTGAATGGAAAAATCAACCCACATACTCCAGCTCAGTAGCACAGCTGCTATGAAATACAGACCATTTAAAAGCAGAGCATTTCTTCCCTGTAAGGTCTTCTGCCCATGACCTGTTCACAACTGGACTGCTTTTCACTCCTCTCTTCCCCTCAAGCCCGTAGCACCGTGGCGTGATAAAACTATGAGTGGGTTGAATGGAAGGGATATTAAAAGTAATGGAAATGAAGCTAATTTTTCCTGGCAGTATTCAATTTTCAGCTTTGGCAGAGAGCAAGGAACAATAGTTATTTCAGCTACTGAAATTCAGATAGGCAGTGCAGAGCCTTGTGAGAATCAGGAATCCAGTAGCATCTACAATAACAGGAGAGCAAGTGGAAGATGCATTGAGCTCCACCTGCATAAAAAGCTGTCCAGGAAAGATGGCAAAGTTCATCTTTTCTCAGGATATACTAGAATGGATGTCACTGCTAATGTACTGGGCTAACTTTTAGTGTCCTCTTTATGTAATCAACGTTTCTCCCTGGGTCAAGAGTTCTTTGTTACTAATGGATCCAGGTTGATCATATGCCACGTCAGCTTTGTTTAGGGCTGTTGTCAGAAGTCATAAATCGCATCCCGAATTTAGTTAATTTTCACAGTTAACAGCATTTTTCTGTCCTTCAATGGACATAGTAACATCTGAGCTGTCTGCACAGTGTGTCAAAATATCTTTTCTCCTCTATACAAAAAGAACTGTGTTCTCTTTTTAGCAAGAGTCTGTAAAGATTAAACACTCAAATAATTTGCTAGTCAAGGTGAATTTCAAGAATGTCTCTGTCAGTAGCCACAACCCAAATACAGACATTGCTCTTCTCAGTATACCCCTTACAACAAGAAAACTCATGTAAAAAACCATTTTTTGGTCCTGATCCAAGAGCAATAGGGCACATTTCCCTTCCAACACAGGTAGCAAAAACTCATTTGGCTCTGTGATTTGATCTGAGTTGGCATTTTACACTTCTGTTTATCAGTTTGTATAGATTTCTCCATTTGTTACACTTGTAAAGCAATTATATTTAGTAGATAATCACTACAATGAACTTGAAAATTTGCTGTTTGTGACCACAACAATTGCTTTCTGGTGGCTACTTGGGCCCACCTTTAAAGTCTAGCCTGGTTAAGCACATTCAGCTGAAAACAGTACTCTTCTGCTTGGTCCCATTTGTCCTATAAGGGACATATATCCCCCGATCTAGTTACATCTAACCCCTTTTTAAAGACAAAACTGCTGCAGGACACTTTGAAAGTACTGAGGCTGTCAACCAGAGTCTGGATGTTCCTGATACATGGACACCTAATATGGGAGGATATGTTTCAACAAAAATAGTAGCTTTTGCAACACAGTACTTTTCCCAAAGTTTCACCTTCTGTGTCAAGTAGCTGAAACATCCAACTCTCCGTAGACCATAGGTACTGTCTGGTTTTTCACTGCTTATTTTGCACAGTCCTCAAAGTCCTGGTCCACAATTGTGATAACAAAAATTAAATAATGGAACTAGGTTTAAATAAGAGATAGATTTTATACAGGGAGGTAAATACTCATGAACAAATCTAGTCTGGAAGAAGTGAGTACATGGTGCAGGGGTGCCCAGTGGGGCAGTAGCACAGCCAGGGTAGGAGAGTCACTGGTGTCACACTGTGAAGGACACAGTAAGTAAGAGCTGAAGTCCCTCCCAACCAGAGAGTAGACTGAAAGAGAAACCCTAACCTAATTGTTTCCTCACAGAATATTATTCAAGAATAATTCCAAATATCATTTTACCTTAGAGCTTTGAGCTTCTCCCACAGGTACTACAACTAAGGCTTATTTTGAATATTGCAACAGTAAAACAATTTTATAGAACATTTCTGTCCCATAGCCGGATAATGCCAGATGACTTTTTCCTGTCAAAAGGCTTGTGAAAATCTGGCTCTAAGTTAGATTTGAATGCAATCATTGCCCCAAAACATTTCTTTTAAACTTGAGATAATAAGCAACATGTCACAAATGGGAAAAAATATCTTGCTTATAAAA